>NC_140179.1:65616944-65629444 GCF_963971535.1 Notolepis coatsorum
AGGAGAGGGGTCAGTACCTGCCTCCGTTGAGGCTTTGGACTTGTCTCTGTTGTGCTGATCCAGGGTGAAGAGGCTGCCAGAGGCCCGACGGACATCCCACACTCTTACCCTGCTGTCAGTACTGAGAGAGAGAGAGAGAGAGAGAGAGAGAGGAGAGAGAGACATGCATACAGAATAATATTGTTACATGTGTTACATTCTCAAGAATGTCAGAGAGTTAGAGGCAGAGAGAGAGAGGAATATAGAGAGAGAGAAGCAGAGAGAGAGCGAGTCCCAGCAGAACATTGTTGATATGTGAGAGCGGTTGCTCCGTGTGTCATGTGATGGTGGATGTTGGTTAGTATTAGAGGCTCCGGTCCGACACAAATTCCAAACATCGAACATGATTTGCCTTATTTGGCAGCCGACCTGGCGAACGTACGGAGGAGGAGTGTGAGCTTTTTAAGACTCTGTTACCATTTTGGGTCGGAACACAAGAGAGTGTGTGTTGGAACGGCCCCCAGCCAGGCCTCCTTTCCAACATTCTCCAGGCTTTGTTGAATCACCAGATAAAAAGCACATTTCCTCTTTGCATGACCTCGCAGAGATGTCAACAACATGCTTTACGAGGGACGCCTTGACATTTTGGTCTTTTTTAGTCGATTAAGATTCCTTCCACGAATGCTCGACACGCTGCATTTGGAGCAGGGGGAACGCTTAGTGCTGTGACAAACTGTCAAAAAGGGCTTTAGTTTTTGAGATACCCCTACCGGAGGTAGAACAAAACACAAGCATGTTTTTCCTCATCTCTAAGGTCTCCCATATATGAAATGGATTCCTGTATAAAAATATTTTACTGCAAAACTTGTTAAATTGATAGATATTGTTATACACCCCCAAAGGAAAAAATAACCAAAATATAGCCTCGCTGTATGGGAGTTGAGACATATAAACTCATGTAGATTAATAATACAAGCTCCAAGAGCTTTCAAATTTGACATGCTAGCAGTCAGACAGTTGCTTAACCTAATAGAAAACCCTGGATGTGAATATCTTTATGCATGTAGGAAATATATACTTACCGGTATGTACACATACTTAAAATAAGCGGAAATGTAAAAAATGAATATCTATGCAGAATGTTCTCATTTACTTTGTAGTAGCCCTGCCATGGATTGTCATAGAAACACATATGAGGGCTTCTTCGGAAAGGTGTGGTTGTGCTGAATCCAGCAATACCACATGTGTAAATATAGCATGCATGGTCAGGGAGTTACACCAGTAAATGTATGAGGTGTCCTAAATGAAAGAAAATTAACATTGACATAATGAAGTCTTCAGTCCAAAGCCCATATCAGTGGTGAGAAGCATGTTGGCAAATTCAATGTTATTGCAAAGTAAAGTCACTTGAGGTAATGTTCTGGTCTATAATGTTAATATATTTATGATACATTTAATAAATTATACATTTCATTATGATACATTTTATGATACTTCATATGGAAACAAAGATCCAATTGAATCAGATTGAAATAGAACACCTTTATTTCAATCTACTGCATTCTGAGCCCCCTGCTGTATTCACTGCACACACATGACTGTGTGGCCAGGTTCAGTAACAACTCCATAGTGTAGTTTGCGGATGACACGTGGTGGTGGGGCTGATCTCTAACAATGACGAGAAGGCCTATCGGGAGGAGGTTGATGAACTGGCACGCTGGTGCCAGGATAACAGCCTACTCCTGAACATTGGTAAAATCAAAGAGCTGATCGTGGATTTTAGGAGAATACAGCAGGGGACACACACGTCACTGCGGATAAATGGGGCTATCATGGACAGGGTGAGCACTTTCAAGTACCTGGGAGTCCACATCACAGAGGACCTGACATGGTCAACACACATAGATTCTGTGGTGTAACCTGAGACAGTTAAGGAAGTTCAGAGTATCTGGGAAGATACTCTCACTCCTTCTATTCCGGGGCTGTAGAGAGCATTCTGACTGGAAACATCACTGCCTGATTTGGAAACAGCACGGCACAGGACAGGAAGGCCCTCCAGAGAGTGGTGCGCTCAGCTGAGCGTACTACGGGTATTGCACTACCACCCCTGCAGGACTTATATAACAGGAGGTACAAATCCAGAGCCTGCAGAATAATGAAAGACCCTCACCACCCCAACAACAGCCTGTTCAAGCTGCTGCGGTCAGGCAAGTGCCGAGCTGCTCATCGGGAGCACGTAGGGGTTAAGTGTCTTGCTCAAGGACACTTCGACACGTTGCCCGGGAGGAGCAGAAATCGAACCGGGAACCTTCCGATCACCAGACGACCGCTCCACCTCCTGAGCCACTGTCACCCCGAAAGTCAACAGGACTATGAGTCGACTAAGAACTCCTTTAACCCTTTCACTACAGAAGGCTAACCTTTCACTACCACACTACAGAAGGTTAACAGTCTGTAGTGTGGTAGTGAAAGGGTTAACCTTCTGTAGTGTGGTTGTGAAAGGGTTAACCCTTTGTTGTGTGGAAGTGAACGGGTTAACCTTCTGTATTGTCGCAGTGAAAGGGTTAACCCTTTGGTAGTGTGGTAGTGAATGGGTTAACCTTCTGTAGTGTGGTTGTGAACGGGTTAACCCTTTGTCGTGTGGCAGTGAAAGGCTGTATTGTCGCAGTGAAAGGGTTAACCCTTTGGTGAATGAATGAATGAATGAAAACTTTATTTAACAGATTGCAGAATGGGTACAATACAGTACAGCTCAATACACACAATTTTTAACACATTGTGCGCCAACAACGAGTATACTCGTTATTGCCCGCCAATCAGAGTAAACTCGTTTTTGGGATCGCTATTTCATTTTTCCGCCATGGCATTCATAATTCATCCAGCCTCCCTCCGGGACGCAGCTGGACCCTGTCTGATATTGCAACGCCTCAATACCGTCGCCTGGTGGATTTCGGGCGAGTTACACTCCACGCCAAACCGGAAGTGGCGCTCGGTGCATCTGGGAAAATCCTCCGGCAGTAATATATTGTAACGTGGGTCTAGATACACAAGTGCATTGGATCGCTTTCGAAACGCAAGAATCAATATGATTTCGGCGTTTATTGCGTCATACAAACGGAAAATGGATCTAGCAGATCGACATCGAATAATTGGAATTATTTTCCTCCAGACTCATCTGCGACATGTAAGAGGAATCTAACGTTATTTTCAACTCGATTGTCCATTTATTTCACTGCAATCCATCTGATCAACGTATGATGTCGTACTAAAGAAAGCCATTAGTGACAATCAAGGAATTATAAACGACCCCCCCCCCCCCCCCCCCATTTCCTTCACGCATGATGAAGCATAATGTATAATGTATACCGATCATATACATTTGAATTTTTTAATATAGCGTGTATAGGAACAAAACGCCAATCGATAATGCGTCGGGCCTATAACTCGTGTTTTAGGAATTACTGCTCTAATACTTATATTCACGAGGGTACTAACACGACACTGTATGAATGGAAAAATATAACGTTCCCACATCCGGAACGATAGATACCCAATGTTGAATGGGCCATAGTAATGTCGATATAGCTATAATATTTAAAAAGTTATAGCCGTGCAAAGAAGGTGAGCGACTCCATAAGCTAACAGCGCTGAGAGTGGGCAAAGAAGGGCATACTGCGTGGCAGACAATATGTTAAGGGAATGCAGACCAGAGAAAGACTTTCGTCTTGTTTACATCAGGGTCCCCCATTTTCAATTCATAGTGACATTTATGACATACACAACATACATGACATCATGACATTTATGGCATAGGGACATACAGGTATATAGTACTGTTACATTTGTGACATATACGATATGCAAATATACAGTACTGTTTCCCAGAGATCCTAACAGAAAATATATACATACGGTGGGGAGGAGACTGTCTATTAGGAGGGGGTGGGGGGGGGGTTGGACATTTACGGTGGCCAGTTTCGAATTGCAGCCTCCCGTAGGTGCTCTTTGAGAGCGGTTTTGAATGTGGGTAGGGATTCACATCTTTTTACGGCTGTGGGTAGGGCGTTCCACATTGTTGTGGCATAATTGCGAAACGTGTTTTCCTTGGTAGTGTGGTAGTGAAAGGGTTAACCTTCTGTATTGTCACAACGAAAGGGTTAACCCTTTGGTAGTGTGGTAGTGAAAGGGTTAATTGAGGGCAGCCATACAGGCACCAACTAGGAGCTGCTGGAACAACTTACCTGGCAGTAGCCAAGATGTGCTCGTATCTGGGGGACCAGCGCACAGACAGGACCTCCCCTCTGTGACCTGGGGGGCACAATCATTCATTATTTCATTGTGTGCGAGTATGTGTGTGTGTGTGTGTGTGTGTGTGTTAGGGTTGCGTCTATACTTTCCACAACAAATTTGTGTTTCCGCGTTCGAGTTTTGCGCTCTGATTGGCCAGGTCATGTGACATGTGCGCCAATCGTGGGACGGCAAGTTCTGCGCCTATTTCCGGGTCGAACAGCCTGCAAACTACCTAACGCCTAGTTTATCACTGGTTAAGCTTAGGCGACTCTTTCGCAGTTGGTTAAGGTTAGAGTTTGGAATCAGGGCAGGCGTTCTATCACCATGCTCTAAGACAAACTCTAACCTTAACCAACTTCGAAAGAGCGCCTAAGCTTAACCACCCAAAAACTTGCGGTCCCACGATTGGGCGTACATGTCACATGACCTGGCCAATCAGAGACGCGGAAACACGACTTTGTTGTGGAAAGTATTCAGGCGTCAGGGTTGAGTACCGAACTCTGCACTTTTAACACATCCACCGCTAATCCCGTTGTACAGCGTGTTTGCCGGCCATGCAAATTCTGCCAAACCACGCTGTACAGCGATATTGAGATCATATTTCATTTTTTCGCCATGGCATTCATAATTCCGCCACCCAGCCTCTGGTGATACAGTGGGACCCTGCACAATAGTGCAACGCCACAATACCGCCGCCAGGTGGATGATCGGGTGAGTTACACCCGGAAGTGGCCAACGGTGCATCTGGGAAATCCGTCCGGCAGTCACATATCGTTGCGGGACTACAGACAAACACTGGCATGCATATGGATCGCTGCCACAATAATCGATATGATTTGGGCATTTATTGCGCCATACAAACCGGAAATGGATCTAGTAGATCGACGTCAAATAAGTGGGATTTTTTTCCTCCAGTCTCATCGGCGAACGGTAAGAGGACAGTAAAGTTACTTTCAGCTTGATTGTTTATTCTTTTCACTGCAAACCGATCTGATCAATATATCACCCATACTACATAAAGCATTTACGGACGATCACGGAATTATAAACGACCCCCCCCCCTTTCATCCGTGCATGATGAATCATAACGTATATGATCATATACAGTTGCATTTTTTAATATAGCATGTATCTGCAATAAACGGCAGTTGATAATCTGTATATGCGTTTATGCCTATAACTCACATTCTATGAATTACTGCAGAAAACGATAAAAACATACTTATATTCTAGAAGGTATTTTTGTAATAATCTATGAATGAAAAAGTATAACGTTCCTACATCCTGAACGATAGATAATCGATGTTGAATGGGCCATGGTAATGTCAATTTAGCAATACAATTTAAAAAGTTATAGCCCTGCAAAGAAGGTGAACATCTCCATAGGCTTAGAGTGGTGGCAGTGAGCCTACATTGATGGATATAACCGTGGCAGGGAATGTGTTAAGGGTACTGACCGAATTACTACCATGTAAAGTTACCGAAATTTGGTACCGATCGATCTAACGTGAATCGGTACCAAATTTCGGTAACTTTCCATGTTTAGTATAAGAGTGTAATATGCTAGACAAGAGGAAGCATTTCCCACAAATATATATACATTATATTTATATTAGAAAGACCAGATGAGGTCAGAGGAGTTTGATCATATTTACTGAGGATGGCCAGATAATGTTGATATTTAAACGTTTAAAATACACAATACATATTTTGTGTGGTGTGTCACAACAATAAATAACAAAACAATAAATAACAATGTTGAAATGGAGAAGTTTGGACATTTTCTATTTTTTATTTATTTCTTTTTACAACAGAATTTTTTTTCTTGCTATTACAGAGAGTGAAGTACCGAAGAAGGTACCGTTGGGTACCGATTCCGAATTCCACAAACTGGTACCAGTATCGGTTCAAATGTGAATGGTACCCAACCCTAGTGTGTGTGTGTGTGTGTGTGCGTGTGCGAGAGTAAAGCACATACCCTGAAGAACCTGAATGCGTGATCCAGACTTCAGGTCACACAGCATCACTTTATGGTCTGTGGTGCCGACTGAGAAGAGAGGGCAGAGGTCAAGAGAGCAGAGGTCAAGAGAGCAGAGGCCAAGAGAGCAGAGGTCAGAGCAGAGGTCAAGAGAGCAGAGGTCTAGAGAGCAGAGGTCAGAGCAGAGGTCAAGAGAGCAGAGGACTAGAGAGCAGAGGTCAGAGCAGAGGTCAAGAGAGCAGAGGTCAAGGTGCCTACTGAGAACAGAGAGCAGAGGTCAGAGTACCACGCATCTGCAGACCGTTAAGCCATTCTAGGTCAAGCTCACAGATACATGTTCACTGCCAGACAGAGCCAGACTGTTTTTATTTTTTATTGTTTATTGAATGTCTGCAAAGATACCAAAGAGGAGAACACAGCATGAAGAACACAAAAGGCTGTATTATCTTGGTTTACTGTAATTATAATAATCATAACTACGTACCATAGTCTCTACTGTAGGATTTGGGTAGAAGCGCTTTCTTAGAAGATAAAACCACTAAAACAATTATCTAGGTCTAAGTTCACTTGGACCTTAACCCTTTCACTGCCACACGACAGCTGGTTAACCCTTTCACTGTGACAATACAGAAGGTTAACCCTTTCACTGTGACAATACAAAAGGTTAGCGCTTTACTATCACACAACCGACGGCGATGCTCCATCATTAGCATCATTAGCTCTGCGGATGATAGTAAAGGGCTAACCTTCTGCCGTGTGGCAGTGAAAGGGTTAAGCCGAGAGTGTTGATATGAAAAGAACGGTCTATTCTTATTTCTGACCCGATATCACGCTGAGTGTCAACATTTTAGTCAGCTAGACTAGATACAGGTAGATAGGTGTCCAGATGGCGTCTCTCACAGGGGAACGCAGCTAGGAAAACCAAGATGTGAGGCACCAGAAAGAGAGATAACCAAAGGAGAGGGTGAAAACAACAAAACATATTATGCCAGGGAGAGAGCGAATCCTGGCGTCTCTTTGGTATTTCACCTTGAGGGAGAGAGGGCTCTGCTTGTACTGTATGATGACAATACATCTGAATCCAATCTAAACTAATAGTTGGCTAGCTAGATACAGATGTTGTCAAGACGCTCATTCTATATGATATAGGTAATAGGTATATAATTATAGGTAATTTGCCAGAGTATACAGTGAAATATCCCTTGGTCTGTGTATCACATCCTTACAATAGACTGATAAAAGGGCGGCTGGGTGGCGCAGCGGTCAAGGCGCTCGTCACCAACGCAAGACACACTGGTATCGAATCCAGCTGTCAGCGTTGCTTCCGGCTTGGCCGGCCGTCATACTAGCTCGATTGGCAGAGTCAGCGGGAGGGTGGGTCTGGGTCGTTGTGGACAGCGACTCCTACAGTTCGGTCGGGGCGCCTGCACAGCAAGGGAAGTATCTAAGGGCCCTTTCTCACTCACCATTCAGGGTCGAATCAGCGCCGGGTCGCACCCGAAAAGGGTGTATCCGTCTGAGTGAGAACGCTCCCCCCCGTCCCCGTCCCCCGCTGATTCGTCCCCGGGGGGCGCTGAACCTGGACCGGTGAAATAGGTGGTCTCGGGTGCTCGCTAGTGGGAGCGGGGGGCGTGACACACACAACGTCGTTACTGTAATGCTTTCATGCTTGCTTGAATTTTGGGCAGATAAAACCACACAGCAACAACTGGACAATACCCACAAAAACGATATTTATGGACAATTTGCGAGTTCAGACTGCCAAGTACAACTGACATGTATGGTGAAAAACAGGTAGGGGAGTACTACAAACAGAAAGGTATCCAGACAGATTCCTTCTCCTTTGCGAGTGTGACTGAGGACACAGTTTTGAAAAAACTGAGGGCGCTCAATCCTAACAAGGCAACAGGACAGGACAAGATACCGGCTAGATTTCTTAGGGATGCAGCAGAGTCCATCACCTCCGGCTTAACACACATTGTAAATCTATCTATCGGTCAAGGACAGTTTCCCTATGATCTCAAACAAGCCAGAGTCATTCCGCTTTACAAAAAAGGCAATAAATTAGACCCAGGGAACTATAGGCCTGTGTCGATTCTTAGTGCAATATCCAAAGTCATAGAAAGGATCATTAATGATCAAATAAACGAATACCTCTCTACAAACAACCTGTTGTACGAGCTCCAGTCTGGATTTAGAACATCATATTCCACAGACACATGTTTATTATATCTGACAGACCAAATTAGAACAGAGGTGGACAAAGGTCAATTCTGTGAGATGGTTTTAATAGACTTACAAAAAGCCTTCGACACTGTTAACCACGACATACTTTTATATAAACTGAAGGCTATGGGTTTTAACAGTATATCCTTAAGGTGGATGGAGTCTTATCTGAGAGGCAGGAAACAAGTAGTGGAAATGAATGGGACCATATCCTCCTCACTCCAACAGACGTGCGGGGTGCCGCAAGGAAGTATTTTAGGACCACTTTTATTTCTTTTATATATCAATGACATGAAAACTGCATGTGATTGTAAACTGTTTTTATTTGCGGACGATGCTGCACTCATGGTCTCCCATCAGGACAAAAGAGAAGTAGAGAGGTCACTCAGTCTAGAGCTTGTCAAGATCAGTCATTGGCTGGTCGAAAACAGGTTATCCCTACACCTGGGTAAAACCGAAGCTATCCTTTTTGGCTCGGCCATACGACTTAAGAGGTCTCCTGGGTTCAAGGTAGTGGTAGGAGATATCGAGTTAACAGCAAAGGAGGAAGTCACATACTTAGGATGTATTTTGGACAACACCTTATCAGGGGTGAGCATGGCACAAAAGGTGGTCACAAAGATCAATCAGAGAATAAAATTTCTCGGTAGAGTGTCCACCTATATTAACAGGTCAGCAATGGAAGTCCTGGCAGGGGCACTGATCCAATGTCATTATGACTATGCATGCTCCTCCTGGTACACTGGCATCACAGTAGCACTGAAAGGTAGGCTACAGACAGCTCAGAACAAATTAGTTAGAATGATTTTAAAACTCCATCCCAGGACTCACCTTACACAGACACATTTTAACAGCCTCAAATGGCTCAGGGTTGAGGAGAGGGTCTCTCAAATAAAACTCAACATAACACATAGGATACTCTGGAATACTGTCCCTCAGTACCTCAGTGGATATTTTAACATGGTAAGGGATGTACACGGACACGCCACCAGGGGGAGCCCTACAGACATCGTCCCAGTGAGATGCAATAGGAAAATTGGCCAAAACGCATTCCTATATTCAGCAGCAGTACAATGGAATAGCCTACCAATGGAGTTGAAGACCATAAGCCCCTTCTCCACTTTTAAATTAGCTATAAAGAGGTGGATCATAAGTAGCAGAAGCTGGGAGTAGTGAACAAAGGGTTTTAATATGTGTTGTTCCTTTTTTATTCTTTTATTGTCTATAAAATGGAATATTATTGTATGTATTTTTTTTGTTTTTATACCACACATCCTGACATACAGACACTACAAACACCCACGTCCACACACCAGTACATAAATCCACTGACACCAATGATGAAGGACCACAATGGAAACAAGCCTATGGCTTTATTGTGTTTTTATGAAATCCTATTGGTAAATGGAGAAAATGTATACCTGTTTTCATATTGTGATCCAATGTATATGTGTGATTTTCCATTCTAAACCAATAAACTATTCAATAAAAAAAAAAATAAAAAAAGCATGTGGAGCCTCACAGCTCAGTGGATGAAAACATGAAGCCACGTTACAAAGCACACTTCCCTGGCTTGCATTAGGCCTGGCAATTTTGTTTGCCATTGCTATGTACATTGGTTTCTTGTTCGAATGCATTTATTTCTATTAGACCAGTGGTGCCCAACCAGTCGGCCGGGGTCGACCAGTAGATCAATGACATGCAATATAATTGCCACGAGCGATGGGATAATGTTAGCTGCTGAACAGGCTAAGCTAACTAGCGTTAGCGTTTGCCATTGCTATGTCTACTATACTTTCTTGTTCGAATGCATTTATTTCTATAGACCAGTGGTGCCCAACCAGTCGGCCGTGATCGACCGGTAGATCAATGACATTCAATATAATTGATGAGAGCAATGTTACTAGTAATAGGCTAAGCTAACTAGCGTTAGCCGTTAGCTTAGCGTTAGCCCTGGAAAACGCTCAAAAGCGGACTCTACAACACCAGTTCCATTCGTGAGAAAAGGGGGTGGGTTATATTGACAAGGCTTGACAACATAGGTTCAAATATAACTTCATATTTATTGGTTATTTGTTTATTTTATATCAGCATCCAGTCTCCACCGCCGTGTTAACACTCTTCCTGTGTTTACATTTTCGAGCGTGACATCATCGCCTACGGCAAGCGTACACGCTCAAAACGCAAACCGTAAACAGAACCCGGCGCGAACCAAGACTGAAGTGTGTACACCCAAAGACGGAACGAGACGGTACGGAGCTGATTCGACCCCGATGGTGAGTGAGAAAGCACCCTAAGAGACGTTACACTCTCCCAGTGAGAGTCCACGCTGCCAGGTGAAAAGAAGCGGTGGGCTGGCTACACATGTGTCGGAGGAAGCATGTGATAGTCTCCACCCTCCCAGACCGACGGTAGGGGGTAGAGTGCGCAACGACCAGGAAGGGGATTGGGAATTGGCATAACGACTAACATTGGGAGGGGAGAAAAACGAAAAAAGAAGGGGGAAAAAGATAATAATATAAAAAATTAAATAAAATAGACTGATAAAGTGCTGGCACTGTGAGGGATTAATGATTTAGAATTGCGTGGCACTGAATGAGTTAAGTGCTGTGAAATTGTATAAAGGAGCCCATCTGATATGGAGGAGCAGATTTCAGGCTGGCTCCGCCCCTGTTAGTTTGACTTGGGACAAAATATAGTTCATATTATAAGTAAAATGACAGGGTCAAGAGAAGCCGGCTATTCCCGGTCCTCGCTCCACAACTTCCCACCACAGTCAGGACAGCTGAAACCCCACCAATCTTTCTCCGTCGACTAAAAACACACTTCTTCAATCAATATCTGAAATGAAGAAAAAGAAAAAAAACGAACCTTCGTACCGTCTTTTGCTATCGTGCACTTTGCCACTAAATAATCGTCCTTGCCTACACTACTATACTAATACGTCTTTACTACTGTGCGTGGTGGATGTGGTGATATGGTGATGTGGTGATGTGGTGATGTGGTGGATATCACTGAAGATCACTGGTTTCAAACAGCAGGGCACAGCTGTGGAGGGCCCTCCAGAGCGTGCAAACGAGTTCAACTCGTTTTTCAACCGCTTTGACCAGAGTGGCCTCCCCACACCCCTCCCCCCACCCATCGACACCAGCACCAGATCACACCTACAAAGCAGCCCCCCCACCCCCCACCCACCCACACCCATCAGCAACGGCACCCCACCCCCAACACCAGCAGACTGCCCACCACCCCCAACCCTGACGATCACAACCAGTCAGGTCAGTAGGCAGCTCTCCAAAATTAACGTAAACAAGGCCAGAGGACCGGACAACACCAATCCCAGGGTGCTCAAGGTATGTGCAGAGCAGCTGGCAGCACCGCTCCAGCATCTTTTCAACCTCTCCCTGAGGCTGGAGAGGGTGCCCCAGCTCTGGAAGACCTCCTGCATTGTCCCGGTGCCCAAGAAGGGATGTCCCAGCACCCCCAACGACTACAGGCCAGTCGCTCTGACGTCACACGTCATGAAGACGTTTGAGAGACTGGTCCTGCAACACCTCAAGCCCCTGGTGCGTGACTCCCTCGACCCCCTGCAGTTTGCATACCAGGCAAACATCGGGGTGGAGGATGCCATCATCTACATGCTCCACAGAGCGTACACGCACCTGGAGAAGCCGCGCAGCTCAGTGAGGATTATGTTCTTTGATTTCTCCAGCGCCTTCAACACCATCCAGCCGTCACTGCTAGCGGAGAAGCTCTCTGCGATGCAGCTGGAGCACGGCTTGGTGGCCTGGATCAAGGACTACCTCACTGAGAGGCCACAGTACGTCAGACTAAAGGACAGTCAGTCTGACGTACTGGTGAGCAACACCGGCGCCCCCCAGGGAACTGTGCTGTCACCCTTCCTCTTCACCCTCTACACCTCAGACTTCTGCCGCAACTCCAGCGGGTGCCACCTGCAGAAGTTCTCAGACGACTCCTCCATCGTAAGCTACATCACCGACGATGATGAGGAGGAGTACAGAGCCCT
>NC_140179.1:65634444-65769097 GCF_963971535.1 Notolepis coatsorum
GTGTTAAAAACTATTTTAAAACTATTTAAGATTATTTTTTAAAGTGAATCCATTGTAAATGCAGCAGAGGTTTTGAGGCAGGTTATTCCAAAGAGTTAATTCTCTAAAAAATAAAAGATCTCCTTAAAGCGTTGGTTTTAGGACCTGGCAATTTAAGCTGCCCACTACTGGAACCTCTAGTGTAATGCTTGTGCACAGTATTACTAAAAACAATCTGATTATGTATAAAAGAGGAGAGAGGAGAGAGGAGATAGAGAGAAGAGAGGAGAGAGAGAATAGAGAGGAGATAGGAGAGAGGAGAGGAGAGAGAGAGGATAGAGATGAGATAGAGGAGAGAGGAGAGAGAGAGGATAGAGAGGAGATAGAGAGAGGAGAGAGAGAGAGAGGAGAGAGAGAGGATAGAGAGGAGATAGAGGAGAGAGAGAGAGAGAGAGAGAGAGAGAGAGAGAGAGAGAGGATAGAGAGAGGAGATAGGAGAGAGAGGAGAGAGGAGAGAGGATAGAGGAGATAGAGGAGAGAGAGAGGAGAGAGATGAGATAGAGGAGAGAGGAGAGAGAGAGGAGAGAGAGGATAGAGGAGAGAGAAGAGAGAGAGAGAGAGAGGCGATAGAGGATAGAGAGGAGATAGAAGAGAGGAGAGAGAGAGAGGAGATAGAGAGAGGAGAGAGAGGAGATAGAGAAGAGAGGAGATAGAGGAGAGAGGAGATAGAGGAGAGAGAGAGAGGAGATAGAGAGAGAGGAGAGAGGTGATAGAGGAGAGAGAGAGGAGATAGAGAGAGAGGAGAGAGGTGATAGAGGAGAGAGAGAGGAGATAGAGAGAGAGGAGAGAGGAGAGGGGAGATAGAGGAGAGAGAGAGGAGAGAGAGAGAGGAGAGAGGAGAGAGAGAGGAGATAGAGAGAGAGGAGAGAGGAGAGGGGAGATAGAGGAGAGAGAGAGGAGAGAGAGAGAGAGGAGAGAGAGAGAGGAGAGCGGGAGCGACTCAGAACATGGGAGGCGGGGGGGCTGAGTTACAATGCAAATTCCTCTGCAAACACAAGAAGCCTCTCTGTGCCCGATCTGCCAGCGTGTGCCAACGCAGCCACGCCAGCCAATGAGGACGCAGACAGAGGAGGCTCTGTTTGCACACAGAATTACCATAGAGACACACACACTGCATGATTGGGAGCAACCAAGTAAGTGTGTGTGTGTGTGTGTGTGTGTGTGTGTGTGTGTGTGTGTGTCCTGCCTGTGACCTTTCGAGGTAACCATGATGCCACTGTAACTCTAGCACAGAGCCTGTCATACGGACCTGCTGTGTGTGGGACGAGAGAGAGAGAGAGAGAGAGAGAGAGAGAGCGAGAGAGAGAGAGCAACCTAGGAAACAGCAACCTAGGAAATATCCTCTGTATGATCGTCAACCACAGACTCATACATTTCCTCACAAACAACAATGCCCTGAGCAAATCACAGATTGGCTTCCTACCAAATCACCGTACAACAGACCACATTCTCACCCTCAGCACCCTAATCGACAACCAAATAAATAAAAATAAAAGCAAATTATACTCCTGTTTCGTTGACTTCCAAAAAGCATTTGACTCAATCTGGCACGAGGGTCTGCTGTACAAGTTTCTAGATGGTGGCATTGGAGGAAAAAACCTACAACCTCATAAAGTCAATGTACACCAACAACACATGTGCTGTGAGGATTGAGGAAAAACACACAGACTTCTTTCCTCAAAGCCGTGGGGTTAGACAGGGGTGCAGTTTGAGTCCAACCCTCTTCAACATATACATCAACGAACTGGCAAAAACATTGGAACAAACTGCAGCACCTGGCATCCCCCTAGCAAACACAGAAGTAAAATGCCTACTGTTTGCAGATGACCTGGTGCTGCTGTCTCCAACAAAAGAAGGGCTACAGCAGCACCTTGATCTTCTGCACAAATTCTCCCAGACATGGGCACTGACAGTAAACCTAAACAAAACTAAAATTATGATATTCCAAAAAAGGCCCAGCCTACAACAACAACACAAACACAAATTCCTCCTAGACACAATTTCCCTAGAACACACAAAAAACTACACCTATATCGGCCTTAGCATCAGTGCTACAGGGAACTTCAACCAAGCTGTGAACGACCTGAGAGACAAAGCAAGAAGGGCTTTTTATGCCATTAAAATGAACATCAAGCTAGACATTCCAATCAAAATCTGGCTCAAAATATTAGACTCCGTCATAGAACCAATTTCCCTGTATGGTTGCGAAGTCTGGGGCCCACTTGCAAACCAAGACTTCACTATGGGACAAACACCCAATTGAGACTCTGCATGCAGAATTTTGCAAATCCATTCTCTGCACCCAACGGAAAACACCAAATAATGCATGCAGAGCAGAACTAGGAAGATACCCACTAATCATCAAAATCCAAAAAAGAGCATTTAATATAATCACCTAAAAGAAAGTGACCCAGACACACTCCACAACAAAGCCCTCACCTACAGAGAGACCCTTGAGAGATGCCCACTCAGCCAGATGGTTCTGGGACTCTGCTCACAAACACAAGCAGAGCCACCAGACAGAAACCACACTGGACTCAACCAAATTATAAGAAAACAAAAAGAAAACTATCTGACACATTGGAAAGAATCAACCCAAAACCAGAGCAAATTGAAATGCTATTTGGCCCTAAACAGAGAGTACACAGTGGCAGAATACCTGAGCACTGTGACTGATCCAAAACTAAGGAGATCCTTGACTAGGTACAGACTCAGCGAGCACAGCCTCGCCATCGAGAAAGGCCGCCATAGGCAGACCTGGCTCCCAAGAGAAGACAGACTGTGCACCCACTGCACACAAGAAGAGGAGGAAACCGAGCTCCACTTCTTAACAACATTCCCACTATACAAAGACATCAGAGACATATACTTCAACCTGCCCACTATACCAAGACATCAGAGACATATACTTCAACCTGCCCACTATACCAAGACATCAGAGACATATACTTCAACCTGCCCACTATACCAAGACATCAGACTCATATACTTCAACCTGCCCACTATACCAAGACATCAGAGACATATACTTCAACCTGCCCACTATACCAAGACATCAGAGACATATACTTCAACCTGCCCACTATACCAAGACATCAGAGACATATACTTCAACCTGCCCACTATACCAAGACATCAGACATATACTTCAACCTGCCCACTATACCAAGACATCAGAGACATATACTTCAACCTGCCCACTATACCAAGACATCAGAGACATATACTTCAACCTGCCCACTATACCAAGACATCAGAGACATATACTTCCCACAAATTGCAAACACCCAAAGAGACTTTGAAAACATGGAAAATAACTCAAAACTCCCATACCTACTGGGAGAAATACAACAATGTGCAAACACAGCAGCAAGATTTGTGAGCTGCTGTGACAAGAAAAGGACATCCAACGGAATAAAACCACCATAAAGACTGTCAATCATACAAAACATTCCTTCTGTAATGTACTAATTTCTTTTGATTTCTCTGTTTGATTGATTTGTTTTGTTTGGCTTCGGCAATGTAAATGTATGTTTCCCATGTCAATAAAGCCCATTTGAATTGAATTGAGAGGGAGAGAGGGAGAGAGAGAGAACACAGAGGGAACACAGTGTGATCACCTTCAGAGTCTCTGAGTCCCAGACCTTCATGGTTTTATCGAAGGAGCTGGAGACGAACATCCCGGTGTCGTGAGGATACCACTGTACCGTCTCCACACTGAACCGGTGGACATGTCTACTGGACCTGCAGAGAGAGACACACACACACTGAGGATACCACTGTACCGTCTCCACACTGAACCGGTGGACATGTCTACTGGACCTGCAGAGAGAGACACACACACTGAGGATACCACTGTACCGTCTCCACACTGAACCTGTGGACATGTCTACTGGACCTGCAGAGAGAGACACACACACACTGAGGATACCACTGTACCGTCTCCACACTGAACCTGTGGACATGTCTACTGGACCTGCAGAGAGAGACACACACACACACACACACACTGAGGATACCACTGTACCGTCTCCACACTGAACCTGTGGACATGTCTACTGGACCTGCAGAGAGAGACACACACACACTGAGGATACCACTGTACCGTCTCCACACTGAACCTGTGGACATGTCTACTGGACCTGCAGAGAGAGACACACACACACACACACACACTGAGGATACCACTGTACCGTCTCCACACTGAACCGGTGGACATGTCTACTGGACCTGCAGAGAGAGACACACACACACTGAGGATACCACTGTACCGTCTCCACACTGAACCTGTGGACATGTCTACTGGACCTACACACACACACATGCACATGCACACGCACACACACACACACAGAGGGGGAGAGAGGGGAGGCAAACGGACACACACACACACACAGAGGGGGAGAGAGGGGAGGCACACACGCACACACGCACACACACACACACACACACACACTTTGATGAACATTGTTACTCAGTTGTACCTTTCCTGATGACTTGTCGTACAGAACTTGTAAGTCGCTTTGGATAAAAGCGTTCAGCTAAATGTAAATGTAAATTGGCACAGCGAAATTGGGATGGGAGAAAAATAGAAAAAGGAGAAAAAGTGGATAAAAAAAATGAATAGTGTTCACTACAGTACATACTTTAAATGGCCAATGCTTTGACTGTACCTTTTGTTCTCCACTATAGTTGAATGTGATTGTACAGATGGTTTATTTTCTCTTTCAGTTTTAAAACACACACACACGCTTCCCAGCATAGACAGCCAGTATTCATCACTCTGCTGCCCTCTAGTGGACGGTGTGAGTAAAATTGGGTGCCAGACCAACCAACCTGCCCACTGTGCCAATCGCCTTGCAGGTGTACTGGGGCTTCCTGCTGTAGTTCTCTAGGTCGTAAATCACGATGACCCCGTCTGCTCCTCCAGACAGCATGCTGGTGAACACAGAGGGTGAGACACTGGGTTAGCAGCCGTATTTATTGTTGTTTATCGTTTAAAATATGGATGTCCGATATTAGCGGCCTACCGATATTATCTGCCGATATTGGCATTAAAATGTAATATCGGAAAATATCGGTATCAGTTTAAAAAATATATATATATTTTTTTAATTAACCTTTATTTTACTTCTTATTTTACTTATTGTCAAAAGTATGCATAATGTTGTGTTAATTCCACGACAGGAGATATGTAATGTTAATTACCTGAAATTATTCCGTTTGGGGGGGGGGGGGAGGAACCTGCATATATCGGTATCAGTTGATATCGGTATCGGAAATTAAGAGTTGGACAATATCGGTATATTGGTAAAAAAAAAAAATCGAACATCCCTAGTTTAAAAGGATCCCCATTAGCTGCCACCTAAGTGGCGAGCTAGTCTTCCTGAGGTCCACACAGACAGACAACACAAAACAAAAACAAAACACAAAACATAACAACATGAGATACATATGACAATCACAATTAACAATGATAATCTAAAAACAGTAAAACATTGTAGACATCATTATCAACATCAGAACATTTTGCTTACATATTTAAGTAGTGCATTCTCAGGTGGTATTTGAAAGACACTTTGCTATTCAATTTACTTATGTTCAGTGGGCAGTTATTCCAATGATTGATGGCACGATAAACAACCGTCCTCTTTAAAGCATTTGATTTTGGACGTGGTAACATAATCTGTCCATCATCGGCTGACCTAGTAAAATAAGAATGAACCTGACTGCATCTGACAATTTGTTTGTATAAGAAAACAGGTTGAGACGAAAAGACAGTGTTCCTGAAAATTTTAACTGTGTTGAAAACCAGCCTAT
This sequence comes from Notolepis coatsorum, assembly GCF_963971535.1. Taxonomy (NCBI): domain Eukaryota; kingdom Metazoa; phylum Chordata; class Actinopteri; order Aulopiformes; family Paralepididae; genus Notolepis; species Notolepis coatsorum. Next base: position 65,640,304 of record NC_140179.1, read on the forward strand.
TCTCATGGAACAATGTAAGACTAACCTTGCAGCTCTGTTCTGGGCAGTTTGCAATTTCTTTAGTTGACCTTTGGATGCAGAGGACCATACTGGTGCACAATAATCCAGGTGACATAAAATTAAAGATTTCGCCACCTGTCCCACAATGTATGTAGGGACATAAGAAAGACATTTCCTCACCATGGAGCAGCCGTCTTTAACACACAGGACACTGGGTTAGCGTCTTCTAAGACCCAAGTGCTGCTTTCGATACAATTTACCGTAATATCCTAATTAATAGGTTGGAAAAGTTAGTGGGTCTCTCTGACTGTGTATTAAATTGGTTCACATCATATATTAAAGGGGGACAATACTATGTCAAGCTTGGAGATCATATATCTGAGAAACATGACACCTCCTACCATAACGCTGCCACAGGGGAGCTGCTACCATAACACTACCACAGGGGAGCTGCTACCATAACGCTGCCACAGGGGAGCTGCTACCATAACACTACCACAGGGGAGCTGCTACCATAACACTACCACAGGGGAGCTGCTACCATAACACCATCACAGGGGAGCTGCTACCATAACACTACCACAGGGGAGCTGCTACCATAACACCACCACAGGGGAGCTGCTACCATAACACCATCACAGGGGAGCTGCTACCATAACACTACCACAGGGGAGCTGCTACCATAACACCACCACAGGGTAGTTGCTACCATAACACCATCACAGGGGAGCTGCTACCATAACACTACCACAGGGGAGCTGCTACCATAACACCACCACAGGGGAGCTGCTACCATAACACCATCACAGGGGAGCTGCTACCATAACGCTACCACAGGGGAGCTGCTACCATAACACTACCACAGGGGAGCTGCTACCATAACACCATCACAGGGGAGCTGCTACCATAACACCATCACAGGGGAGCTGCTACCATAACACCATCACAGGGGAGCTGCTACCATAACACTACCACAGGGGAGCTGCTACCATAACACCACCACAGGGGAGCTGCTACCATAACGCTACCACAGGGGAGCTGCTACCATAACACTACCACAGGGGAGCTGCTACCATAACACCATCACAGGGGAGCTGCTACCATAACACTACCACAGGGGAGCTGCTACCATAACACCATCACAGGGGAGCTGCTACCATAACACTACCACAGGGGAGCTGCTACCATAACACTACCACAGGGGAGCTGCTACCATAACACCATCACAGGGGAGCTGCTACCATAACACCATCACAGGGGAGCTGCTACCATAACACTACCACAGGGGAGCTGCTACCATAACACTACCACAGGGTAGCTGCTACCATAACACCATCACAGGGGAGCTGCTACCATAACACTACCACAGGGTAGCTGCTACCATAACACCATCACAGGGGAGCTGCTACCATAACACTACCACAGGGGAGCTGCTACCATAACACCATCACAGGGGAGCTGCTACCATAACACTACCACAGGGTAGCTGCTACCATAACACTACCACAGGGGAGCTGCTACCATAACGCTACCACAGGGGAGCTGCTACCATAACACTACCACAGGGGAGCTGCTACCATAACACTACCACAGGGTAGCTGCTACCATAACACTACCACAGGGGAGCTGCTACCATAACACTACCACAGGGGAGCTGCTACCATAACACTACCACAGGGGAGCTGCTACCATAACACTACCACAGGGGAGCTGCTACCATAACACTACCACAGGGGAGCTGCTACCATAACACCATCACAGGGGAGCTGCTACCATAACACTACCACAGGGGAGCTGCTACCATAACACTACCACAGGGGAGCTGCTACCATAACACTACCACAGGGGAGCTGCTACCATAACACTACCACAGGGGAGCTGCTACCATAACACTACCACAGGGGAGCTGCTACCATAACACCATCACAGGGGAGCTGCTACCATAACACTACCACAGGGGAGCTGCTACCATAACACTACCACAGGGGAGCTGCTACCATAATGCCACCACAGGGGAGCTGCTACCATAACACTACCACAGGGGAGCTGCTACCATAACACCACCACAGGGGAGCTGCTACCATAACGCTACCACAGGGGAGCTGCTACCATAACGCTGCCACAGGGGAGCTGCTACCATAACACTACCACAGGGGAGCTGCTACCATAACACCATCACAGGGGAGCTGCTACCATAACACCATCACAGGGGAGCTGCTACCATAACACCACCACAGGGGAGCTGCTACCATAACACCATCACAGGGGAGCTGCTACCATAACACCACCACAGGGGAGCTGCTACCATAACACCACCACAGGGGAGCTGCTACCATAACACCACCACAGGGGAGCTGCTACCATAACACCACCACAGGGGAGCTGCTACCATAACACCACCACAGGGGAGCTGCTACCATAACACTACCACAGGGGAGCTGCTACCATAACACCATCACAGGGGAGCTGCTACCATAACACTACCACAGGGGAGCTGCTACCATAACACCATCACAGGGGAGCTGCTACCATAACACCATCACAGGGGAGCTGCTACCATAACACCATCACAGGGGAGCTGCTACCATAACACCATCACAGGGGAGCTGCTACCATAACGCTGCCACTTGGGGATAATATCATCAGAGAGCACAAGGTATGCTTCCATAGCTACGCAGATAACACACTACTGTACATCTCCACTGAACCAAATGACGCTACAGCCATAGATTCTATTACTGCCGGTCTCTTAGCAATAAATAAATGGATGAGCAATAACTTCCTCAAATTAAACAAAGACTAAACTGAAATCCTACTAGTTGACCCTGGAACAAAAGTAGAAATGCTACTGAAAACATGGGAAGGCTTACTCCTTGGATTAAACCTGAAGTTAAAAGTCTTGGTGTAACACATTAACAAGGAAACAAAGACTACTAACCAAAACCAAGAGGAGAGAGCACATTACTCCAGTGTTATATACTATAGTACACTGGCTAGAATTTTAGAATTGATTTTATAGGGGCGCCCCAGTGGCGCACCACATTACTGCCTCGCAGACCTACGCGGGGCCGACCCGGGTTCGCCTCCCGCTCCCGGACGGATTTGATGTCCTCCCCCACATCTTCTCCCGTTCTCCCTCTCCTCTGTCGGTCATGTCTGACCATAAAAGCTGTAAAAATGCTAAAAATAAATCTTTAAAATAATTGATTTTATGGTGTTCCTCCTTGTATACAAAGCACTAAATGGAACAGGACCAAGCTACATTGCAAATTCACTTTTTAATTATATACCCCCTACAATCATCTACCACTTGTTTACTAAAGGGTCCCAACAATAGCCAGAAGGAGATTGTGGATGCAGCCGTTGCTAGTTAGGCACCAAAGCTGTGGAACACAATACCTATGGAGATTAGGGAGGCAAGCTCACTAAGTATTTTTAAAAGTAAGCTAAAAACATATCTTTTCACCTTGGCCTTTTAATATGGATAACATTTGAAGACGTGATTATTGTACTGTAAATGAGAACTATTTTACTGCATTATTTTTGTCCTGTCTATTGTATGTGTTGCTTGTATGTTGTATGTTTTCCAGGTGTTTCGTGCATTGGTCTTTGTTGCATCTTCATCTGGGATGCAGTTTCTACTAACTTACTATCTGCCCTCAACGACTTCGATGTCAATAGTGTTGACGCCGTTCCCGTGGATTCTGTCGACATCTCTGTCGTGATTCAACTCCAGGCTGAGCACCCTGTGGAGACAGAGAGACAGATCAACTCAGAGCACCCTGTAGAGACAGAGAGACAGATCAACTCAGAGCACCCTGTAGAGACAGAGAGACAGATCAACTCAGAGCACCCTGTAGAGACAGAGAGACAGATCAACTCAGAGCACCCTGTAGAGACAGAGAGACAGATCAACTCAGAGCACCCTGTAGAGACAGAGACAGATCAACTCAAGAGCACCCTGTAGAGACAGAGAGACAGATCAACTCAGAGCACCCTGTAGAGACAGAGAGACAGATCAACTCAGAGCACCCTGTAGAGACAGAGAGACAGATCAACTCAGAGCACCCTGTAGAGACAGATCAACTCAGAGCACCCTGTAGAGACAGATCAACTCAGAGCACCCTGTAGAGACAGAGAGACAGATCAACTCCAGGCTGAGCTGTAGAGACAGAGAGACAGATCAACTCAGAGCACCCTGTAGAGACAGAGAGACAGATCAACTCCAGGCTGAGCTGTAGAGACAGAGAGACAGATCAACTCAGAGCACCCTGTAGAGACAGAAACAGATCAACTCAGAGCACCCTGTAGAGACAGAGAGACAGATCAACTCAGAGCACCCTGTAGAGACAGAGAGACAGATCAACTCAGAGCACCCTGTAGAGACAGAGAGACAGATCAACTCAGAGCACCCTGTAGAGACAGAGAGACAGATCAACTCAGAGCACCCTGTAGAGACAGAGAGACAGATCAACTCAGAGCACCCTGTAGAGACAGATCAAATCAGAGCACCCTGTAGAGACAGATCAACTCAGACTCTCAGAGCACCCTGTAGAGACAGATCAACTCCAGGCTGAGCTGTAGAGACAGAGAGACAGATCAACTCCAGATTGAGCTGTAGAGACAGAGCTGCATTCTCCCACTATGCTCCCTTTTTATGGAATACGTTGCAAGTAAAACGTTGTCTAGAGGCACTTCCTACTGTGAATGCTTTTAAAGGTATGCTACGATTAGCCCTTTATGAAACATGTAACTGTTTTACCTGATGCTATTGCTGATCTGATTACGCTCCTTGCCACTGCACAAATGGCCTTCTGTATTTATATTTGAATTGTATGTTTTTTGTTTAATGCCCTGTTTTATGTTGAAACTTGTTGTGTGCCGTGTTGGTCAGGACTCCCTGGAAGAAGAGATCTTGTATCTCAATGGGACATTCCTGGATAAATAAAGGATAAATAAAATAAAAATAAAAATAAACTCCAGGCTGAGCTGTAGAGACAGAGAGACAGATCAACTCCAGGCTGAGCTGTAGAGACAGAGAGACAGATCAACTCCAGGCTGAGCTGTAGAGACAGAGAAGACAGATTAACTCCAGGCTGAGCTGTAGAGACAGAGAGACAGATTAACTCCAGGCTGAGCTGTAGAGACAGAGAGACAGATCAACTCCAGACTGAGCTGTAGAGACAGAGAGACAGATTAACTCCAGGCTGAGCTGTAGAGACAGAGAGACAGATCAACTCCAGGCTGAGCTGTAGAGACAGAGAGACAGATCACCTCCAGGCTGAGCTGTAGAGACAGAGAGACAGATCAGCTCCAGGCTGAGCTGTAGAGACAGAGAGACAGATCAGCTCCAGGCTGAGCTGTAGAGACAGAGAGACAGATCAGCTCCAGGCTGAGCTGTAGAGACAGAGAGACAGATCAGCTCCAGGCTGAGCTGTAGAGACAGAGAGACAGATCAACTCCAGGCTGAGCTGTAGAGACAGAGAGACAGATCAACTCCAGGCTGAGCTGTAGAGACAGAGAGACAGATCAACTCCAGGCTGAGCTGTAGAGACAGAGAGACAGATCAGCTCCAGTGTAAATGTAAAATGTAATCTACCTACCTCAGTTGTAAAAAAAAAAATAATAATAATAATCCAAACTTCAAATAACCACATTTTCGATTGGTTTCAGCTTGTCATTGCCCCGACTGCTTTGTTGTTGAATCAAGTCAAATCCTAAGTAAGCATATATTGTGCGTGTGAACGTTGACGAAAAGAAAAAATTTAAAAAAAAGTGTAAAAAGAAAAAATATATGTGTATCGGAGCTATCAATAATTTTATCGGGTTTATCGGGATGACGTCATAATTGCTGATATCGGCCCGATAATTATCGACCCGATAATTATCATGCATCCTACTTACTACCATAGTGTCTTTATACCTGTATCACTGTACATAATAATAGTACGACACTGTACATACATCTCATTACTTTCATTAGCACTATCACTAATAGTCAGTAATACTCATATTCTATATCCAGTTTAATTAATCACCTGTACTATATTGTTATTGCAATTTACTGTTACATTTGCACTCTGGTTGGATCAAACTTCGTTTCGTTGTATTTTTGTGCTGTATAATGACAATACATTTGAATCTAAACTAAGTCTAATACATTTTCAAATTCCATGACTTCTCTGGCTTTTCCATGACCATATGAACCGAAGCGTCTATAAAGTACAAGGCTGCAATTCGAAACTGGCCACGTAAATGTCCAACCCCCCCCTCCTATTAGACAGTCTCCTCCCCACCGTATATATATTCTCTCCCCACCATGTACATATTTTCTCCCACCCAGAGTCTCCTCCCCACCGTATACATATTCTCTCCCCACCGTATGTATATATTTTCTCCCACCCACCCACCCCCTCCTAATGTAGTCCCCTCCCCATCACATATACTCTGTCAGGATCTATGGGTAACAGTACTGTATATTTGCATATCGTATATGTCACAAATGTAACAGTACTATATACCTGTATGTCATGCATGTCCCTTAGTATGTCATAAATGTCATGATGTCATGTATGTTGTGTATGTCATAAATGTCACTCTGAACTTGATGTAAACAAGACGAAAGTCTCTCTCTGGTCTGCATCCCCTTAACAATTGTGTGTATTGAGCCATACTGAAGTTGTACCCATTCTGCAATCTGTTAATAAAGTTCATTCATACTATGGGCACTATTGGGCAGTGTTGTTGTTGTGAGGATGCGAAGATGAACGCTCTGTGTGAAGATGATGAACTCTCTCTGTGTGAAGATGAACGCTCTGTGTGAAGATGAACGCTCTCTGTGTGAAGATGAACGCTCTCTGTGTGAATATGAACGCTCTCTGTGTGAAGATGAACGCTCTCTGTGTGATGATGAACGCTCTCTGTGTGAAGATGAACGCTCTCTGTGTGATGATGAACGCTCTCTGTGTGAAGATGAACGCTCTGTGTGAAGATGAACGCTCTGTGTGAAGATGAACGCTCTCTGTGTGATGAACGCTCTCTGTGTGAAGATGAACGCTCTCTGTGTGATGATGAACGCTCTCTGTGTGAAGATGAACGCTCTGTGTGAAGATGAACGCTCTGTGTGAAGATGAACGCTCTCTGTGTGATGAACGCTCTCTGTGTGAAGATGAACACTCTCTGTGTGATGATGAACGCTCTCTGTGTGATGATGAACGCTCTCTGTGTGAAGATGAACGCTCTCTGTGTGATGATGAACGCTCTCTGTGTGATGATGAACGCTCTCTGTGTGAAGATGAACACTCTCTGTGTGAAGATGAACGCTCTCTGTGTGAAGATGAACGCTCTCTGTGTGAAGATGAACGCTCTCTGTGTGATGATGAACGCTCTCTGTGTGATGATGAACGCTCTCTGTGTGATGATGAACGCTCTCTGTGTGATGATGAACGCTCTCTGTGTGAAGATGAACGCTCTCTGTGTGAAGATGAACGCTCTCTGTGTGAAGATTCTCACCTTCTGGTAGATTCTGAACGCCTCAGACGGAGTGGGTCGTCCAGACCCGCCTGTCTCGCTGCGAGGAAGCCCAACATGGTATTTAATAAGTGATATAATGAAAAACGATCTTTGTTATGAGAATGTTTCGACAGAGGAGCCTGCTTTTGTTGTTGATGTTAGCTAGCTAGCTTTCAAGCTAGTAGCAAGTCTTCCACCATGAAGTTGCATTATTTAATCCATTTCAGCCGAGCTTCGTGTCCATGTTAATAAACACCTATTGTGACCTGCGTTCGACAAAGGCGAAAATGCTTAATTAAAACTAAGTTAGTTTAGTGTGCGTTCTTTAAGCTTAACTACTATGTATATTATGTAGCTTCTCAGGTCAGAGGCAGTACGCGGCCATGTTTAGTTGCGTCTTGCGTGACGTCAAAAAACAGCGCGCGTCATTGGCTGGTCTGAAACCCGTCCTCCAATCGCCGAGCGGTTTACTGGTTCCTGTTTCCGTGTCAGGGTCGTTGCATAAACATGGCGTAGGGTAAAACTGCAGTGCCGCAGCCCCATACATAGGAGGGGCCGAGGGGCCTGTACTGTGCGTTTGATTGATTGATTGAAAACTTTATTTAACAGATTGCAGAATAGGTACAATACAGTACGGCTTATTACACACAATTGTTAAGGGGATGCAGACCAGATAAAGTCTTTCGTCTTGTTTACATCAGGGTCCCCCATTTTCAATTCATAGTGACATTTATGACATACACAACATACATGACATTTATGGCATAGGGACATACATGACATACAGGTATTTAGTACTGTTACATTTGTGACATATACGATATGCAAATATACAGTACTGTTACCCATAGATCCTGACAGAAAATATATACATATGATGGGGAGGGGACTGTACATTAGGAGGAGGGGGTGGGAGAGAAATATACATACGGTGGATTGATTGATTGATTGAAAAGTTTATTAACAGATTGCAGAATGGGTACAGTACAGTACATCTCAATACATACAATTGTTAAGGGGATGCAGACCAGAGAAAGACTTTCGTCTTGTTTACACCAGGGTCCCCCATTTTCAATTCATCATAACATATATGACATACATGACATACAGATAGACAGTACTGCTACATCTATACATTTATGACATATCAGATTTGCAAATACAGTACTGTTTGTGATACAAAAGTGTCCAGAAAAGGAGTGTATATACATTTGGCGTAGAAACTGTACATTGGAGGAGGTTGGTGGGGTGGGTAGGGATGGGTATCGTTAGGATTTTATCGATACTACTACTCTTATCGATACTGCTTAACGGTTCGGTACTTTATCGATACTCTTATCGGTTCTTTTTGGTTCTTTTTTTGCAAGAAAAAAAGACAATTAATTAAGAACAGAATCAACATTGCTTTATTATTTATAAATACAACTTTATAAATAAGTATTATAAATAAATATAATTTCTTCAGCAACAGCAATGTTCTTTTATATAACTTTATAAATAAATATAATAAATTAATATAATTTCTTCAGCAACAGCAGCAACAATGTTTTAAATGTGTCTGACTCTGAATTATAGACTTTTTATAATAAACAACAAATGCAAAAGGCTAACAGAACTGTGACACTCGTTCACCCTATCCTCTGTCATCCTTCCTCTAGCTGCTAGGGAGAAAGGACTTTGGGTGGTGGAGGGAGGTAGAGGAGGAGGATGTGTGGTGGCCCTGGGCTCACTGGCCTGGGACATAGTGGCTGACGCCTCAGCTTGACGATCTATAAAAAGTTTAGATTGTAGTATTTGTAGCTAAACAATTGTTTTGTTTATTAGCCTATTTGTAATAATTCGTTATTAGCCTAGGCAACTCCGTATCTTGGCTTACGGTTACGGCTGCAGTGGATGCAGATGGAACACTGCGCGCAAGGCAGTCGAATACGCGCATTTCTGCACACTAATATCATGTTTTGCCAACAGATGTTTTGATAAATTGATTTGCTCGTATTGCCACCCTTACTGGCAAATGTTTTGTTGCACTTGTGGCAACGTGCATTGTCGGCATTGACCCTTGTAAAGTATATCCATACTTTAGAACGCTTCGCTCTATCCGCCATGATCACGACTCAGTGCATGCAGAGCTGCTGTCTGTGTGCAGAGCGCTATAGCACGGGGCGTCGGGGACACTTTCATTAAGGAGTACCCGTATGTAGGACCCGTATGTCTATGTGTAGCACTAGCGAGCGACTCGCGAGGAGACTCGCTGGCTGCGGCTCGCTTCTCGTGCAGAGACAGAGAGAGGATCGTTCGCAACTTTTAAATAATAATAATAATAATAATAATAATTTCTCTAGAGTATCGATAGCAGTACCGAGGACGTCAGAGCTTATAAATACTCCGGTATTTTCTAATATAGAACCGGTTCCCGTTTAAAACCGGGGTCCGGGGGGCATCCCTAGGGGTGGGGTTGGGTGAGGGCTGTACATTGGAGGTGGGGGGGGGGGGGGGTTGGGTAGGGGACACACACACATTTTACACTGTACATTGGAATATTGACAAAGCCTTACTTGGTCATTTACTGTACAACTAGGTTAGGACATTTGTAGGGGCCAGTTTCGAATTGCAGTCTCACGTAGGTGTTTTTTGAGAGTGTTTTTGAAGGTGGGTAGTGATTCACATTCCTTTACAGCTTTAGGCAGGGCGTTCCACATTGATGTGGCATAATTGCGAAACGTGTTTAGTCCCTTGTTTGAGCCGAATCTGGGTTTTACATGATTTGTGGAGCTCCCTCTGGTGTTGTGATCGTGGTATTCACTGACCTTTGGGAAGTATTTTGACATGTACATGGGTACCTTGGTCGCGTAGTGTATCTTGTAGACCAGGCCCATTGCAAGTTGCTGTACTCTGTCGTCTACTCTAAGCCATCCTAGGTTGTCAAAGTGGGCAGGGGTGAGGTGGGTTCTAGGAGTCAGGTCAAGTAGTAGTCTGACTAGCTTGTTTTGAGATGTTTGTAATTTGTTTTTTAGTGCCTTTGAGGTGCTTTGGTACCATGAGGTGCAAGCATAGTCGTAGTACCCTTGAATGAGTGCTCCTGCTAGAGTCTTCAGGGTATTCTTGTTTACCAGAGAGGAGATCCGGTACAAGAATCGCGTTCGTTGGTTGACTTTTTTTATTACATTGGATGCCATTTTGTCACAGGAAAGATTAGCCTCTAGGATGGAACCCAGGTAGGTAATTTCATCTTTCCTTGTGATAATATTGTCACCCACTGTAACCGAGAAGCCGTCGGTCTTGCTGAGTTTGTTATTTGAACCGAAGAGAATGGACTCTGTTTTGCCCATGTGTAATGATAGTTTGTTGTCGGCGAGCCATATGCAGATTTTGCCTAGTTCCGAGCTGAGGGCTTTTTCAACCTGTAACTTGTTCTTGTCAGAGACCAGCAGGGCTGAGTCGTCCGCAAACAGGAACAAGTTGCAGTCACAAGCTGACGACATGTCATTTGCATAAATTAGGAATAGTAGCGGTCCTAGTATGCTTCCTTGTGGAACACCACAGCTCACTGTGAGGGGGGGGGATAGGGTACCGTTTACTTCCACCATCTGTTCCCTCCCCTCCAGGTAGGATTGTATCCAGCTCACTGATAAACTATCAAAACCAATTGCTTTTAGCTTGTCAATCAGAATGGTGTGATTGACAGTGTCGAAGGCCTTTTGTAGGTCCAGCATGACCATGCCGCAGTATTTGCCCGCGTCCACCTCTTGTTTGATGTGGTCGTTCAAGTAGAGAAGGCATGTGTCAGTGGAGTGGGATGTTCTGAAGCCAGATTGGAATTCGTAGATTAGATTTTTTTCCGTGGGGAGAGAATATATACATACGGTGGGGAGGAGACTGTACATTAGGAGGGGGTGGTTGAGTGGGAGAGAAATATACATACGGTGGGGAGAGACATGCAGTGGGGAGGAGACTGTCTATTAGGAGGGGGTGGGGTTTGGACATTTACGGTGGCCAGTTTAGAATTGCAGCCTCCCGTAGGTGTTCTTTGAGAGTGGTTTTGAAAGTGGGTAGGGATTCACATTCCTTTACATCTGGGTTAACATGATTTGTTGAGCTTCCTCTGGTGTTGTGGTCGTGGTATTCACTGACCTTTGGGAAGTATTTTGACATGTGCATGGGTACCTTAGGCGTATAGTGTATCTTGTAGACCAGGCCCATTGCAAGTTGCTGTACTCTGTTGTCTACTCTAAGCCATCCTAGGTAGTCAAAGTGGGCAGGGGTGAAACAAAGTAACATTATAGGACACTAGAAACATAAAGTAGCATACAGAACATAAAGTAACGTACGGAAAATAGGACCTAATGTCCAAAATATTTTTGACTTAAACTGAATATCAATTGGATTAGGAGTAACCAAATAAAGCATTCAATGCAACCAATTGTCTATAGACTAGAATTTTTATAGGGGAGACACTGCAGGTGAATAGGGTAAAAAAAAATTAACTAATAGATATCACAATGAAACTTCCCCAGTTGATTACTTATATTAAGACAAGACTTTTTTGTATTACAAGTTTTCTGAAATTGTATGTTTAAATATGCAAATGAGGCATGATCTACTTAAATATGCACTAATTTGCATATAATTCCAGGACAGAAATCTGAACATTGGATAAAGCCATTTTCAAAATTATAGTTTCATTTTGTTGACATATTAGAGCGAAAGGTTATTACAGAGGGGATTTTGGATATCTCTTTTTATCACTCCATAAATCAGAAAATACTCCATTCAGTCCATTTTTATGGTAAAACTCCATATTTTGCCATGTTTTTAGGAATAAGATGTGATATAAATCAGGGTATGAATGCGATATCAACAAACCCTTCTGTAAATACCTTCAGAACATAGATATGAATAGAACTGGAAGGTTTGGTGTATGTGAGTGCTACTGAAGTGGAGATTTCTGGCTCAGAGTATGAGGAACAACTCTTAAAACTCATTTTTGGGAAAACGCCTTCAAAGTTCTGTATTGTAAAATGCCATACTTTTTTTTTTACAAACACAATACCTAATCAAACCATTAGTAATAGACAACCTAAACACATGCCTGATAACTGAATAATAATAATAATGATGTTATTGAACTGAACAGAACTACACACAGGCTACAAACAGTGTAGTACATGTAGTACCCCCTAATAGGCAAAAGATATTTGAATAGATATCACTATGAAACTTTCCCAATTTGTTATGTACATATAAACTAAGAAAAAATATATTGCAAGTTTTCTGAAATTTATGTTTATATATGCAAATGAGGCACTTCCCCATTAAATATGTGCACATTTATGGATGCAATAAGGCAAAATGAAGTAAAATAAACAACTAAATGTGTGTTATTGACGTTTTATTGTCACTAGTTTCATAGAAGACATGTTTAGGAAGCAAAATATAACAAAATCTCAAAATCAACAAAAGAAGTATATTTGACTATTCACCTGGGGTGTCTCGCCTTTTAAACTGAATATCAATTCGATTACCAGCCCTGAATGTTACTCTAAGCTTAACCTCTTCTGGATGAGGGCCTAAATTTAACCCTTAGACTAGATTATTGGCATCCAATGTAATAAAAAAAAGTCAACCAACAAACTCGATTCTTGTACCGGATCTCCTCTCTGGTAAACAAGAATACCCTGAAGACTCTGGCAGGAGCACTCATTCAAGGGTACTACAACTATTCTTGCACCTCATGGTACCAAAGCACCTCAAAGGCGCTAAAAACAAGATTACAAACATCACAAAACAAACTGGTCAGACTACTACTTGACCTTACTCCTAGAACCCACCTCACCCCTGCCCACTTTGACTACCTAGGATGGCTTAGAGTAGACGACAGAGTACAGCAACTTGCAATGGGCCTGGTCTACAAGATACACTACACCACTAAGGTACCCATGTACATGTCAAAATACTTCCCAAAGGTCAGTGAATACCATGACCACAACACCAGAGGAAGCTCAACAAATCATGTTAAACCCAGATTCGGCTCAAACAAGGGACTAAACACGTTTCACAATTATGCCACATCAATGTGGAATGCCCTACCCACAGCTGTAAAGGAATGTGAATCCCTACCCACTTTCAAAATCACTCTCAAAGAGCACCTACGGGAGGCTGCAATTCGAAACTGACCACCGTAAATGTCCAAATTCATTCATTAGAATTACTTTACTTTGTTTCTCGCATGCGCAGTAGTGCACCGCACAGTACAGGCCCTCCTATGTATGGGGCTGCGGCACTGCAGTTTTACCCTATTGGAAACAAGCCCTGGCCGCGTCTATGCTTTAAGCAAGTGGCTTGTCCTTCCGCGTTCCCGTTTTGCGCTCTGATTGGCCGACGCCTGTTTCTACACTGGTTATGCTTAGGCACTCTTCGAAGTTGGTTAAGGTTAGAGTTTGTCTTAGAGAGCGTGACGGCAAGTTCTTTCGACGGTTAAGCTTAGGCACTCTTTCGAAGTTGGTTAAGGTTAGAGTTTGTCTTAGAGCATGGCGAAAGAACGGCAGGTAGTTTGCAGGCTGTTTGACGAGGAAATGGGCAACGACACAGCTCGTCACGCGATTGGCCAAACGCGTCAGTGGCCAATCAGAGAGCGTCAGTCAGTGCCAATCAGAGAGCATCTCCGAGAAATGCGGCTTGTTTGTGTAATCACGCAACCAGCGCCGTAGAGAGAGAGAGTTAAGACACTCCCATAAGACTGTGTTGTTATCGTGGAATGCGGAAGTAAAGCGCCTCAGGGGGGGTACGTAGTTCAAGTCTCAGCTCAACGCCATGCATTTTCCTCGCTGGTAAGTTTACTTTACTTTACTTACTTTGTACATTTTAACGCATTAGCAGACCACTCATGGATTTAGTCAATATTGGTATTTTATGTAGCAAGCTTTAGTTAATGTTGATCGTAAGTTAATAGCTTGTTAGATTCTAAATGCAGTTAGAACGTTACCATACTGACATTGTCTGGCCTAACGTTATATTTACCAAATTATTTGCAGTTATTGGTGTTCATTAGTTTATCATTGTTTATTAGATTTATTGTTAAAGTGAGCAACACGAGATAGACTGGTCTTCATATAAGGTACAGTAAGGTTATAATATGACAATAACACATGCCACTAGATAGACTGGTCTTCATATAAGGTACAGTAAGGGTACATAATATAATATATAGACAATAACACAGTGGATACAAACCTGTCTGGCTCTCCTCTCGTGGTCTTGACTCTAATGAGAGACGTGTTCCCCAGTCATTTGGAGTTGTGAGGTTGATTATTATTAGTAGTAATGTAGTTTGTATATTATTAGTAGATATGTAGGTTGAATATTATTAGTAGAAATGTACAGTCTCCTCCCCACCGTATGTATATTTCTCTCCCACCCACCCCCTCCTAATGTACAGTCCCCTCCCCATCATATGTATATACTCTGTCAGGATCTATGGGTAACAGTACTGTATATTTGAATACCGTTTATGTCACAAATGTATCAGTACTAAATACTTGTATGTCCCTATGCCATAAATGTCATGTATGTTGTGTATGTCATAAATGTCAATATGAATTGAAAATGGGGGACCCTGATGTAAGGTAAGGTACATTTTATTTATATAGCGCTTTTCCAGATTAAAATCACAAAGTGCTTTACAGGCAGTAAAAGGTTAATCAGAATAGAATAACCACACATGTTACATCACATACAAGATTGTAGAATACTTAAAAAATAAATGAATTAAAATACAATCACACATACACACATGTTATACCACATACATGATCAATTAAAAGCCTCACTGTATAAAAAGGTTTTTAGACCTTGTTTAAAAGACTCCACACTGGGCGGTTAGGTGGCGTAGCGGAGATTGCGTTCGTCACCAACCCCGGAGCTGTGGGGTTGTCACCAGCTTGGCTGGCCGTTCACACTAATACAATTGGCTGTATTAGAGGGTGGGAGAAGCTGGCGGGGTGGGTCCGGGTCGTTGTAAACAGTGACTCCTACAGTTCGGTCGGGGCGCCTGCTAAGCGCGGATGGGACCTGAGTGGGATAGTGTGATCCTTCCACACGCTACGCCCTCTCAGGGAGGATCCGCGCTGCCAGGTGAAAAGAAGCGGTTGATTGGCTGGACGTGTGTCGGAGGAAGCACGTGATAGCCTCCACTCTCCCAGATGATCTGACTGTGGGGGGTAAGTGCGCAGCGACCAGGAAGGGGATTGGGAATTGGCATACGACTAACATTGGGATGGGAGAAAAATCGGAGGAAAAATGGAGGGGGAAAAAGATAAAAAAAAAAAAAAAAAGACTCCACACTAACAGCAGACCTGATTTCATAAGGTAGCTGATTCCATAGCTTGGGTGCTACGACTGAAAAAGCCCGGTCACCCTTGGTTTTCAGTTTGGTCCGGGGGACGACGAGCTCTCCTTGGTCGGAGGAGCGGAGAGCCCTATTAGGGCAGTAAGGGGTTATAAGCTCAGCAATGTAGCTTGGGGCTTCACCCTTTAAAGCCTTGTAGGTGGTGAGCGCAATTTTAAAAATAAAAATGTAAACAAGACAAACGTCTTTCTCTGGTCTGCATCCCCTTAACAATTGTGTGTATTGAGCCGTACTGTATTGTAATTTGTACCCATTCTGCAACCTGTTAAATAAAGTATTCATTCATTCATTCCAGGAGCCATGCTGTTGTCTGGTAAGATGGAGGTCGTTGTTCCTGCTCCACCATGAATTTCAGGCCAGCACTTGTTGCAAAGAACCCGGACACATTGAACCTGTTGTGGAATATTTTAAATTAGTCAAACAGTGAAACTGTAGAAATTCAGATAAGTCAAATTGTATCAAAAATAGAATAGTTTATTATCTGTTTCTATGGCCATAGAAAGATTATGCACAGTTTAAAATTTGACAAATTAAGATGACAAATTAACACTTTAGTTGCCAAAGGACGAGTTTAGGCGTCCTTCCCCGCCATGCTCAAGTTGCCGAAGACGCCGTAACTCGTCTTTGATATCAATATTTCAAAAATCTGTGATCGGAATCATATTTCCTTTCCGGGGCCCTGAGATACAAGTGTGATCTCCTCTCAATCCTCTAGCGGTTCAAGACCGCCATCTGGTGGCCGATCGGCAGATCGAAAAAACGGATGTTACCTTTAACCCGGCAGGACTCACTCCATATGTGGTCAGGGCACTCGCTAATGTTAGAGAGACTCAGTCTTCACACAGTGAACATCGATCGCTGCAAATAACTCGAAAAAACAACATGATTTGGACGTATATATTATTATACAACCTGGAAATGGCCCGCGGAGACTGGGGTGAGTTTTAGCATGTAATATTACCGTGTTCGACACTAACTGCTATGATGAACATTTGACCCACATTAGATGAATGGTAAAATGTTGCCCACGGAATTATAAACGATCCCCCGCCCATCCGGTCAATATCAGATGATACGTAGAAACTTCTAGAAGTACGTCCAATTGAAATTTTTGATCTCGCACAGATTCCTACCAAACTGTATTTTTTTTCTTTTTTTTTTAAACTTTATTTTTTAGCGTTTATCGCTTTTCTGGTCAAGCATGACCGACAGTTGTAGGGTGAAACGGGAGAGAGAGCAGGGGGAGACATTCGGCAAATGACGGCGAGTCCGGGAATCGAACTCGGAGTCAACCAGATCCGTGACGCAGCACGGAGTCCCGCGACGCAGCGCGGTAACATGGTGTGCTACTGGAGCACCCCACCAAACTGTATTTCATCATCAATATAATGTATTTGGGGCTATAAATCACGTTCTGGAGAAAGCTGCAGAAAGAGATGAAAACATACTTATACTTTAGATCATATTTTAGTATGAATATGTGAATGAAAAAGTTTAACGTTGCTACACCATGAACAATACATATAGGACCTTGAATGGGCCCTAATAATGGCAATCTAGCAATATAATTTAAAAAGTTATAGCCCTGCAAAGAAGGGGAACTTCTCCATGTTAAATAGAGCTGGCAACGGATGGTATATCATGAATTTAACCTTAGGCAATCAAAGTGTTAATAACAGATAATAACAAGAAAGGTAAACAAAGGTGAGATTATGGGTTTTGTCGTATCTGTCACAAGATTGATATGAAGACAACGAGAAAAAGAACATGATGTGATTTACTTGGACATGTCATATCTAAGTCAAGCTGGCCTGACCTTTAAGTTGTTGTCTGAGCTGTATACTAGTTAAACTGAACTAGTCAACCTTTTTTTTCTCCTGTGTGTGTCCAAATGCTGCAAGCCAACCATGGTAAGATGTCGATCTATAGAAGTTAGATGTTATAATTAAGCAAGCAAAATATGTACTAAAATACCAAGTTTCCCACAGCAGAAACTGGTGGGTGAACTCTAAACCCTCTAAAATATTGAAATCAATAATTACGTGCATGTGTCCAGTCTGAGGTGAGCAGCAGTCGTGACAGCAAAGGACAAAAGACTCCAGCAAAGGACAAAGGATCACCCCCTCCCCCCTCCCCACCCACGGCACAAACAGCAACAACGCCCCCCCTCCCCCCACCACAGGACAGGACACAAATGAACAGAGTTACCTCAAGTGTGACGACATCAATCTGATTACCAGCAAAAATGGACTTCACATATTCCATCTTAATACAAATAGCCTGAGACCTAAACTGGCTGAAATCAAACTGTTGTTTTTAAACGGTAAGGCTAACATATTGTGTTTCACAGAAACAAAATTAGACTCATCTGTACAGGATCCAGAGATTGAAATTGAAAACTACTCAATAGTCAGGAGGGATAGGAACCAGTATGGAGGTGGCGTCTGTGTGTATATACACAAGGATACCAAATACATACTGACATACCGTACTGACCTTAACCATGATGAAATTGAAACTGTTTGGATTGAAATCTTATTAGACAGGGCGAAACCAGTACTAGTAGGCACAATCTATAGACCACCAGAACAGAGTGGCTTTTATGACACACTTGATGGGTGTTTAGCTGGGGTGGAGGGGGTAGAAAAAATTCGTATTGGGGACTGGAACACGGATATGCTGCGTAAAGCAGCACCCGTCTTCAAGGCCTTCAGTAGATTTTCTGATCTGCACGGTTTCAGCCAGCTAATCACCCAACCCACAAGGGTATGTGATTCGACACAAACCACCATTGACCTCATTTTGACCTCTGACAAGTCAATGATCTCCAATAAAGGGGTGATAGCATGCGGGTTAAGTGATCATTATATGATTTTCTGTACCCGCAAAAAGCTAAAACAGAAGGCCGGCTGTCACAAAACAGTCACATCTAGAGACCTCAAAACTTACTCTAGAGAGGCCTTTAACCTAGAACTGGGGAGCTTGGACTGGTCAGATGAACTCAGTGGTACACAGGTTGAAGAAACATGGCTTGGATTCAAAACCAAATTCACAGCAATACTCAACAACATGGCACCTATAAGAACCACCAGGGTTAAAAATCGCGCTGAGCCATGGATGCACACTGAAATACTGGCCGCTATGAAAACCAGAGACAAAAAATGCTCTGAACTTCATAAAAGTCAGACAAAGCTTTCCAAAAGCTCAAACAGTGAACTCCAAGCCCACGTGGTTGAACTAAAAATTCAAAGAAACAGACTAAGAAATGACGTAAACACCATGATCAGAACAGCAAAAAGAAATTTCATCAACGACAAAACTGAGGAAAACAAAAACAAACCCCGCGAACTTTGGAAATTACTCAATAATCAACTAGGCTGCAGTAAAAAACTTAAAACCAGATTCTCAAACATAAACATAAAGACGGACAACACGCTCATCACAGACAAGCTGGATGTAGCCAATTACTTAAACATCTTCTTCACAAACATAGCCACAACACTGGTAAACAAACTACCCTCCCACTCAGGGCATTATGGGGTAGAACACATAGTAGCATACTACAAAAACCTAGGGGTCCACAAAGACAACTTCAAACTTGAAATGGTAACAACCGATGAGGTACTCAAAAAATTTAGCGCCCTCCAACCTAACAAGGCCACTGGCCATGACAACATCCCCTCCAAATTCCTCAGAGACGCAGCAGCCGCCATCACCCCAGTCATCACACACATAATAAACCTCTCTATAAAACAGGGGCACGTCCCCAAGGACTTCAAAATTGCGAGAGTGACCCCTCTGCACAAAAAGGGCAGCAAATTAGACCCAGGCAACTACCGCCCTGTTTCTATTCTTACCTCCATCTCGAAAGTCATGGAGAAAATAGTCTACGAACAGGTCGAAAAGTACCTGGCGGAAAAAAATCTAATCTACAAATTCCAATCTGGCTTCAGAACGTCCCACTCCACTGACACATGCCTCCTCTATTTGAACGACCACATCAAACAAGAGGTGGACGCGGGCAAATACTGCGGCATGGTCATGCTGGACCTACAAAAGGCCTTCAACACTGTCAATCACTCCATTCTAATGGACAAGCTAAAAGCAATTGGTTTTGATAGCTTATCAGTGAGCTGGATGCAATCCTACCTGGAGGGGAGAGAACAGATGGTAGAGGTAAACGGTACTCTACCCCCCCCCCCTCACAGTGAGCTGTGGTGTTCCACAAGGAAGCATACTTGGACCGCTACTCTTCCTAATTTATGCAAATGACATGTCGTCAGCCTGTGACTGCAACTTGTTCCTGTTTGCGGACGACTCAGCCCTGCTGGTCTCTGACAAGAACAAGTTGCAGGTTGAAAAAACCCTCAGCTCGGAACTAGGCAAAATCTGCATATGGCTCGCTGATAACAAACTATCATTACACATGGGCAAAACAGAGTCCATTCTCTTCGGTTCAAATAACAAACTCAGCAAGACCGACGGCTTCTCAGTTACAGTGGGTGACAATATTGTCACAAGGAAAGACGAAATTACCTACCTGGGTTCCATCCTAGAGGCAAATCTTTCCTGTGACAAAATGGCATCCAATGTAATAAAAAAAGTCAACCAACGAACTAGATTCTTGTACCGGATCTCCTCTCTGGTAAACAAGAATACCCTGAAGACTCATTCAAGGGTACTATGACTATGCGTGCACCTCATGGTACCAAAGCACCTCAAAGGCGCTTAAAACAAAATTACAAACATCACAAAACAAACTGGTCAGACTACTACTTGACCTGAACCCCAGAACCCACCTCACCCCTGCCCACTTTGACAACCTAGGATGGCTTAGAGTAGACGACAGAGTACAGCAACTTGCAATGGGCCTGGTCTACAAGATACACTATACGACCGGGGTGCCCATGTACATGTCAAAATACTTCCCAAAGGTCAGTGAATACCACAACCACTACACCAGAGGAAGCTCAACAAATCATGTTAAACCCAGATTCGGCTCAAACAAGGGACTAAACACGTTTCGCAATTATGCCACAACAATGTGGAACGCCCTACCCAAAGCTGTAAAGGAATGTGAATCCCTGCCCACATTCAAAACCGCTCTTAAAGAGCACCTACGGGAGTCTGCAATTCGAAACTGGCCACCGTAAATGCCCAAAACCCCCACCACCTCCTAATAGACAGTCTCCTCCCCACCGCATGTATATATTCCCTCCCCGCCGTATGTATATTTCTCTCTCACCCACCCACCCCCTCCTAATGTACAGTCCCCTCCCCATCATATGTATATACTCTGTCAGGATCTAGGGGTAACAGTACTGTATATTGGAATACCGTTTATGTCACAAATGTATCAGTACTAAATACCTATATGTCCCTATGCCATAAATGTCATGTATGTTGTGTATGTCATAAATGTCTATATGAATTGAAAATGGGGGACCCTGATGGAAACAAGACAAACGTCTTTCTCAGGTCTGCATCCCCTTAACAATTGTATGTATTGAGCCGTACTGTATTGTACCCATTCTGCAATCTGTTAAATAAAGTTTTCATTCATTCATTCATTCATTCATTCATTCATTCACAGAAAGGCCCTAGCACTACAAACAACAGGAGTGGAAGACTGGACCTCTACATGGACATATTATAGGCCTATAATAATAAAAAAAATTGTGGAATGCAATTGGTTGCTTTGTATATTTTGTTCTGTTGACCAAACTTCTTTCTTGGCTTAATTGAGTAGTATCAATGGTTACAGTATGAAATGTAAATGCTAAGAAATGCAGAGTAAACAGTTTGAGGTATGATATTCACTGCATTTCCATATTCACTTTGTGCATGTATGAATGTCTTATAGATAGCATTAAGATGTGTGTATTTATGACCATAGAAGCACAAGAAAAATATGAATGCATGCATATTGTAAATGTTACAGTATGTAACGTTAGCCTATGCAAATAATATTTTTTGTAACTTATCCTAGGTTATGGGACAGTCCACAGAAAAACTGACTAATGCTGTCTCTCTGCCACTCCCCTGAAATGCTATTATATATATTGAATATAAAGTGTTGTCAACATATAACTGTAATGTGGGCTGATTAATACAATTATGCTTGAGTGTTTAACAACTGCTGTGATATGGCTAATGTAAAAGAATAGTCATCAGTAGAATGAATGAATGAATGAAAACTTTATTTAACAGATTGCAGAATGGGTACAATACAGTACGGCTCAATACATACAATTGTTAAGGGGATGCAGACCTGAGAAAGACGTTTGTCTTGTTTCCATCAGGGTCCCCCATTTTCAATTCATATTGACATTTATGACATACACAACAGTGCACTATATTTATTATTATGATCCACGGTCGAACTCTTTAGGAGAAAAGAGAGCCAAATGTATTTTATTGACTAAAAATTACATATATTATTTATCCAAAACAAATGGTACAATTGAAATGTCCCCTAAATGATCAAATGTACTCCTTGCAACTATTTAACATGTATTAATGAAGTAATCTTTAGGCATACAAAAATATGACGTAATTATTTTAATTAACCCCAAAAAAGCAGATACTGCACTCTGCTGCACGATTTCCTTAAATAATTATACAGGTAATATACAGGCAAAGTGCAGTAACTTCAAATACAATGTTGTTTTCCCTCCAGCTTTCATAACTTAACCTAGCCATTTTATTTGGATCATCATATGTATATGTTGTGTCTGTCCACTGTTTGTTAATTTGTCATCTCCCCCCTCCCCCCCCCCCCCCCTATGTAAAGCGACCTTGGGTCCTCTGAAAGGCGCTATATAAAACGAAGTTGTTATTATTATTATTATTATTATTACCTCATCCGCTGGGTCCGACGAGCTCTAGCAGGAGTCTGTAGGAGTTATAACTCAAGGCCGACCTTGAGTTATCTCTCTCTCTGTCGAGGGAGGGCCAGGGACTCCTACGAAGGAAGGAACTGCAAAGCATACTGGGAGGTACAGTAGGAACGGGTTAATGTTAGATGGGGGCATGTGTGTTTTAGGATAGTACAAGTTTCAAGGTCTTGAAACTTGGCTTGCCCTGGAAGGATAAAAAAAGGGTAAGGGAGGACAGGATAGCCAGTCAGGGCGATAAAGGTCGGGGAGACCTTGGTGAAGGAGATTCTGGGAAGTGGGATTATTTATAGATTATTATAAATCTATAAATAAGAAAATCAATAAACAGCACAATCAATCGTCATCACAGTAATGTGTTGGATAGTAGATCCGGTTTCTTTAATATGAATGATTGTCCCATTAAACATGGTTACTGCAGATGTGACAGATGGTAGCTGTATAACAAACAAAAAAATACATTATTGACACAACCGTTGCTTTGTACACATACACACTCCAGCAGTACATCTCTTCACAGTTAAGGTATTATACAGTTTCAACAGACGTCCAGGACAGGAGCAGGGTGTTGACACGGTGCTAATGGGTGAATTGTGCAGTGGTTTAGCAAACGAAGACGGGGGCCTGTACTGTAGACATGAGTTTCAGTCAGTTTTAATAATGATGAGTAAATCAGTTACCATGCAGGCGCATTTTTGTAGTTAGCCAATGTTACTACCATCACACAACTACCACGCATTGTTGTGTGATGATGGGCAGAACTCATGGATGGTCGCTGTGTGTAGCCTATGTTGTACAGATGTCATCTGGTAAAGTTAGATAGATTTATATCGTGTGTGTGTGTGAGCAAGAGAGAGAGACCACTTGGAACCACTCAAGTAAAGTAAAAGAAATCTATAAAAACACGGCCATCCAGTTAATGACAGATAGCCAGTTATCAAAATAAGCGTTATGTAGTCATCCTTACATCGGAGACATTGTTGAATCCTCGTGTTGTGTTAATCACAGCTCCGTGAAATGATGTAGGTGGAAAAAAATAACAATTCCTTGTTTTGAAGGGACTGCTACCTCATAATTTCATTGAGCTGAAATGAACACAACACTTAAAATAAGTAGTTGTATCACCAACATGCTACTGCCCAACTGCCTCAACACACTGCTCTTATACCACAAGGCCTTTATAGCTGCAATATTCAAAACGAAAAAGCAATACACATATACCGGTACACATGTGCAATTACTGTAATAAAAGCTTGAGCAGATTAAATGTTACGATTGATTTATGGACTATGCAAGTATTACAGAGTGGTGCTGTCATGTCTCTGTCTGGAAAGTTCATCTCCAAATGTATTTTCTTTCTTTTGCCACTTTGAGCACCACACAAACACAATGCCGTTCAGCTCCATTGTATTGGGAGTGACGGCAGACGTCTCGGCCGCAAAAAAAGAACTCAGCAAATCACATCAAAACCATTTGGACGGATAGATGGCCCTCTGAGTAAGAGGGAAAATGTTATTTTTTATTTTGGGTGAACTGCCCCTTTAAGGTCTTTTGTGGAATTGCAAAGTTACACATGTGTTCTGTTCCCAGACGGAACGTCAACAAACAGAGAAACAAACAATAAGAAATAGGAAGAGTGGCTAAAGAGGAGACTTGGTCCCTTCGAGACCTGAGCTGAACAAACAGGGAGCCGAAGCCTCTTTGATCACAAGTCAAAAATGAAGAAAAATAATAACCACAATAATACTGACCCTGGTTTTGTTTTAAGATTCTATAAGAATCATAAAAGAACAAATTAATTAATTAAAATTAATTAATTAAAATGTATTCAAATAATACACCTAGCCACATTCTCCTGATCTCAAGACAGAAAGACACAAATGCACGCACACACAGAAGTTTGAAAATGACCTAAAGACATTTATATCGTCAAAACCTTTTCCTGTAAAATGTTGTTAATAAAATGTAACAAAGGCAGACAGGCGTGTGCACACAGCCACACACACATAATAATCAGTTTAAAATGGAAGTTAAAAACGTACTAAAGTTACTATACGACAGACCGATTCATTTTGTTTTGAGATTAGATACAGATACACAAACAAATGGACAGAGACAGGTAAGTTGGTTTTGTTGTTCCAGTTGTAGACGTATCGTTCTGTGGAATTACTATAAGAACAAATCAAGGCCCAGTTTAAAACAGGCGTAAGTTTCTTCTGAACATTTACTCGCAATTCCATCTCGGAATCCTAGACCTCCATAGGTTTCAATGTCGTGACTCGTTCACATAACGACTAGAACATGTTCAGAATGACCCGTCGTGACTCGTTTAAATCACGATCAGAACATGTTCGGTCCTCAGAATTCTAATCTCATGTGATGGATTGATTGTACACCTGAAAGGGTTAAATCCTACAACATGGATTCTATGCAGATTCTGATTTGTTCCAAGACGAGACGAGACGAGACAAGACAAGACAAGACAAGACAAGACAAGACACACACACACACACACAAACAGACAATTTTCCCTTCAGCTATATGCAGCCTTCACCTGATCCTCATCTTGGGAACAAATAATAATAATAATAAAAAATTATAAAATATTAGGGATCTTTAGAGATTTAGTCCAAATCTGACTAAAATATGAAATAAACACAAGATGAAATAAAACAAGACGCTATTTCCCTACCACACTACAGAAGGTTAACCCTTTCACTACCACACTACAGATGGTTAACTCTTTCACTACCACACTACAGAAGGTTAACCTTTCACCACCACACTACAGAAGGTTACACCTTCACTACCACACTACAGACAGTTAAACCATTTGTAGTGTGGTAGTGAAAGGGTTAAACCTTCTGTAGTGTGGTGGTGAAAGGTTAACCTTCTGTAGTGTGGTGGTGAAAGGGTTAAATGTGTGCGCACCAATGTTCTACTTTGGACTAAATCGTTGAATTCTCTCCTTGATTCCAGCGCGTGTCACTTCTCCTTGATCTACGTTAGCAATGGCCAGCACTGCCTGTGGGGGAAGGCTGTGTTCTTCCTCCCTTCCCCTCTCGTCTTCAGCATGGACAGAAAATAGGCTGTCAGGCCTTTTGGACAAACCACAGCTAAATTATTCAAATTATTATTATATATATATATATATATAAAAAAAAAAAAAAAAAAATCACTCTTTGAGTATTTCCCCATCGCTCGTGGCTAAACCGAGGCATGGCAACGTGAAGCCTATGGGCCCCACTATTGATTTCTGATTGGCTTGTGCCGCGACCGGCTTTTTTCGCTGCGGCGAACAGAAACCAAAAGGTTTTCATTTTCATTTTCACATTTTCGATCAGTTAATTCCCACCCAAAAATTTTATACACAAAATGTGGCTTGGGGAACTGATTCACTCAGCATGAATGGACTATATAGGTCAATAAGAAATCGACATATATATATATAAAAAAATTCTAATTGATTCTAACATTTTCAAATCAATGCAGTTGAATCGTCACCTTAGGATCGATGCATCGATGTATTGTTACACCCCTAGTGACGTGCGTTGCTACGTGTCACCAAGAGCCGAGGAGGGAAAGTCAGGGAGGACGTAGCAAACGACTAATGAAACGTAGCAGTCGTCAGATGAGCCTAGTTCCGTCTGAACCCCCCCGAGACGGTAGGTGAGGAGAAGGCAAACAAGTCATGAATCATAGCAGCGCTAATGTACGTGCGATATGGACTCCTCCCATCTTCAGGAGGTATGTGGGTGAGATGATGACATCCTCTTTTCTTTCCTTTTTCTCTCCATCTTTTTCGTGTCACTTAAAAACATGAGGAACATCACAGGGACCATTGAGGAGGAACATTTCAAATGCAGCCTTTTTAGCCTTCTCTCTTTCTTGTTCTCCATCAAGTAACAACACTCCCCGAGTCACACCACACCCATTCTTTCCTTCTATCCTTCCATCCATCCATCCATCCATCCAGCTCAGACGCACATGTCCATGACACCCTCGTCCATGGCGTTGTCCACTTCACCCTTGGGCACCGGGCCCATGTCCTCCATGTTGAGCTGTTTCAGGAGAGGGGGGCCCTGCCAGGAGCTGTCCCCGCCAAGGGAGGAGTGTCCGCTGTCAGCCTGCTGGTGCTGGTGCCGGCTGAAGCTTCCCTCCGTGGAGTAGACCCCAGAGTCTCCACTGCCCTGCCGGATGTGCCTGCCACTGACACAAGATCCACATATTAAAGCCTCAGTAAAACTGCCCTATTTAGATTGTCTTTTATATATTTTTTATGCAGGTACATCTCAATAAATTAGAATAATGAGGAAATATATTGGTTGCCTCCGTGCCACGGCGCATTGATTGATGCAAAATGAGCCCCAATCAAGTATTGAGTGAATTATACTTTTCAGTAGGCCGACATTTCTGTAATATATATTACAGGGGTCGTGGGTGTCGCATTGGCAAAAAAAACGTTTAATTCTTTTGTTCTGGCAACATATTTTGGCTAAATATGCCTTGTTTTATAAATGTGTATTGATAACATAGTGCTGTAATTAAATGTTCTAATAAATATGCATGATCAAGTTCAACAATGTGTGCTTTTATTTTGATATTCCTTAATTCCACGTTGAAATTACACAATACATTAAGTGTGGGGTCGCCTAAAAAAATCCTAAATAAATTGGGGTCATGGTATAAAAAAAATTGAGAACCCCTGCACTAGAGCAGGGGTTCCCAAACTTTTCAGGCCGCGACCCAAAAATAATGGGGTCAGAGAGCCGCGACCCCCACTATTATAGGAGGTAAAAAAAAAAAAAAATGTAATGGAAATGTATGGTTGAAACATGCACACGTTCAAACGCACACACACTAATAAGCATTGGAGGCTTTTAACCAGGGCCAGACTGGGGAAATCATTCAGGCCAGGAAATATAGTGCAAAATATAGCCCCAGTCAGGCCACTTTTTAAGCAGGGGGTCTGGGGGTCCCCCACCAGGACATTTCTTGTTACAAAGACTTCATTTCCTGCATTCTGGTGCAGGATTTTTTTATTTGTACCCTTTAAATGCCAGTGTTTGCGATGGCATCACAAATTATTGTTAAAAAACAGGCTAGCATATGTATGATTAGCAACAACACTGATTTTGATGGATTTTCAGTTTTTTTGTAATGTCAGATTGAAAATAATACAATCTTTTATTCAACTTCAGCCCTGATCATAACACCACATATTAATTTTATAATTCTAACCCTTTAAATGCCAGTGTGTGTGATGGTATATATTTGCAATATATCAAATGCAAAGTAGATTTTTCTGGGGGGGATTATTACAGGCTAGCATGTGTTGATTAGCAACAACAGTTTTTTGTAAGGGTCCCGCCTCCACCAATCACATGCGGCTCCTTTTGTGTGTGTGTGTGTGAGAGCAAGAGAGAGAGAGAGAGAGAGAGAGAGAGAGAGATAGTTCTCTAACTTGTGTGAGTTGCAGTGATCTCCTGGTTGTTCCCCACCTAGGTTATCCAACTATTGCGCTGCTGCAACTAGAAACACTGTCCTGGCCTGCTTCTAAGTTCAGTGGCCTGACAAAAAAAATAAAACGTTTTTTTTTTGGACTTTTTTTTTCTTTTCTTTTTTTAATCATCTGGCGACCCACCCGCTGCGGCTCACGACCCTCCTTTGGGTCCCGACCCTGACTTTGGGAACCACTGCACTAGAGGATGGGGACACTTTTGACGACGAGCGACTTATAGAGCTGCTGGTCACAGCTAAACATTTAAAAATAAATACAGTTATAAAAAAAGGTGGTGGTGGATAACCTGCTGTCCTGATCTGGCCCAGAGAGGCCCACTGAGACGAGCTCGGGGGGAGGGGTGTGGATCTCCAGGAGTAGCGCCTCCGGACAGACGCTCACCCTGTCACAGACCGACTCCGACTCTGGGGAGAGCAGGCGAGGCATGTCAGAGCCGGGGGAGGAGTCAGAGAGGTACTGGAAGGGAGAGACAAAGAGGTAGATGTAATGTCTTATCAAAATCATTATTATGTTTTCTTTGAACCCTTTCACTACCACACTACAGGTTAACCTTTCACTACCACACTGCAGACGGTTAACAGTCTGTAGTGTGGTAGTGAAAGGGTTAACCTTCTGTAGTGTGGTAGTGAAAGGGTTAACCATTTGTTGTGTGGCAGTGAAAGGGTTAACATTCTGTATTGTCGCAGTGAAAGGGTTAACCATTTGGTAGTGTGGTAGTGAAAGGGTTAAGGTCTAAATTTGTGATTGTTAAATTTAAGACTTTTTCGCGGGACCCTGTCTATAGCGGGTGACAGTGGCAGGAGAGGCATACCGCAGGCAGCTGTATGGACGGGTAGAAGGCCCCCTTCAGGACCCGGCAGCAGTGGAAGGCAGCGTAGAGGAGGGGCAGGACCACCACGAAACAGCCCGTCAGAGAGGCCAGGAAGTACAGCAGGATCTGCCACCATGGTGTCGCTCCTGGTAAAAACACACAATCCATAATTTATTTATGTCCAAATAGACAAAACAACCATGCCCCCCTTTTAGCCAATTGGCACGAACACACATTCATTCATTCATTCATTCATTCATTCAATCTTTATTTATTCTAGAAAAATCATTGAGAAACAATATAGAAACAGAAAAGTCAATAAATTAAACAATTTTAAAATGAATTAAAACAACTTGTTCTGAAGGGCCAGATTAACACTGAGAATCTACGTTTATTATTTTATATAACTTGTATATTATTTATATATATAAGCTATATACCTTTAAGCCTCCGTTTGAATCATAGCATTATTCGCTTTCCTCATTGGACACCGCCCTTGGCATTGACCGCGCCAACAGTCGCGCCCCCCAGACAAGTTCAAAGACGAGTCCGGACAAGTTGAGACATGCCCTTGGCCAGCGCATTGATTCCGGACAAGAGATTCGGTTGCGCTCTAGAAATCACTCTGAGTATATATTGTGAAAGGCGCAAGCAGCAGCAGTGCGAAACCTAAACACGTGAAGTGCGAAGTGAACCCAGTAACTAGTGTGAACCTTAGCAAGTGTGTGTGGACTTAACGTAATTAGTATCAGAACACGAGGTGAACCCAACAGCAGAACGATTGGACATGTGAGCAGTGGAACTTACCCACGGTGTATCGTTACGGATAGCCAGTAGCTCCTTAGATACGACCTTGATATTGTAGAACCATTGTTGGTGTATTATAGTGAATTGTGTAAACGTAGTAACGTGGAGAAGAGCATCGTTAATACCATTGGCGTTTGGATTTAACTACACCTGAAGATCTGCATCGGGCTAGCTTCGAGGACGAAGCTAGCTAGCTATCATCACTGCCGTCGGGCATTGGATTAAGAGCTATTACCCTGGGGTGCTCCAGTAGCACACCATGTTACCGCGCTGCGTCGCGGGACTCCGTGCTGCGTCAGGGATCTGGTTGACTCCGAGTTCGTTTCCCGGACTCGCCGTCATTTGCCGAATGTCTCCCCCTGCTCTCTCTCCCGTTTCACCCTACAACTGTCGGTCATGCTTGACCAGAAAAGCGATAAACGCTAAAAAATAAAGTAAAAAAAAAAAAAAAAAAAAAAAAAGCTATTACCCTGCTATCGAGCACTTGGATTACAAGGACTGGATCCGTATGAGACCCCTTTTCTTCAGTGACCAGCAGGAGTATCCGACTATTCTTCAATTCCTCTGGAGCTTACCACTCCGTGGGGGAAATCACCAGTCTCCAGCTATACCCCTCGTTTGCCCTGTATCGCCATCTCACTCCATGCAGCGTTCCGGTCGAGTATTATTAACCTAGGAATTATTCATTCCCACTGACTTTGATACTCTGACATTCTACTATCATTCGCCATAAAAGAGCAACGTACTAATTCTCAGTTGTACATTTGATATTGCTAATAAAATACTGTAAACATCATCTCTTTGTCCCCGTGCCGTATATAGTGAGTGTCTGCCATATTTAACTGTACTGTCTGGCAAGTAATAATAATATTTAGTAGTGGTTTAATCTAAACAATCTTTAATACAGTCAGGGTTTTGTAACCCCTCAGTTACAATTGGTCCTTCGAGCCGGAGGGTATCAGTAATAATAATCATATTAATAATAATATGGCCAGCGGCGGACACTCTCCAAACGGCTCCCCCACACTAGAGCGCCCTAGGCGCCAGCGTCAGCCCCCTCCACACTTGGAGAACTACGCTGTAGATCTACCTCCTAGCTTATCTAAAAGGACGTTAAGCACGGATAAAATTAGTAGCTTAAGTATGCCCAACCTTATCGACCTGTCAGCCCCACTGGTAGAGACCCAAGCTGGTTTAAGCGAAACTGACTTAGCTCACGGGGGGGACAAGCGGGACATGACTTGACTATGCCCAAAGACCACCGCGCCACTGAGATGGACCTCGGAGCGCCAGAAGATAAAGACCGCGCCTCCGAGATGGACCTCGGAGCGCAAGAAGGTACAGAACGCGCCCCCGAGATGGACCTCGGAGCGCAAGAGGATAAAGAACGCGCCCCCGAGATGGACCTCGGCGCGCACCAGAGAAAAGAGTACCGCGCCTCCGAGATGGACCTCGGAGCGCGGGAGAAGATAAAATACAGCGCCCCCGAGATGGACCTCGGAGCGCGTAAAGAGAACAGGTCAACGCCAAGCCCTGTCAACTCCAGATCACCATCATCAGCGTCATCCCCAAGCGAGGCCGACCAGAGGCTAGCGCAAGTCCTGATCGCCACGCTGACAGCTTCAACGGAAAGAGACCGCCTCCAGGGTGAGCGTGACCGCCTCCAGGCGCAACGAGAGAGTGAACGCGAACACCTCAGACTGGAAGAGAGTCGCCTCCAGGCTGACGCCACGATGACCATCAGACTGGAAGAGAGGCGCCTCCAGGCTCAAGAAACCATGGAGCGAGACCGCGCCAATGCACAGCGCGACGCCGCCAATGCACAGCGCGAGGCGGAACGAGACCGTCTGCAGGCACAAATGATGGAGCAAGCGCTCCAGAGGGTGACTCCCCACTCCTCCACCCGGAGCTCCCGGAGATCATCACGACACGGGTCGAGGGCACCTTCCCCTCCCCGACCAATCTACACGGGACCCAGCCTACGGGAAGAACCTGCTTACGTTGCAGAGAAGCTGACCAAGCGACTACAAAGCCTAGCGGAGGACGAGGGAGGACATAAAGCCCACACGCACGAACCCATCTCAGACCAGGAAGAACAGTACAGCCCCGATCTCAGCCCCGACACGCTGCGTTACGAACCCCCAACCCGTCCCAGGGGTGAGTTTAAGCAACAGACAGCACCGAGGAGCAGTACCTGGGGGCCCGGCCTCTGGTTCCCACCCAGCACGAACCCACGACCCCACGTACGGGGAGACTCGCCAAGGAGGCCTCTCCCCCTACGTGCATCAGTGTCACAGCCATCCATGGCATCCTACATTGGGACACCCACATTCCCAGACTTTACGCGAGAAGACAGAGCGCAGTATACCGAACTGCGCATTAGGGCTGCACGATTAATCGTTTTTTAATCGAAATCGCGATTTGGAATGATGCAATTATCAAATCGCCAAGCCTGCAATTAAAAAAAAAAAAATAAACTTTTTTTTTTTTTTTTTTATTTAACCAGGAAGTCCCATTGAGATACAAGATCTCCTTTGCAAGGTAGACCTGGCCAAGATGACAGCAATAACATTTGCAATACATCACACAGCAATAAAATGTGCGATACATCACACAAGAACATAATAAATGTGCATGTATACAATACATCACATGTAAACACAAAGCAGAATAGTCTACATGATAGTAAAAGTGTATAATACAGGGTAATACAGTAATTTTGCAGTTGGGACCCGACTACAGAAAGCAGCAACATTCTTCTTGTAAATTTTTTTTTAAATATGTTATAATCGCATCGCAAATCGCAATCGCAATATCTGTCAGAATAATCGCAATTAGATTATTTCCCAAAATCGTGCAGCCCTACTGCGCATGTGTTTAGAGACCATTATGTCCGGAGTACAGGACGAGTCCTACAAATATGCCATCCTCCTCAAGCACCTCAAAGTAACCAGAGCGCACAACATAGCGCTGGCATACTAGAAATTCACAGACTCCCTACTCTGATGCCCTGGTGGCCCTCGACGCGCGTTACGGACGTACATGGGACTATGTCATTCAGGAGATACGGGAGATTGAACGTCTCCCCCCAGCTAAAGACAATCGAGCCCTGGATGACCTATCCATTAAAGTACAATCCCTGGTAGGGATGCTCGGGTCACAACGAGAGAAGGGGATGTACAAGTTGTACGCCAACTCCAACGTGGAGCGGATATTAGAGAAGCTCCCCCCATCCCGCCAAGAACGTTTTCGGCGGCAAAGAGATCACCGTGACCCCAACGAACACTGGCTGTCACAATGCGACGCATTTAAGAAATTGACTGCCGAAGACCTGAGTCAGTGGATTAAAGCGAACCGCCGCTGCTTCCACATGGCAGCTGAGTGCCGCCTCAAGAAAAGGTGCGGCAAGTGTGACGGCGCCCACCTAGAAGTCCTACACGAGAGCAACAAACGGAGACCCGCCCCACAAAGCAGCTCGAGAGCAGAAGTACTCTACATAGACCCTGCGAAGAGCGGGAGCTCCTGAGTGCTCCTCAAGGTGGTGCGAGTGCTCCTCAGTTACGGGGACAAGGTACTCGACACCTACGCCGTCCTCGACGACGGGTCGGAGAAGACTCTCCTCCTCGCTTCCGCCGCGACCCAGTTGGGCCTGCGGGGTCCAGAGGAAACCATGACAATCCGTACCATTCGACGAGACTTAAAGACAATAAAGGGTGAAAACGTCTCGTTCACCATAGCAGCGATCGATCAGCCCGAGAAGCGGTACAGCATCAACAAGGCGTTCACAAGCCACAACATAGGTCTGTCACGCTATGACTACCCCATCCCACAGCTGAGGGAGAAGTACGCACACCTACGCCGACTGCCCATACCGCTCATCGACGGCGCCACACTGACCCTGCTCATAGGCTCCGACCACGCAGACCTCATCGTCCCAACGAACGCGGTCCACATCGGACCCAGAGGCTGCCCAGCCGCGGTTAAGACCCAACTGGGCTGGACGCTCCAAGGCCCTCTCTCCGGGCCTTCCAACCGACCAACGTCCACACGTTGCCTTTACACCAAGGTGAGCGACCAAGACACTACCCTCTTGCAGCACGTTGAGAGACTATGGACACTAGACTCGCTGCCATTCAAGAACGAACGTAAAATGGTTCGCTCCAAGGAGGACAAGTACGCCATAGTTCTTCTCGAGCAGAAGACTACGAGGGTCAAGGTCGACGGAGTGCTAAGATACGCGACTCCACTCTTGAGGCGGGAAGGGAAGCCCACCCTGCACGCGTCAAAGGAAGTGACTCAACGCTATCTACAGAACACCGAGCGGCATCTCGCCAAAGACCCCCCTCAAGCAACGATATATCGCGCCGAGATCGAAAAGCTGATCACGGCTGGCCATAAAGAAAATCGACGACCACGAGGCAGACCAGACGACCGAGTCCTGGTACGTGCCCCACCACAAGGTCACCCACAACGGAAAGAACCGCATCGTATTCAACTGCAGTTATCAGATTGGACTACAGAACCTGAATAACCTGCTCCTGCCCGGCCCGACACTCGGCCCCTCCCTCCTCGGCGTACTGCTACGTTTCCACCAGGACAAAGTGGCCATCAGCGGCGACATCAAGGGAATGTTCCTACAAGTGCGACTGATGGAGGAAGACAAGCCTCTGCTGAGGTTCCTGTGGAGAGAGAGGCTCGACGACGAACAACCCTCGATATACCAATGGGAGGTACTCCCATTCGGCACCACCTGCAGCCCGTGCTGCGCCACGTTCGCGCTACAGAAGCACGTGGCCGAAGACCCCGGAGCCGACAAGGAGGTCAGACACAGCGTGGAAAAGAGTTTCTACGTGGACGACTGCCTACAGAGCGTATCTACGCCAGAAGAAGCCGAGAGCATCCTACTGAAGCTACGAGCCTCACTGGCCAAAGGTGGATTCGACCTCAGGCAATGGGCCAGCAGTGACCCTCAAGTCCTCCGCAGCCTCCCCCCAGAGACAAAGGCCGCAAGCAGCGAGACCTGGATGGCGACCACCCCAGGTGAAGCGCAGGAAATGACATTGGGCCTCGTCTGGCGTTTCAAAACAGACTCGCTTCATTACAAACACACACACCCCTGACCACGGATCAGGGAAGGTCCAAGACTTTACCGACCACTCGGCGGAGTGTGTACCGAACACTCGCCAGCCAGTATGACCCAATGGGGTGTATCCTACCTTACACCACTCGGGCGAAGATGCTGGTGAGAGAACTGTGGGACAAGGAGCAGGGCTGGGACGACCCCATACCCGAGCACCTGGCTTCCACCTGGAGAGAATGGGAGGGAGAACTCGACTCACTCCGAGAGGTGACCATCCAACGGAGTTACTTCCCCCCTACAGTGCGGCTGGAGACGTGTCAGATAGACCTGCACGTCTTCAGCGATGCCTCTGAAGTGGCGTACGGATCGGTGGCTTACCTGAGAGCCCGAGAAGAGGGATGAGAAGTACAAGTAGCCTTCGTCCTGGCCCGCTCGAGGATAGCTCCCCGCAAGCAGCAGTCGATCCCGCGACTAGAGCTCTGCGCAGCTCTGGTAGGAGCGCAACTCGCAACGATGATACAAAGTGAACTCACCATAC
The DNA here is from genome assembly GCF_963971535.1 of Notolepis coatsorum. Taxonomy (NCBI): domain Eukaryota; kingdom Metazoa; phylum Chordata; class Actinopteri; order Aulopiformes; family Paralepididae; genus Notolepis; species Notolepis coatsorum. Next base: position 65,675,873 of record NC_140179.1, read on the forward strand.
CGGTGCGTGAGACCATCCTGTGGTCAGACTCTATGACTGTGCTCACCTGGATCCAGTCCGACTCCTGTCGGTACAAGGTTTTCGTCGGAGTCCGAGTCACCGAGATCCAAGACCTGGTAGGAGCAGCATGTTGGAGATACGTTGACACCAAGCAGAACCCAGCGGATGTCATCACACGGGGGATGTCCTTAGACAACCTCACACGTCCAAACCCTTACAGTGACGGTCCTGAGTTCCTCAAGCTCCCGGAGGAGAAGTGGCCTACCCCCACACCACGGGAGGCGAGTCAAGATGAGTCAGAGATCAAGAAGTCTATGTTCTGCGGGCTGACGCACGCCCCGGCTCCAACGGACCCGAACCTAGACGACTGCTTAACTCTTGAGAGTGCTCAGAAAAGGACATTCTTATGGCACCACCCTGAGACTCCCCCCACCACAGACCTCAACGCATCGAACTACAAAGAAGCCGAACTTCTTCTGCTAAGGAGAGCCCAAAGAGACTCATTCTCAGAAGAACTAGACTGCCTGACAGGGAAAAAGCCAGTCCCCTCAGACAGTCGACTCCTCACCTTGGCCCCAGAGCTCGACGCCCAGCACCTCATCAGGGTGGGTGGTCGATTGAGATGGGCCCCGGACGTGGACTTCCTGACGGGCAGACCCCAGGTGGTAAGAGCCGGCAACTGCACCTCCTCATCCATCACGCTCAACATAGGGGCCCCCCAGGGCTGTGTTCTGAGCCCCCTCCTCTACTCCCTGTACACACATGACTGCGTAGCACAGCGGAACAACAACACCATCATCAAATTTGCTGATGACACAGTAGTGGTGGGCCTGATCTCTGCCAACGACGAAAGGGCCTACCTGGAAGAGGTAGAGAACCTGTCACAGTGGTGTCAGGAGAACTGCCTCTCCCTGAACGTCAGCAAAACAAAAGAGATGATTGTGGACTTCAGGAGGTCGGGGGTCAAGGACTACAGCCCCCTCAGCATCGACGGGGCACCGGTTGAGAGAGTGAACAGTTTCAAGTACCTCGGAGCCCACATATCCGAGGACTTGACATGGACCACACACATTGACAGTGTTGTGAAGAAGGCACGACAACGCCTCTACTTCCTCAGGCGCCTAAGGAAGTTCCAAGTCAGTCAGAAGATCCTTAGGAACTTCTACTCATGTACAATAGAGAGCATCCTGACCGGCAACATCACCTCCTGGTTTGGGAATAGCACTGCACAAGACCGTAGCAGACTACAAAGAGTGACACGTTCAGCCGAACGCACAATTGGAGGGGGGCTTCCCACCCTCCAGAACATTTACAACAAGCGGTGCAAGGGGAAGGCTAAGAGAATTATTAAGGACTCGAGCCACCCGAACAACTGCCTCTTTGAACTGCTGCGGTCAGGCAAGCGATACCGGAGTCTTAAGGCGAGCACAGAAAGACTCAGAAGAAGCTTCTATCCCCAGGCCATCAGGCTGCTAAACGAACAATAATCGCTAAACGAACAATAATCACTATGCAACAACCATCAAATGCACACAGCACACACACCCACACGCACACACTCACTCAAACAAACAACACACTGCAGCACCCACTCTCCACACTTTAGATCACACAAACACACTTACACTTTATATTTATTGATAAAGGATTTGCACTACAACTCGTACACCTACTGTGAATTGTACCTAAATTGCACCTCGTCCCATTTCTCCATTTCTGCCTTGCACTATATAGTATTGTATATTAGTACACTGCACAGTATTGTATATTGTATGGTAACTACGTCTATTCTGCATCGAACATATGTCTAAACTGAACACTGTGACCTCTTTTTTTTACTTCTAATTTTACTATGTTTTTATTTCATACTTATCTTGTCTTGCACAGTCTCTGGAGCGCAACAGTAAGAAGCATTTTGTACAAAAGTATTCTGTACTTCTGTATGACAACTATTAAAGAAACTTGAAACTTGAAACTTGACCGAAGATGCTAAGCATCCCATCGTCCTCAACAGCCGACACAAGATAACCGAGCTGATCATCCAGAAGTACGACAAGGTGGTGCACCGCGCGGGGGCCGAGAGAGTCTTCGCTGAGATCCGACGACGCTTCTGGATACTCCAAGGGAGAGAAGCTGTACGTTGCTTCCAACGGACTTGCTCAACCTGTCGCAAGTGGAGGGCACAGCCTAGTATCCCGATGATGGCCGACCTGCCTCCCTGCCACCTCCGACTCGTCGAGCGGGCCTTCCACTCCACGGGCGTGGACTGCTTCGGCCCATTCAACGTCAAGAAAGGAAGAGGGACAGAGAAGAGGTGGGGCATCGTGTACAAGTGCATGACCACCCGAGCTGTTCACATTGAAATCCTCCAGACCATGAGTACGGACTCATTCCTCATGTCCTTCCGGAGATTCCAAGCCCGGAGAGGAACCCCATCAGTGCTGTTGTCCGACCAAGGGACAAACTTCAGAGGAGGAGACACAGAACTGAGAGAGAGCTTCCTGGCTATGGGTGAAGAACTCAAGACCCGCCTCGCTCCTACTCAGATCACATTCCAGTTCAACCCCCCGAACGCCCCTCATTTCGGGGGAACCTGGGAGAGAGAGGTCCGTTCCATAAAGACTGCTATGTACACCGTACTTGGGGCCCAGACCGTGGTTGAGGAAGTCCTGATGACAGTCCTCACAGAGATCGAGGGCGTCTTGAACTCTAAGCCCCTCGGTTACGTCTCAAGCGACGTAGCAGACATCGACCCCGTCACCCCAAACTACCTCTTGATGGGGCGGCTGGACCCTGCCCTTCCTCAGGCGGTGTACAGACAAGACGAGATGAACGGCCGGAGAATGTGGAGACACAGCCAAGTACTGGCCGACCAGTTTTGGACCCGCTTTCTCCTACACTATCTACCCTCCCTTCAAGCCCGTCAGAAGTGGGTAAAAGACAGGGACAACCTGAAAGTGGATACTGTCGTAATGATAATAGACCAGTCACTACCCCGAGCTACGTGGCCGGCCGGCCGTGTGAGCAGAGTGATTACTGGTTCCGATGGGAAGGTCAGAGCGGCAGAAGTCATCGTCCAAGGGCGGACTTACACCCGACCTGTAGCTAAATTGATAGAGCTGCCGGAGATCCCCGACTCCCCTGACGACGACCATGACCCACTGACTTTGTAGATTGTTCCAACTCCTCATAACACAGTATGGAGAAGTTGACTGGACACTAATATTAATCTGTGCCCCTTTATTTACTAATTAGGTGCAGACTAATTAGGAGGCGGCTGTTCTGAAGGGCCAGATTAACACTTTGGTTGCCTTGGGTTAAATTCATGATATACCATAGGTTGCCGGCTCTATTTGTCTATTTAGAAAGTCCCCTTCTTTGCAGGGCTATAACTTTTTAAATTCTATTGCTACATTGCCATTATTAGGGCCCATTCAAAGTCCTATATGTATTGTTCATTGTGTAGCAACGTTAAACTTTTTCATTCACATATTCATAGTAAAGTATGGTCTAATGTATAAGTATGTTTTCATCTCTTTCTGCAGCTTTCTCCAGAACGTGATATATAGCCCCAAATGCATTATATTGATGATGAAATACAGTTTGATGGCAATCAGCGCGATATAAAAAATTCCAACTAGACGTACTTCTAGAAGTTACTACACGTCATCTGATGTTGACCGGATGGGCGAGGGGGCGTTTATAATTCCGTGGGCAGCGTTATACCAATCATCTAATGTGGGTCAAATGTTGATAATAGCAGTTAGTATCGAAGACGGTAACGTTACACGCTCAAACTCACCCCAGTCTCCGCGCGCCGTTGGGCGATCATAGTAGAGTAGAAATTCTATCATTATGGGATGGCGATTTACTCGGTCCATCTCCAGCTTGTATAATGGTATATACGTCCAAATCATGTTGTTTATCGAGTTATTGGCAATCGATCGCTATGTAGCGTGACGAGCCAGAGTCCCGGGACATGTACCGAGTGGCCGGAAGCAATACGGACGTCTAGCACAACCTCTATGGCACATCCTGTTTAAGCGATTGCGCCGATCGGCCACCAGATGGCGCTCCTGAACCGCCAGAGAGCTCAGTGGGTCCTGCTGGTGGATCTCAGGCCAGCGGAGGGGACATATGAATCCGATCGCAGATTTTTGAAATATTGATATAAGGACGCTGTACAGCGTCCTCCGGCAACTTGAGCATGGCCCGCAATGACATCAAAACACGTTTCATGGCAGCCAAAGTGTTAACACTGAGAATCTACGTTTATTATTTTATATAACTTGTATATTATTTATATATATAAGCTATATACCTTTAAGCCTCCGTTTGAATCATACCATTATTCGCTTTCCTCATTGGACACCGCCCTTGGCATTGACGGCGCCAACAGTCGCGCCCCCCAAGTTCAAAGACGAGTCCGGACAAGTTGAGACATGCCCTTGGCCAGCGCATTGATTCCGGACAAGAGATTCGGTTGCGCTCTAGAAATCACTCTGAGTATATATTGTGAAAGGCGCAAGCAGCAGCAGTGCGAAACCTAAACACGTGAAGTGCGAAGTGAACCCAGTAACTAGTGTGAACCTTAGCAAGTGTGTGTGGACTTAACGTAATTAGTATAAGAACACGAGGTGAACCTAACAGCAGAACGATTGGACATGTGAGCAGTGGAACCTACCCACGGTGTATCGTTACGGATAGCCAGTAGCTCCTTAGATACAACCTTGATATTGTAGAACCATTGTTGGTGTATTATAGTGAATTGTGTAAACGTAGTAACGTGGAGAAGAGCATCGTTAATACCATTGGCGTTTGGATTTAACTACACCTGAAGATCTGCATCGGGCTAGCTTCGAGGACGAAGCTAGCTAGCTATCATCACTGCCGTCGGGCATTGGATTAAGAGCTATTACCCTGCTATCGAGCACTTGGATTACAAGGACTGGATCCGTATGAGACCCCTTTTCTTCATTGACCAGCAGGAGTATCCGACTATTCTTCAATTCCTCTGGAGCTTCCTCTGGTGGGGGAAATCACCAGTCTCCAGCTATACCCCTCGTTTGCCCTGTATCGCCATCTCACTCCATGCAGCGTTCCGGTCGAGTATTATTAACCTAGGAATTATTCATTCCCACTGACTTTGATACTCTGACATTCTACTATCATTCGCCATAAAAGAGCAACGTACTAATTCTCAGTTGTACATTTGATATTGCTAATAAAATACTGTAAACGTTATCTCTTTGTCCCTGTGCCGTATATTGAGTGTCTGCCATATTTAACTGTACTGTCTGGCAAGTAATAATAATATTTAGTAGTGGTTTAATCTAAACAATCTTTAATACAGTCAGGGTTTTGTAACCCCTCAGTTACACAACTACTGTACAGACTGAGGTGAAATGGTTGACCACCGATGCAGACTACTAAAGTATTGAGTTTTGAAGTGTTGCAAAACATTCCACGTGTCGGGGGGGGCACAGAAGCCGAGAGCAGATTTTCCTAATTGAGCGCAAACTCTGGGGACCATTAACACTTTCACTGCCGCACTACCAAACGGTTAACCCTTTCACTGCGACAATACACAGCAGGTTAACCCTTTCACTGCCACACTACAGAAGGTTAACCCTTTACTACCATAGTGTGATAGTAAAGGGTTAACCTTCTGTAGTGTGGCAGTGAAAGGGTTAAGCCAGTCACCAGAGCGAGTGCGAGTTCCAATACAGCAATGAAGTGATATGTGAATAATGGCTTTATACAGAAACACATGCCAATGCAAGTCACGTCTCTCTGCCAGAGAAGACCACCCAACCTTATCATACAGGATACTGTCGGGTCTGCAACCTTTGAAAACCCGATCGGTAATAAGATTTAAAAAAAGAAGTAAAGAATGAAACACTTTTGAGGTAGTTTTATTATATAAAAATGAATGAACAAGGTATAAAAGTGAATAAGATATAAAAGGTGAAATAAACAAAAATACTAGTGGTTTGAACACAGAGTGATATGACCGGCCGGCCAAAGCGTGTGCTCCTAATGCAAAAAAGAAGTGGTCTGGGTCCCTTCCTCCGTTTACCTTATCACCCCTCTCCACGGCACATCATATAATTGGTGTGTGTGCGTGCGTGTGTGTTGGTGTGTGGGTGCTGGTGTGTGTGTGTGTGCTGGTGTGTGTGTGTGCTGGTGTGTGTGTGTGCTAGAGTGTGTGTGTGTGTGTGTGTGTGTGTGTGTGTGTGTGTGTGTGTGTGTGTGTGTGTGTTGGTGTGTGTGTTGGTGTGTGTGTGTGTGCTGGTGTGTGTGTGCTGGTGTGTGTGTGTGTGTGCTAAAGTGTGTGTGTGTGCTAGAGTGTGTGTGTGTGTTGGTGTGTGTGTGCTGGTGTGTGTGTGTGTGTGCTGGTGTGTGTGTGCTGGTGTGTGTGTGTGTGTGCTAGAGTGTGTGTGTGTGTGTGTGTGTGTGTGTGTGTGTGTTGGTGTGTGTGTGCTGGTGTGTGTGTGTGTGTGTGCTGGTGTGTGTGTGCTGGTGTGTGTGTGTGTGTGTGTGCTAGAGTGTGTGTGTGTGTGTGTGTGTTGGTGTGTGTGTGCTGGTGTGTGTGTGTGTGTGTGCTGGTGTGTGTGTGCTGGTAGAGTGTGTGTGTGTTCTGAAAGGTTTTCAAGTTTCAAGTTTCTTTAATAGTTGTCATACAGAAGTACAGAATACTTTCATACAAAAGGGAGGGAAAAAGATTTATTGGTATGCGTCTTATCGTTGGTACTTAAACTCTATCTGGCCCCTTCTTCTAATCGCGGGGTAATCCTAGTCAAGTCATAATTTAGTTACTTGTGGCATTTCGTGTCAAATTAATTGAGTTAAAGCTATATGCTCCAACGTTGTGTCTTGGGGGAATGAATGTGTCTTTGTATTAGGTTTTGCATCGTGTGTGTGAGTTTTTATGGTCACTGATTAGGATATTTGAGTGCTCTGATGTGCCAGAGAGAGAGAATGCCAAGGGAACTAGGATTTTGCATGTATTCTACTACATGATTATACATGTAGAATGCCTCTGCTATAATTTCCATGATTATACATGTCATATTTCAACAATACAATGATGGAACCATAACCGGTGATACAGCTGTGTGCCTGTCTTACAAGGAACGTGTAAAGGTTTCCTATTCCTTGCTGTTTTACAGGAGGCCGTCAGTGGACCGCGTCAGTAGCACTGATGATGGAGCTAACGTTATGCTAGTGCCCCTAATGTAAGCTAGTTAGCTATTTTTAACAAACATTCTGTCAAATTATTATTCACCGGTTTCCAACCGTAAAAGACTATGGACAATAATGCTGCCTAGCCCTAGCATAACGTTAGCTTCTAGCTAACAGCTCGATGCTGGCGAACTGTAGAGAAACAGCCAATCACAGCAGGATATCGGAGGCCACGGCAGTTCGTCACGCTATATGGAGCGGGGGTTTGCAGCTAAACTTGTGTGGGAATAGTTATGGCGCGTTCACATTAGGGAAACGACAATGCTACTGAAGGGAAGTATCTCGTCTGTACTGTGAGTTTGCCTAGCGGCGGCTGCATCACTGATGGTCTCCACCACCGCGCCTCAGAGTCACGCCGGTCACCTGCCTTCGGTCTGCATGCAGTGCGGTGCGGTGAAGCTGCTGCTCTTGTTGTAGTAGTCGAAGCACGACTGGACGCTCACGCAGTACCAGGTCCAGGCCTGCAGGTCAGGCAGGGTCACCAGGTTGGCGCTGCTGATGACCTCCATGGGCGTCAGACCCTGGTAAACACACATGGGACATCATTTATTAACAGTGCTGTCAGGCCCTGGTAAACACACATGGGACATCATTTATTAACTGTGCTGTCAGGCCCTGGTGAACACACATGGGACATCATTTATTAACAGTGCTGTCAGGCCCTGGTAAATACACATGGGACCAGCCAGGCTTATTCAGGTTAGTCACATACAAATTTAGGCCCAAAGCAGTCAGGTTTGCATGCAGTACTTTAGCCTTTCTTACAAGTAATATACACATACATAAACTGTACATACACACACACATATTCACAGTGAATCTTGTTAAACTAAAATATCCCACCTCCAGTTACATATCTTTGTCACAGCTCTTTGATAGCTAAGTTTGAGGGATCCTTGCTATAAATGTGTGTGACTATTGGTCAACATCGGAATTTCTTTACTCCCAAATATCGGTATCAGCGTAAAATAAATCCAGTATCAGTATGGCTCTAGTTAGTTTACAAAACTTTTACTATACTATACTATAATCCTGAATCAAAACAAAATAAAAAAAACTAAATTGTGAGGCACTGTGAACCAAACGTAAAGCCTGAAATGTGTTTGTAAAACAAAACTGTGGGGCTCTGTCTTTATAAACAACAGCAGTGACACAGTAACTAAAGTATCTTCAAACAGCTGTTCCAGGAACAGTTTCCCCATCAGGGACCCATGTTTCCTCTGAGGAAAGGCTGTTTCAAAGCAGTGCATCAGAAGCTACTAGGGTACGAGGGCTGACGTTGAAACACAAAGCAGTGAGAAGCTACTAGGGGTTGAAACACAAAGCAGTGTATGAGAAGCTACTAGGGGTGGGGGGAAGTCTGTTTCAAAACAGTGTACCAGAAGCTACTGGGGGAAAAGTCAGTTTAATTTTTTTCGTCTGCATCATTTCATGGAGCTGTTAACACTTTCAGCGCCACACCTGGTTTTCCGTTTTACCGCTTGAATGCCACCATCGGCGCCAATGTTAACGTTAATATCGCCTAATCTATGTTTTAAATTATGGCTATGTGTCTAATCTGCCCATCGCATTATCAAAGACTATTTTCCAGTCAGTGCTGTGAAGGCAGATTGTTTTTTTATCGCGTCGTTGCCGTTTCAGAGCAGTTAGAAAAGCCCCCGTTTTGATATAAAAAACAGCTCATTCTGGAGCATTCTATGAAAATCGTCTTTTAGTGGAATATTCCACAACGTTGATATTCGTCTGCCTTTTTATGAATCGTTTTCAAATAAACGCTAGATGATCAATATTATACGTGCACGCACGCACATTACGGCCGCGCACTGATAATCGCTCCGTTGATTTCCTCACAGACTTTTACAGTGAAACCGAAAGAAGACATTTCACAAAACAGCTTATAACTTCATCAAACTTACTCTGATTATCCTACCACTGATAACATAGAGTCCTTACCTGACATCAGATGGTATCCAACTGGTATATTCCAATTCCTGATCACCATTCGAAAAAATCGATACGTGTATGGATCCAACGCGATACAGTAGAACTCCATGATCCGCGGGGATCTGAGGCTCCAGAATGAACTCTAGTAACCCCGGCTGGATCAGTGAACTGGAAAATGTGGAGTACCGGATTTTTTCCCCCATTCATTTTCATTGAGTCCATTCCAAAATCACTTATGTCATCTGGGAGACGACAGGGGGCGCTCTTTTCCACAGTGATCGCCGGCGCCCCTCGGCTATACTCGGGTAGGCTCGGGTGATGCAATCATTTTTCAGATCGCAAAAAAATAATAATAATAATAATTCCGAGAAATCTCGTGAGTGGCATGCAACCACCTATAAAAAAACCAGAGAAATCTCGTGAGTGGCACTGAAAGTGTTAATGAACACCACAAAAGGAGTGTTCCCAGGGGAAATAAAAGGGTGACTGTGGGGTAGGGATGGGTACCTTTCACATTTGAACCGATACCGGTACCTGTGAATCGATACCGGTACCCAACGGTACCTTTTTTCTGTACTTTAGTCTCAAGAAATTTAATTTATAAAAAATCCAAACTTCAAATAACTACAATTTCGACAGTTTTCGGCTTGTCATTGCTCCGACTGCTTTGTTGTTGAATCAAGTCAAATCCTAGGTAAGCATTTATTGTGCGTGTGAACGTTGACATGAAAAGAAAAAAGGATTTTTTTTTTTTTTTTTTTTCGGTTTCTCACTTGATTCGATACTCGGTATTACCGACGTGTTTCGGTTCGGTGCCTCAAAAGTACCGAATTCGGTACCCATCCCTACTGTGGGGAGAGAGACACTTATCTCATCGATTGACTTCATTCACTTCGCCTCCATGTTGGTCGAGTCTGATGTAATGTCCCGTTCACTTCAACGTTAAAATTCCAATCACCGAAATAGTCAAAACGACAGGCAGAATCCACTATCGGAATTACGAGCTCATGATCACCCGACTCGATACGTGGAAGTTAATTGGTCATCAGCTCATTGAAGTGCGCTCACAGCGATCTACGACTACAAAGACGGCAGCGAAGTGAATAAGGCGAATTGGCAGTCAGCAAGTTGGTGAGGCAAGTGGGCTGGCATTGTCCACACCTCAGAGAGGTGTGCAGGTTGTGTCGCTCAACCTGAAAAGGGGTTGTTTCTGTGTCTTTGGTGTACACAGACTGATGGACAAGAGCTACCCTGTGAGTTTGAGTTCCGTACGGTTTTGTTATTGTGAGTGTTTTCTGTTAATGAAGCCTTTTTGCAGCCAGTAACTGTCCCCCTGCTACAGTGACCAAATCAAGAGGTTATTTTGTCTGGCTACCTTGGGGTCTGGGGAGCGTTCCCAGTAGATGATGCGGTAGTACATCAAGGGCACCTTTTCCCTCATGGAGGTGTTGGTGTTGGTCAGAGGATCAGAGATGGCCACATCCAGGAGGTTGCTAGCAGGAGCCAGGTCTATTCTGGAAGGAGGTCCCAGCAGAGCTGAGAGAACAGAGGAGATACACAGTACAATCTTATTAACCCTTTCACTGCCACACGACAGCAGGTTAACCCTTTCACTGCCACACGACAGCAGGTTAACCCTTTCACTGTCACACTACAGAAGGTTAACCCTTTACTATCACACTATCGACGGTTGGTTAAAGGTCCCCTCCACTCAAAGATGTGACACGGTATGGTCTAGGACGGCACATCTCGGCGGAAACGATTCTTCAGAAAACCACAAAATGTTGCGCAATTCAGAAATAGGTTGAAATGGAGCACTTTTTTGTGCTTTGAAATGTTCTCTATATACACGTCTCCTTATTTGCAAAACTTAATACGACTTATAAATGTGTTAATTATTGTTAGATTGTGCAGCTGTATAATTTTCATCGCTGTTTAAAGAACTACAGTTGTGTCGTGTAGGGGAGTGGTTTAGTACTTTCAGTCTCGGATGTCGAAGACGCGCAGAAATGACAGCTACCAAATCCATTCAGAGACAACAAACCCAGTAGGCTACTTTGGTGGCGGTGTGAAAATATGCAGAGAAACATTAATGTCTTTGGAACCGTTTGTGTTAAATTGTATATCTCCGTAGCATAAAGACTGGCAGTGCGCATAAGGCATATATAATATAATATAAGACTTTGCTCCCCTTCGCGTAATTCACTCACAGCTCGGGCTGTCGTTGTGGTAGAGACGTGATCATAATCAGGTTTTTGTGCACCCGAGTCTCCCGAACACGTAGAGACAAACCCAGAGTCGATCAGAGCTTCCTACGCTGTGCTATGGTAACTACCGCATGATACCTCCGGGAATCCGCGGAGGCATAAGGCATTCACCGGTAGGGGTAGGTGTGGAAAAGTTACCATATCTCAGCGTAGGAAGCTCTGATCGACTCAGGGTGTAGATGGACGTGTTCGGGACTCAGGTGCATACAATGATGATTTATATTTACATTTTGTCATTTAGCGGACGCTTTTATCCAAAGCAACTTGGTATGATTAATCTGAGCTATTGTTAATACAGGTCAGATTTGTTTTATGTCATTATATATGTTATATGTTATTTTGTCCTTTATTTTAAATAATAAAATCTTGAATCTTGACTACTTTTGTATTTTCCTTTATCCTGTAGTTAGAGTAATCTCTCACAATTCTCGAGTCAACTTCCTGTCTGTTGTTGCTAGGCAACTGCGGCGTGGGGGAAACATGCACCCCGGGTACATTGTAATGTGTACGGTTCATTTAGTGCAGAAACGGATCGGAAAAGCGGCAAATTAAACACAATCAAGGGTAATTTTCTTCAGTGAATCACAATGCCAAAGAGCTGCTGTGTTACGCTTTGTACTAGTAAACTAATAACATAATCAAAAATCCAAATCGAAAGTTTTATATAATACCAGTTGAGGCATCACGGATAGCTGGCGGCTATCAAGAGGGCACATGTAGACTCAGACAGGAGAGTCGATCAAAGCAGACCCTGGCCCCCAAGTCAAATCATACGTATGTCTGCCAGACCCGGCGCCATGGGCGGGCATTGGGGGGCCCGGCCCGCCCACTGAGTCAGCTGTGCCCGCCCTGGCGCTGTTGACCTCGTTCCCAGTTTTATCTCCTCCGTGAGATACAAACGCTGTTGTAGCCTGTAGGATGATGACGAAATGACCCGCCCTAGTATCTGCCTCTGATTGGCTTACTGATATTCCTAGAGTCCTACCTATCACGCAGAAGGATCTGCGTAACCTAGCAACGCAGGTAAGGGGCGTAAGGTACTAGCCAATCACAGGCAGAGTAGGTTGTCCTGTACTCATACCGGCGTCGCCATCTTTAAACGTTAGCCGAGCGTAGCTAAATATAATGGGATAAAATGGACATCAGAAGTTTTTTTAAAAGTACGACCCAGCAGGAGAATCGTGAGAAAACTGTCACTGATCTGAATAACAACACGACTGAGTCTGATGCGCAAGCAGCAACTTCTGCAAGCAGCAGTGCCACTCCCCCTAGTAGCGTGAGCACTGATGATGTCAACACTGCTGCTAGCACTAGCACTGATGCTAGGAGCAGCTACGGGCCATTGCAGGCTACTAACGTTACAGCACCAAGTGATCTTGGTACTGAGAAGCCCAACAACAGAGTAAACAAGACGTTTCCTACACGCCTTTTCTCTGGGAAAAAAAGGTCGTTCAGCAGCTCCTGGTATGGAAGATTTGCCTGGCTGGAATACTCAATTCAGGCAGATGCTGCATTCTGTTTCCTATGCAGGTACAGTGTATATCTGTCTGTATCATGTGATGTCATAAATGTCATGATGTCATGTTGTGTATGATATACAGTTAAGAATGAGTAATTCGCTTTTGGTTTTAAGAAAATGGGTTGTAAAGCTATTTTTGAAAACTACAAGGGTGAATAATACTGTTTTATTTGCCATTTTCTTTTAGAATACTGTTTTGGAGTCTTCATTTTTGTTAGGAATATAGGACTGGCATATATAAGCATTATGCTTCAGTCTGTACCTTTTCAGTCACTGTAAAATAAAATATTGTTAAATGATGGTGTATATTGTATTGTGTGAGATGATGACTGAATAAACTACTACTACTACTATTACTACTACTACTACTACTACTACTACTACTACTATGTCATGTATGTTATGATGAATTGAAAATGGGGGACCCTGATGTAAACAAGTCAAAAGTCTTTCTCTGGTCTGCATCCCCTTAACAATTGTGTGTATTGAGCCGTACTGTATTGTACCCATTATGCAATCTGTTAATAAAAGTTTTCAATCAATCAATCAGGATGTTTCGGGGACTCGGACCTGCCACAGATACAACCTTCACGGTTACTGGATTCCGTGACTGGAAGCATGCAGTGGAAATGGGTAAAGGACTACATAGACATTCAGCTTCAAAGGAACACCTGGCATGTGAATCTATGTGGAGGGACAAGGAGAGACGCATTCAGATGGGTAAGGAAATAACAACATTGGTCAACACGGAGCAGTTGCAACGCAATCGTTATTACCTGTCATCAATCATTGATATTGTTGAGTTCCTTGCTGTGAACCAGCTGCCCTTTAGAGGTGACCAGGATGCTTTCTGTCAAATGGATGAAGGTGGATGTGGGCTATTTTTGTCCTTATTTGAGTACACAATGAGGAAAGATGCACATCTGGCAATGATAGCACAGACTATCCCACACAATGCTAGATATACTAGCCATGATATCCAAAATGGCTTAATCGAGATCATGAGTACTTTGGTAAGGGAGCACATAGTGAGAGAGATTGGCGAGTCGTTTTACACGCTAAAAGCAGACGGAACCAGAGACCCAACTGGGAGAGAGAATATCTCCATAGTTCTGCGCTTTGTGAACGAGCAGTGCGAGCCAACCGAGCGCCTCCTAACAATAGCCACCGCTGAAGAGGGGGACGCAGCTACACTGACCAACACCATCCTCGAAGAGCTGACACAAGCTGGACTGAGTCCAGGGAAAATCCTCAGTCAGGTATATGATGGTGCCTCGCTGATGTCGGGTAAACACGGAGGGGTACAGAAACTGCTGCAGCAAAAACTGGACAGAGAAATACCATATGTCCACTGTTTTAACCATCAGCTGCATTTGGTAGTCACTCATGCTCTGGCAGTTGAAAAGGCTGTGGTGGACTTTTTCGCTGTGTGTAACATGCTCTACAAGTTCTGCAGGAAGCCGACCGTTGCCATCCTCTACAAAGGAGAGACACTCAAGCGCCTACTGGACCAACGTTGGACGGGGCATTTTGCTACAGGCGTGTGAACTAGGACTGATTAACTGTGATGTTGTTTTTGTTACTGATAAGGAGTTTTTTGTATGTTCTGTCTAGATAATATTGAAACTGTATGTGTATTACTAAATCTTTGTTTGGGCTCCTTTAGCTGTATGTTTTATTACTAAATGTGTATGTTCTGTATGTTTTTTAACTGTGCTGCAAATTAATTGCCCCAGTGGGGATATTTAAAGATTACTCTACTGTACTCTACTCTACAGTCTCAGTTATTCTGAAATCATCCGATGACCTATCCACACTGCTCCGAGAGGTCAACAGCAACCGGGCCTTTGGAGCAGATGTGCGGGTTGAAGCGACAGGATTGCTACGGAGCATGTCTGAGCCCAGCTTCAAATTCATTGCTGAGATGGTGCACAAGATCCTGTCCTATCTTAACCCCCCAAACAAGATGTTGCAGTCTGAAGACATGGATTTGGTTACAGGTGAAGGAAGATTACATTTATTGTTATTGTAGTGCAATAAGTACACCTATTCCAGGGCAAAATGACATTGTATTTAATTATTTTACTTATTATTTTAGAACCTGGGTTGTTGGTTTTGCTGAGGTAGTTTTGTTTAATTTCCCTGTGTCTTTTAATGCACTGATCAGGAGTAGTGCTCTTAATTTCGTTGTATTCTGTACAATAACAATAAAGGCTTTCTATCCTATTCTAGGTGTGCAACTCATCAACACTGCATGCACCTGTGTCGAGAGTCTCCGCACAGAGACAGAGTTCCTGGCACTCCTGGCGCATTGTGACAGTGCCACAAGGCCGGAAAAGAGAAAACGCACACAGAATCCTGCCCTTGCCATCTATGTTGTTGAGGAAGTCATCACACAAGAAGATCGCAATGACGAAACAGAGCTACACCGGATGTATTTTAGTTGCATCGACTCAGTTTGTGGGGAAATGAAGAACCGCTTCGGGGAGCGTAATTGTAAGCTGATGGAGGCACTGAACTCTCTGGATCCCACACAATCTACGTTCTTGGATGTCAGCAAGGTGAAGCCGTTACTCGACCTCACCAAGACACCTGTTGTGGATTCTGAATACGTGGTGGCCCGCCAGTTCCTCAGCACGCAAATGAAGGAGTCATCTCCCCCAGACGGGAAGAAGTGGACAATCAAACAGGTGATTAGGGCTGGGCGATAATTCAATATTATCATTTATAGTCTTTCAGTGGAATCATATTGTGATGATATGAAGATATTTTAATATATTGACACACTTCTGCTGTATAAATTTATCATGAAAAGCAAATTGTACTTAAACTCTGATAAAATGAGGTATGGTAGCAATATTATTTGAATATTTCTGTATTATTTGACATCACACCTAACATGATTCAGTTCAATGAGATAAACATTCATTTGATTATTCAACATGATGTTGCATACATGAACCATATTGTGATATATATTGATATCTAGATATCTAAAATCCTTGTGATTATTGTGATATTGATTTCAACCATATCGCCAAATCCTACAGGTGCTCCAACAGTTCCAGAAGCCACTGGAATCAATGCCGACTGTGATCACAGCATTTAAGCACGCGTTGACCTTTGGAGCCAGCACAGCACTCTGTGAGAATTCGTTTTCTACCCTCAAGAACGTCTTCACAGAGCATCGCCTTAGCATGCTTCATCGACGCAAGGCCAATTTAATTCAGTTGGCATTTGAGAAGGACTTAACTAAAAAGTTCAGGAATGAGTGGAGGGACAGTGTGTTAAGACGATTTCACTCTGTCCACAAACGCCGCCTGCCCCTCTACTAACGGGTGAGCATACCCTCATATGTGGAGGAATTTTGTTTGCTTTTTTATGCACTTTATTTTTGTCAATTCAGTTTGTTTCAGTTTCAGTGAATTAATGGTATTTGTGAAGTGTAACTTCTATGAAAATGTGACTATATATGATTCGGATTTACCTGTTTATTTAACAGCATGTAAACAGAGAACCACCATAATAATACAGCTGTGGTCTAAATGACCTTCAGCATGGAAATGGTTGTTCTACCTTGATATAGACCTAGCCTGAATAAACCCTACCAACCACAGAAGACACAAGTAGCCCAATACACTCCTATAAAAGGGACTACAGGAGCCCTAAAAAGTTCAGGAATGAGTGTAGGGACAGTTTTCAGAAGATGTCACAATGTCCACAAACGCTGCCTGCCCCTCGGCTCTACTAATGGGTGAGTGAGTATACCCTCACCTGTGGAGGAATTTTGTTTTCTTTTTTATGCACTTTATTTTTGTCAATTCAGTTCAGTTTGCTAAGCAATTATAAGCCGGCCTTCTAATACAAGCCGGGTTTCATGTATATTAAGAGGAATTACGGTATTTCCCTCAACGGATTTACCATAGGCAATATATTTTGTTATTGTTGGTATATGCTGGCCTGGCTGTGCAGTAAATACCATATAATGCTATGGTGTTAATGTTTACAAAGAGAGTAAGCCTACCTCAGAATTGTACGAAGTTATTATTATTATACCAGTATTGTGATTGCACTATTTTACTTTATTTAACTTTTTTTGACCACCTGTAATTGCACTGTTAACTGTTTACTACCGTATTTCATAATGTATTTCATAATTCAATAAATGAACCCAGTACATTTTACTGGGTTCAAACTGACACAAAATGTTGATTTATTCATTATGATCTGTTTGAAAATGAGAAATATAGGCCTCTCTCTTATACATGCCTCCTCCTAATACAAGCCTGGTATCCGCTACAGTTGAAACAAATACAAGCCGGGGTTACTATTAGAGGAATTACGGTATATTGCAAATATGCACTTGAACAAATAGTCATGTTCATTGTGGTTAAAGAGTGTGGTGGAACAGACCATGGGCTACAAGGGAAAAACACCACTCTGCCCCTCGGCTCTACTAATGGGTGAGTAGCCTGTGGAGGAATTTTGTTTGCTTTTTTTATGCACCTTATTTTTGTCAATTCAGTTCAGTTTGCACAATGAATTCAAAAGTGTTGACTAAATGGAGACTTTCCAAAGATATATATCCGTTCAGTCTGTTTTTGTATAAGTGAATGTTCTTAAGAGAGAGAGAAATGTGATTTTTCAGTTGCCTCTCTGCTGTTTAGTTCAGCATCGTGGGCAGCGCCAAGCAAGCCACAGCGCCGCTGAAACAGATGAAAGGGAACCTGTTATGTTGAAAAATTATTGCCCCCCCAAGAATATTTTATGCCCCCCCACTCATTTGTTTCTGCAGCCTGGTCTGATGTCTGCTCTACCCATTTCATAACAGGTGAGAATAAGGAACAAATATGTATATCGTAAATTAAGTTTTATTGGCTGTGAGGCTGTAAACAGCAGAGAAATGTTAGCTGCTAGCTACTTCACCATATAACGTTAGTCCATTCTCTTCAAGTAGCCTACATGCCTTTTTTTTCCGCCTTAGAATCACCAGAAAGGCTTTCGAAATAGTGAAATGCCATGTTGGCCTCAATATTTTCAAAACAAATTATATGAAAAGGTTATGAAATGAACAAGAATGTGATAAAATATGTAATAAAAACTGAGCTCAACGCATACATTTGATAGTAGAAATACATTTGTTTTCCACCATACCAAGATGGCGGCGGTCTCGTGACATCAGAGTGTCTTCGAGAATACAAGAGATCTCTCTCTCATTATGGGGGGGTTACAGTATAATAGCAATGCTTTATGGGTAAAGTATCCCTTCCTTCCCTTTTCCTAGCCTACCTTCCTGCCCTCTTTCTATCTAGCTCCATCTCTTCCTCACCGTGTTTATCGGGGCAGAAGTCTGTGAGGACCCAGCTGGAGTGCAGAGCGCCCGTGTTGGCTCGTACGCGCAGCACGAAGATGCCCATGTAGTGGAGGTTCAGGGGGGTCAGGTCACAGTGAGTGTGGGGCGTCTGGCACACCTTGGTCCACTCCTTCCTCTCCATCCTCAGCTTGTACTTCCTGGTGGTGCGAAGAGATGCGGATGGCAGATGTTTTTAAAGAGATCTAGTCGCAATACCATTGAAATGTGATTTAAAAATAACCTGATGTAGTCACATGTGCTCCTGGGACCCCAACCTGATGTAGTCACATGTGCTCCTGGGACCCCAACCTGATGTATTAATATGTGCTCCTGGGATCCCAACCTGATGTATTAATATGTGCTCCTGGGATCCCAACCTGATGTATTAATATGTGCTCCTGGGATCCCAACCTGATGTATTAATATGTGCTCCTGGGATCCCAACCTGATGTATTCACATGTGCTCCTGGGATCCCAACCTGATGTATTCACATGTGCTCCTGGGATCCCAACCTGATGTATTCACATGTGCTCCTGGGACTTACGGGATATACTCCGTGGTGAAAGTGACAGCCTGGTTCCCTGCAGAGCTCCGATGCCAGTCCCAGCTCAGTCCATATTGGGTGTTGAGAGAGAACACGGTCACGTTCTCCGGTTTGGCCAGCTCTGCTCGCCCTGTAACACATAGAGATGCACTGCATCAAACATCATTATCCATCTACACACTGCTTTTACACCCGCCTAGTTTAGTGCGGCTCAATTAAGCATTTACCCCCCTATATATTCAACTAAAGTGGTCTGCACACGGCGGGCGACCAACGTCGCCTGGCGATGCGATTGTCTGTCGCTCAATGACAATCGCCTGGCCCCCCACACCAGACCAGACCGTTCACAGGTATAAGAATGTGTCTCTCTGTCTAGCTGGGGGTGTGGTTACTTGTTTCCCCCCGGAGGGAGATATAGGAGGACGGACCAGATGTTAGTTTGTTGTGAAGCGAGCGTAGCTGTGTTGTGCTTTACGAGGGAATATTAACCTGTAAAACCCATATTGAGCTGGAATTAAACCACCATATATATACAAATACAACCTCTCCTCATTCTTCCTGACATTACTGCATGACTGATCGCTACAATACGTTCATTACCACCGATTGGACAAGTAATGTTATGCACCTGCTGAGAGGATGTTTTTTCACGGGAGACGCTGTTCTGTTCTCAACCATCATTTCTTTGTACAATAAACCTTACAAACTAACAGAACGTAGACCAAATGCGTCCACATTTTTATAGGATTCTAGCACATTTTCATAATAGCGAATATTACAGTTTTCATTGAGGTTTCTTACAAATTAACGAAGCTTTATGTTGTCCTTTATATGCCGATTATCATTAAAATCTTAAATTGTACCATATGTCCCCCTTTAGACAACATATGTAACGCTACCAGCTAGGGCTGCACGATTTTGGGAAATAATCTAATTGCGATTATTCTGACAGATATTGCGATTGCGATTTGCGATGCGATAACATATTTTAGATTTTTTTTTTACAAGAAGAATGTTGCTGCTTTCTGTAGTCGGGTCCGAACTGCAAAATTACTGTATTACCCTGTATTATACACTTTTACTATCATGTAGACTATTCTGCTTTGTGTTTACATGTGATGTAATGTATACATGCACATTTATTATGTTCTTGTGTGATGTATCGCACATTTTATTTCTGTGTGATGTATTGCAAATGTTATTGCTGTCATCTTGGCCAGGTCTACCTTGCAAAGGAGATCTTGTATCTCAATGGGACTTCCTGGTTAAAAAAAAATAATAATTAATTGCAGGCTTGGCGATTTGATAATTGCATCATTCCAAATCTACTGACAACAGAAAGTGTTGTCTATCGTCACTTCCATATACAGCGTCACCCGAAACCCATTCTAGAGATTCCATTCTAGAGATTCCCACTTTTTACTGGGAATGGGGCGTGGCCATATTTGGTCCCAGACAATAAGAGTGGCTGCGATTGGTCACCGTGACGTTACATCAGCTGCAGCCTGGACATTAAACTCTGTCAACACCCACACAACTTATTTTGTTACCCGAGTATAAAAACATCTAGTAGGTTTGTTCATTTATTAGTTAATGACAAGCGGCCAGTATAGCTTCTCAAACTAACGTTATTTATTTTAATTGTTCCTGTTAATAATAATGAACATAAGTAGCATGGTAATAATATGTAGATTATTGATCAATGAATGTATTGATACATTAATTGTACAAATGATACACCAGTAGAAGTCATGTTATTTCCTCATTGTCCTTTCTGTGTCGCCTCAAAAAATAGGATCGAAGCGATATTTAGCCAGACAACAGAAATAGCTGCGCGACCGTCGCTTCAAAATCTCCTGCCGTGTGGGCTGTCTCATTCATAACAATGGAGGCGATACAATTCTGGCGGTCGGCTCGCAAAAAAAGTCGGTCGCTTGGCTAAAATCGCCCGCTGTGTGCGGAGCCGGTTGGCCAGTCGACTACGGCTCCTTTCGACCGATTAGTCGACTAATAGGGGTCAGCCCTAGTGTGTGTGTATGCATCTTTCAGTTTAACTTTCAAGTGTAATTGTCACATACATTAAAAAGTACAGTGTGTACACTCAATGCAATGAGATGCACTTTGCCCTGGCACTCTCTCAGCCCTTAAAAACCTATAAATAATAACATAAGCTGACCTGAGAATAACAACAACATACAATAAAAACAAAAGCAGCATCTAATAAAATAAAAAATGTAAAAACAATTAATAGAACAATAAGAACATACAATAAAAGCACCAAAGCACCAATGAATAAATAAAAAAATCCACAGCTTCTACAATCATTTAAGCACTACTGTTCAGTAGTCCGTGTGTATGTGTATGTGTATGTGTATGTGTGTGTGTGTGTGTGTGTGTGTACTAAATCTCAGCAGGCTTCCTGGGGGCATGGTTGACAAGCTTACACAATATGTCCCTCTCTCGACTCTGTTCTCACGCCAGAAAGTGATCCAGTTCCCCACTAGGCTCGTCTCCAGCGTTCCTATTTGTACAACCTAACAGTAGGATATGGCCTGGAATCTGACTCACGCTGAACCTTTGACTCTCAGCTTGGAATGTATGAGTGGGTGAAACCGCGTGATTACGAAACCTAGCCGCATTTCTCGGAGACGCTCTCTGATTGGCACTGACTGACGCTCTCCGATTGGCCACTGACGCGTTTGCCCAATCCGTGACGAGCTACGTCTTTGCCCATTTCCACGTCAAACAGCCTGCAGTGCAAACTACCTGCCGACCCGTTCTATCGCCATGCTCTAAGACAAACTCTAACCTTAACCAACTTCGCAGAGTGCCTAAGCTTAACCAGTGTAGAAACAGGCGTCGGCCAATCAGAGAGCGTCTCCGAGAAATGCGGCTAGGTTTCGTAATCACGCGGTGAAACCATGTGTGATAAATCTCTGTATCGGCAACAAGTACCCACATGTAAGTACTTGTACCTGGTCTGAAAAACTGTTGTATTAGGACATCCCTATTTATTATAACAGTAGGATATTCAAATTAGTACTTTATCTGTGAATACCAATGAGCCCAAACTTCATAAGCAAATCAATCAATCTGGCCTGTCGAGTAGCCTCATTATAGCTTTGTTATATTGTTGTTATATAGCCTCGTTGTAACCTCATTATAGCCACAAGTGGACACTTTCAGGGGTTAAGATTGTACAGGCCTTTGAGCTCATTAATCCTCATCTGTTTGTAGGCTACTAACCTAGCCTACCTTTTATTTCATGGATTTAGCAAGATGTCAAAAATGGCATCATCATAGACGTGTTTCTCATCGATGTCAGACTCAGTGTGCGCAGTGCGCACGCATCAAGGGGGCAAAAAGGAACGTAATCATGATCAGAACAACGGGGCAGACTACAATATATTTGCATTTGTTAGCCATGCCAGCGAATCTAAACAATCAATCCATGCCAAAACTAGATTATGTAAAAGGTGAAAGACTCACACTCACAGCGAGCCATGCTGACTTGGCAAAATGACATCAAACGTAGATGACATCTCCATAGAGCTTCATTGTACTTTTAGTCAGGGGAGTGCCATGGTTTCTCCACAGAGCTCCATTATACCTTTAGTCAGGGGAGTGTCATGGTTTATCCATAGAGCTCCATTATACCTTTAGTCAGGGGAGTGTCATGGTTTCTCCACAGAGCTCCATTATACTTTTAGTCAGGGGAGTGTCATGGTTTCTCCATGGAGCTCCATTATACTTTTAGTCAGGGGAGTGTCATGGTTTCTCCACAGAGCTCCATTATACTTTTAGTCAGGGGAGTGTCATGGTTTCTCCATAGAGCCCCCTTGTACTTTTTCAGCACAGCAGCTCTGTTATGATCCTATAGGTCAGTCAGTGGTTATGATAGTGACAGTTATGATAACAATTAGCCTTCTTTGTGTGAAGCGACGAGTAGAGTCTGAAGAAGTCCACCATTATCCCTGTACCCAAAAAACCCAAGCCTGTAGCTCTCACCTCCATAGCCATGAAGTGCTTTGAGAAGCTAGTAAAGGGCTACATCTGTTCCTCCCTCCCCATCAACCTGGACCCCCTGCAATTTGCATATCGCCCCAACAGGTCCACGGAGGACGCCATAGCCCATGTGCTGCACACAGCAGCATCACACCTGGACAAGAGGCAGGGGAACTATGTGAGAATGCTATTCATCGACTACAGCTCAGCATTCAATACCATAGTCCCCTCCAAACTCGTAGCCAAGCTCAGGGACCTGGGCTTGAACTATGACCTCTGCCAGTGGGTCTTGGACGCGTGTAGCTAGAGCCATATGAAATCCGCGATCACGGAATCGCGGACGGAATCGCGGAATTGAGCAATAAAAATGGAATCAACTAGGGCTGGGCGATATGACGATATTATATAAATATCGGGTACAGTTCATTAACGATACACTTTTTAAACGTATCGTGGATATCGTGATGTTTTGCCCAAGAGGCTTGTGTCGCGTCAATCTGGTCCACACGTTGACACTTTTGAACAGCGCCGCCCCACACACACACTACTGCATCAAAAGTGACTACTTATGATAACAAAGGCATTCGTTGTGGCATTAACGTTATAATAATAATAATGCAGGACCTGTTCAGAGGTCTCTATATAGTTACACTTTCAATAACATCAGCGTATTTACATAGTGCCGACCGAGGTCGACCTAGATATAGCAAGCTCGTTCATATCTCAGCCCGTGCTGACTCAGTTGTGCCCATTCTGCGGTCTGTTAATAAAGTTTTCAATCAGACAGATGTATGGAAAGGCTTTTATTATAACATCCGTTGCAGTAAAATCATTATGCCTCCAGTCGTTTAGTCCTTCTGCGGAGCTAAAAGCTAAACGTCGGACGCGGCGAGCTGCCATTGTTATTGTCATTGAGCTCTCCATGGCGGAAGTAAAAAATAAATACGCGCTTTCCGATTGGTGCTAAGAACAGCAGGGCGGGTGCAAGCGATGTGACGTAATTGGCAGACGCGACTGTCAATCAAAATGATTCTGTTTGCAGACTGAATGAATGAGAACGTTATTAAAAGATTGCAGCATGGGTACAATACAGTACAGCTCAATACAACAACAGTCAACAGCGGACTGGAGGATGCAGACCAGAGAAAGACTTTCGTCTTGTTTACATCAGGGTCCCCCATTTTCAATTCATCATATTTCATATCTAAATCATATAATATCTCATTGCTAAATATATGCAATATATAATCTAATAATCCAATCATCTAAATCTAATATATAATATAAAAATGCTAAATGCATGGGTATTTTATTTTGTCTTTAATGTTAGCTTGCAAACTCAAATACTGTCTTGGTAAGCCTCATAATGAATTTTGGGGAAAAAAAGAAAAACATCGTGATGCGTATCGTGTATCGCCGAAAGGTCAGAAAATATCGTGATATCATATTTAGGCCATATCGCCCAGCCCTAGAATCAACTGTAAATAAAGTTCAACTTTGTCAGTGCTGTAAAGTGTAAACCTTTTTAAATCTTAGACAAACAAAACACTTTGCTTTCATGAAATATTGTAAGCCGTCATTTGAGGCTTTATAAAAGCAGCACAATGAACACAAATCTGTCAGTGCCGAGTCTGACCTCATCTTAAATAACAAACAGCATTGCTTGTTGTAATTAACAAAGAGAGGCAGAGTTGATTTTGCAAAAAAATATATATATATCATTTATATTTTTATATTTTTTAATAATCAAATTTTATTTTCATATTCGAATCCCATGCCCATCGAACGAAGCTTCGAAGCTTCGAAGTATTTAAGACAGCCCTATTAAATGGACTGTTATATCTTATTAAATTGTGGACATTTATTCATTCCCACTTATTAGACACTATTTCTGATGGTAAAATGAGCGTACAAAGCAAAATACAGAATTCTGAAATATTAAAACGGAAAAAACTGAATTTGGAAAAAAATAATGGAATTTGGAAAAAAATAAAACGGATTTCATATGGCTCTACGTGTAGCTTATTGACAGCGGAAGAGTGCAAGAATGTGACAATGTGACCATGTGACCGCGGCAGCGCGAGAGAGCGGCAGTGCGGAAATAGGCTGTCTATTGCCATTCTCTAAGACAAACTCTAACCTTAACCAGCTCCTTAACAGCGCCTAAACTTAACCCTTCTAACCTTAACCAACTCCGAAACAATGCCTAACCTTAACCATGCCTAACCTTAACCTTAACCATAGAAAGAATATTGCCATTCTCTAAGACAAACTCTAACCTTAACCAGCTCCTTAACAGCGCAATGCCTAACCTTAACCTTAACCATGCCTAACCTTAACCGGCGAAAGAATACACGTTAAAAAAAAGGAAAAAAAAAATTGAAGGGATTCGAACTTGTAACCAACGGACCGCAGCGCTGCCAGGTGAGCTAAGCTTCGAATGAAAATCATCGGTGATTACGGCTACATAATGCCGCAAGCTCTGCCGCTCCGCTCTGTGGCTGCCGCGCCTGCCGCGTGTCGCAGGCAATCAGGGAAAACGCGGAAGCACTCGTGCGCACTCTTCCGCTGTCAATAAGCAATAAGCGTCTTGGACTTCCTGACGGGAAGACCCCAGGTGGTGAGAGCAGGCAACTGCACATCCTCATCCATCACCCTCAACATAGGGGCCCCCCAGGGCTGTGTTCTGAGTCCCCTCCTCTACTCGCTGTACACACATGACTGTGTGGCACAGCGGAACAACAACACAATCATCAAATTTGCTGACGACACAGTAGTGGTGGGCCTGATCTCTGCAAAGGATGAGAGGGCCTACCTGGAAGAGGTAGAGGATCTGGCGCGGTGGTGTCAGGAGAACTGCCTCTCCCTGAACGTCAGCAAAACAAAAGAGATGATTGTGGACTTTAGGAGGTCAGGGGTCAGGGACTACAGCCCCCTCAGCATCGACGGGGCACCGGTCAAGAGTGTGAACAGTTTTAAGTACCTCGGAGTCCACATATCCGAGGACTTGACATGGACCACACACATTGACAATGTAGTCAAGAAGGCACGGAAACTCCTCTACTTCCTTAGGCGCCTAAGGAAGTTCAAAGTGAGTCAGAAGATCCTTAACACTTGAGTGCCAAGGAAGAGAAATCTCGTTATTAATCGTTATTTTTTTTATTCACGATTTCCATAAATTTTTCATCAATCTAGCCTCACGTTACCACTGGCACTCTCTCTGAGCTCGAACAGGGAAAATACCGCCCCCTATCGTCTCCCGGATGGTAATGCACCCTTTGGATTGGACTGAATGAAAATGCATGGGGAAAAGAAAATCCGGAATCCACATTTTACTTCAGGCATGTAATCCGAGCCAATTGCAGTCTTTGTGGTCCCTCAGAACAGCGTGGAATATGTGGGCTTCCCACACATTTACAACAAGCGTTGCAGGGGTACAGCTAAGAGAAGTCACCCAAAGTTCTGCCTCTTTGAACTGCTGCGGTCAGGCAAACGATACCGGAGTCTCATGGCCAATACAGAGAGACTCAGAAGGAGCTTATATCCTTAGGCCATCAGGATGCTCAATAGGCTTGGGCGGTATCCTTTTTTTCACACCGTCAAACCTTTATGATATAATACCCCGGTGCACGGTATGACTTTCATTTTCATTAGGGATGCACGATAATTATCGGGCCGATAATTATCGGGCCGATATCAGCAATTATGACGTCATCCCGATAAACTCGATAACGTTATTGATAGCTCCGATAACATATAATAAATGTTTTGGTTAAAAGAAATCCGGTGTGGGTGGATTTGGATGAAGGGCGCTTGTTTTTATTATAGCCTCCTCCCGTTTTGCCAGTACTGTGGTAAAACTGATAGCGTGTGGTTTAGGAACAGGGAGTTTTTCACAAATCCAGCGCTCCCTTTCTTGGCTGTGACATGGTCACGTTACATTCGGAGACAGACAGTCGATCTGCCAATTACGTCCCACGGCTTGCACCCACCTCTTCTTCTTACCACCAATCAGAAGCTCTCGTTCGTTTATTTACCTCCGGATTGTCAGCCATTACTCTACTCGGAGCTAACGTTATCTCCTCGCCAGCCACATTGACAAGTACCAGCGCTTATACATTACTGGCAAATGTCTTGTTGCACTTGTGGCAACGAGCGTTGTCAGCATCGACTTTAGTAAAATAGACCCAGACTTTTGAACATTTCGTTCTGTCCGCCATTATGAGAGCAGAGCTGTCTGTACTCCAGCGCAGCACCCGTGTGAGTGAGTGTGTGTGTGTGTGTGTAGGGAGCGAAATTAACTTTTTGACTCACCGGCCAGTGGCGGGTAGATGGGAAGAGTCTACCCGCCAAGCATATTTCTTACCTGCCAAAATGTTTTTGATTAAAAAATATATATATATATATTTTATATAAAACATTTTTTTTTAAATAAAATATATATTATATAATCATACTTGTAGTTGTATTATCTGCGAGACATCGCCACCACGCAATAAGTCAAAATGCTTGCTATCTGCAAACAGCTCCACTGTCTGTGTGTATACTTGAGTAGCCTCCAGCTCCAGCAAGGATTCTCCGGCCCTGCAGCTAGACCCTATATTCAGCTAGACCCTACATTCAGCATGCAAGGATTCTCCGGCGATGCAGCTGGACCTATTTATAACGTTACCGTTCTTTTGTCAAATCACATTCAACATGCCCTCAGCTAGAATACGCATTCAATCAATGTTATAAGACATTGATATCAGGAGCTATCTGTAGCTACTGCTAGCCCGGTAGATAACGTTAAGACAATTCAGTTGCCTTAGTTGCCATAATAATGGATCAACGTGAGCTAGCTAAGCTAGCTAACGAGGGACCGGAAGTATTATGCACTCGAGTAGACTATTGCTGGAGCATTTGTTGATATCAGCAGCTATCAGTAGCTAGCCAGCTAGATACCGTTAGACAATGCCTCGTCATGTATTAAACTAAAAGTGAATAGTTGACTGGGTCATTGTTTAAACAGTAACGGAGGTCCGATATAGACTAGAGCAGATGGAAGTAAACAAGCCAAATGATAGCTTCCGATTGGTCATTTGCTTTTTTTCTCATGAAACCAGTCACGTCACTCTACTGTGATTGGACCTAGTGCGATGTGGGACTTGTAGTTTTTTAACGATCTCGCGGCGGAGAAAAAAAAGACGAGCGGCTATAATCTGTACTCGCACAAGAGTATCGTTATGAAGTTATGAACTACACGTCTACACGCCACACGGCGGGCAGCCCTCTAAGTGTCATGCGCCAAAGGTAAAAACAGCCCGCCCCTGGCGGGCGGCGGGCTTTAGTTTCGGTCCCTGTGTGTGTGTGTGTGGGGGAGGGGAAGAGAGGAGAGAGCAGGCAGCCCGCTCCCCGCGACACAGAGGCAGGAGAGATATAGACAACGGCCAACAAGATTAGTTTGCGACGTTTAAATTCCTCAAAAAAAACGTCCATAATTCCTCGAGTACCGATAGCAGTACCGATGACGTCGGAGCTTATAAATACTAAAAAAAAAAAAATTGATAAAAAAAATATATATATATATATATACAGTTAAAGAAAATATTATAATACAATAAATATCGGTTATCGGTATCGGTATCGGCTTGAGGAGCATAAAGTTATCGGTATCGGTGTCAAAAAATCAATATCGTGCATCCCTAATTTTCATCAGCAGGGGGGGGGGGGCAACCGGAACCCGTGTTACCAAGTAAACAAATCATCGTCAGCTCTCAGAATGGTAGTCCCGCACCGGTAGAAGCCTGCACCGTTTTAGCGTTAGCATCTAGCCATGGCAGACTATTTGATTCCTTAAGGGCTAGAAATTGCCTGGGTATTGGTCATATGCTCCCGAAATGCTCCCGTTGTTTGGCTACTTCTATGTGCAGTGAAAACTACTCGAATGCTTTATAACCTAGTCATTGATTTAGTTCAGGGTAATCTAAGATTAGCCGCAGAGCTAATGCTAGTTAACGTGAGCTAACGCTAGTTATTCAAGCTCAGTAGCTCACAGAGAGAGATAAACAGCTGACAGCGGATAGTACAGGACAGGGTTAGAAATTAACATTTTTTTTCAAGGGCCTTTTTTGCCCCCCTTAATTGATTTTCGGGGGCTTTTTTTTGTATTTCGGGGGCACTGAATTTTTATGATAAACGGTAGGGGTGGGACGGTTCACAAAATAGACGGTTTGGTTCGTATCACGATTTTGGGGTCACGGTTTTCAGTTCGATATACGTTAATTTTTATTAAAAAAAAATGTAACACTCAAATCTAAACATGCTTCTCATTTATTAAAAATAAAATAAAAGGTTTACAGTGTTTACAGCCTTAAATAATGTTTGGCACACAAAGACCGAACTGACTGAAAAATATAGGCTACATTTGTCAAAGTATTAACTTAGTGCAAACAAACAATATGCTCAGCCAGCACTAGACTTTCCTTTCTTTAATTAATATAAACACACAAAAACAATGTCAACCATGTTTAAATTCCCTGATTGTCAGTTAATTAATGGAAAGATTCGTTTTCTGCTTGAAATTATTATGTTTCTGTCTACATTTATTTAGACTAACATTATTTAAATATTGAGTGCAACTGTGGTGGATTACGTAATTCGGTGAGTTGGAACTATCTATGGGTTGGCGCCGGGTCCCCACGGACATTTTAGCGTGTGGCACCTTCAGCTCCGGTCACGTTAGGAGCAGTTCATAACATCAACAAGCAGCGCGAAAGCAATAATAGTCCAGGTTGGAGTTAGTAAAACACAGTTGTATGTTAGCCTTCTTGGATGTTAAATAAACGCCTATCATTGTCTTTAAACACCCCGCCTCTCAGACTCCCATTTCCTCCTCTGTTACAGTAGCTAGTAGCTACGGTGTTAGCTGTTGTTGTGAAGGGCTAGCTAGCTAACAGCTACAAACATTGTACAAACTGCTAACGCTATGGCAAGATGTGTGTAGGCCTATGTAATGTTAATGGCTATGTTTTTAAAGTCGTAATGAAGATTGATTTATATTGTGCGTGCCATTTTTACACAAACTGACTAGCACCTGGCTGGCTGCAGTGCTGCTGCTGCTGCCTGCAGCCAGTGCAGAACACCGGCTCCGCCAAATGATTTTTTTTATTTGCGCGTCATCTGAACCGTACGATACACAGACGCTCCATTACCGGATAAATATATATAATTAGTAAACTGTCGGGGGCATTAAGTGCCCCCCTTAACTGATTTTCGAGGGCATTTTGTCCATTTTCAAGGACATTATGCCCCAAGCTAGAGCTGCCGCGGTATTGCTGTTTTCCTTACCGCACAAATTTGCAAAATATTTCCTACCGTGCGGTTATTACCGCACGCACACAAAAAAAAAAAAAAAAAAGTTTGAATGCATTTTTTTTTAGTAG
Source organism: Notolepis coatsorum (assembly GCF_963971535.1). Classification (NCBI taxonomy): domain Eukaryota; kingdom Metazoa; phylum Chordata; class Actinopteri; order Aulopiformes; family Paralepididae; genus Notolepis; species Notolepis coatsorum. The sequence goes on from NC_140179.1 coordinate 65,706,175, forward strand.
TAGTCTACTCTTTATAGCATATAGCCTGCCTCTAGTCTAAATGTCTATCTTTAGAGGATGACTTTGCAGCATGAATATTGTTTGGGATTCGGCAAGCACGCATTAGTTATTGAAAGTGAAACTCTGGTCGTGCGCAGTTCACTCGGTGTCGCGGGCAGGGCTGGTTACCCCCCCGACCCTTTCTTATTATTATTATTACTATAAAGTTACTACTTTATAATAAAGGCATTCGTTTTGTGGCATTAACATTATATAGTTATACGTTCAATAACATCAGCGTATTTACCGGACGATAGCAAGGCAAGCAATACTCTATTCATATCTCAGTTCCTTTCTTTGCTCAGAGCGTGCTGAGTTGTCCCATTCTGCGGTCTGTTAATAAAGTTTTCAATCAGACAAGTGTATAGAACGAAGGGCTTTTATTATAACATTCGTTGCAGACAGTAAAATCATTATGTCTCGTTTAGTACTCCTGAAGAGCGATGGTAGTCCACTCCGGCGGAGAGTTAAAGCTAACGTTATTAGCAGTGTTGTGATGAGCTGACATTCAGGACGTAAAAAACGTGTGACGCGTCTCTCTTCTGACCAATCAGTGGTCTGCAATGTTTCACGTGACTTTTCTGGTACCCAATAGGGTCGCTTGGAACCTCGATAGAGAAGTAGGGTATATCTGCAGAGCCGCAAGCCCAACGAGAGGAGGGTAATTTATTATTATTATTATAAAAAACAGCGGTGACGCGGTATTCAGCCTACTCTGTCTGCGGTGGCCGTGATGTAACAGCGATACCGCGGTAATGCGGTAATCGCGGCAGCTCTACCCCAAGCCCCCGTTAATTTCGAACCCTGGTACAGGACGGTACAAATACAATAAAAAGGCGGGTGGGGGCTGTTGTGTAAACCTTGTACTCTTTAGTTCACATATAATAAGAGACGGATTATTTGCTTGCTCCATCAGTTGCTCCACAACAACACACCGCTCCTACCAAGTGTCATGGAGAGGGACCCTGTCGGCCACCCGCCCCCTGCGGACGGGTGTCCCCCAGGGCTCGGTTTTAGGACCCCTTCTCTTCTCCCTCTACACTAAATCACTGGGTAACATTATCACGTCTCATGGCTTATCCTACCATTGTTATGCCGACGATACTCAACTCTTCCTCTCCTTCCCTCCCTCAGATATCCACGTCTCTGAGCGGATCTCGGCCTGTCTGTCCGACATCTCCGCCTGGATGACGTCCAACCACCTCAAACTGAACCTAAGCAAAACAGAATTGCTCCACCTGCCGGCCAAATCCTCCCCCCTAACCGACCTTTCAATGACAGTCGAGAATGCAGCTGTGACTGCGTCCCCGACCGCCAAGAACCTTGGTGTTGTCCTCGACGACCAGTTGAACTTCTCTGCTCACATCGCAGCGACGACCAGAACCTGCCGATTCCTCCTGAGCAACGTCAGAAGGATCCGCCCCTTCCTGACAAAAGAAGCCACCCAACTCCTCGTCCAATCAACAGTCATCTCCCGCCTCGACTACTGCAATGCACTGCTCGCTGGCCTCCCGGCCACTGCCACTAAGCCTCTTCAACTCATTCAGAACGCAGTGGCCCGCCTGATCTCAAACCTACCGAAGTCGGCCCATGTCACCCCACTTCTTAGGGACCTGCACTGGCTCCCCATTGCTGCACGAATCCGCTTCAAGGCCCTCGACCTAGCATACCGTGCGGCAAAGGGAACCGCTCCCGCCTACCTCCGGTCAATGGTCTCTAACTACACACCCTCAAGACCCCTACGCTCTGCATCTTCTGGCCGCCTCAGACCTACTCCTATCCAAGCTCCGGGAGGGTCATCAAAGAGAAGTCGCCTATTCTCAGTCCTTGCCCCACAATGGTGGAATGAACTACCCACCCCAGTTAGGACAGCCGAAACACGTCCAATCTTTCGCCGTCGACTAAAGACGCACTTCTTCAACCATTATCTGAATTAAAAAAAAATATATATATAAAAAAAAATCTAACCCTAACTAACCGTACTGTCATGCACTTGTCCTAATAAACTAACCTACACTGTAGCACTCAACACTTTGATGAACATTGTTGCTCAGCTGATAGAGTTGTGCCCTTCCTGATGGCTTGTCGTACAGAACTTGTAAGTCGCTTTGGATAAAAGCGTCAGCTAAATGACTAAATGTAAACACACACCAACTCTCGTCACAACGCTTTACGGTATTTTCACAGCACTGTCGCAACATTACCGTAAAACGTGAACACCGTTGTGACCCACTCGCTCCACTAGAGCGGTCTCGCCCTCTGCTGGTGCGTGTGTGCACTACACTCAAAACTCCGTTTCACTGTTATAGAAACTGAAGCGCATCTGTGATTTTGACGGTGACGGACGGTATTGATTTTCAATACCGTCGGGATTTCTAAATACCCTGATATACCGTCATACCGCCCAAGCCTAATGCTCAACGACAATAACACTATGTAACAAACCATCAAATACACTCACAGCACACACGTCCACAGTACACACTCACTTTAAATAAACAACTCACTGTAGCACCCACTTTACCCACTTTGCACTACAATTCACATCTCATTGCACCTTACCCTAAGTTGTACCTCATCCAATTTCTGCATTGTACTGTATATACTGTATTGTTGTAACTCAAGTTACACATTGTTCTACTCTGTATTGTATATTGTATATTATATCATGTATATTGAACACTTGTTTACATACTTGACTTACGGATAACGGAAAAAAGCATTTCATATAAAAGTATTCTGTATTTTTGTATGACAACTAATAAAGAAACTTGAACCTAGAGCAAGGCACTATACACTGCAAGGGTTAAGGGTTTAATTCCTACTGGGACACCCATGCTAAAAAAAAACATGCACTCCTGGTACTGCTGATCACTTAGCATAAAAGCATCCATCACAAATGTATGGCATGTTATTTGGTAGGCCGAATCCTTTAGTTTAATAATAACAGAATTACCCTACTTCATAATATTATATATTATAATATCTTTGCCATCATCATAACTAGAAGCTCTACCTTGTAGGTAGGCTCATTAACATAATAATAACTGTGTGCATGCAGTCTTGTCTAGCTTATTGCATGAAATAAAATAAGAACGTGGTTATCATTAATAATATGAATACACGTTATTTGTATAGCACCTTTCATACAAGCATTTTTTATTATTAATGTCATAAAAAAGCGAAGTCAGTCAGACAAACATGCAGACAGAAATAATAACACAAGAGCCATTTTCAAATAAAGTTACATTTCTGAAAGATGTGATGTTATCTAGACCCAGAGATGATATGATTTATGATCCAGATAAACGAGCTGTTGTGATCACAGAAAAGGCCTAAAACGTACAGCAACAACTTACCAGCGCTTGTTTGGAGACACAGCAGGAAAGCAGCAGCAACCACGTAGCCAGCGGCGAACATGGTCGATATCTGTGTATATAACGTTATTATCCGACAGACGAATTCTCTATTACAGTATATGTCTTTTTACCGTTAATAACTATATGGCTCTCACATGTTAGTGGTTATGTTTGGTCTGTTGTGCGTCGCGTTCAACTGCTGGAGCCGGAATAATGCAGCGATTGGTTGAAACACTTTGTAAGACCCGCCTCCTCTCTGTATGCTTTGAGTTTATTGGAGAAAACAAGTGACGATCATCTGACCAGGAAGTCAGCTTTACAGCCAAAATGAGCAAATGTCAAACTTCCTGTTTGTTTTTGCCTCTCAAAATGAAAGCGCAATGAAAAAAAAATGAAATTCGGCCGTCATAGCAGCATGGAGGAGGGGGGGGGGGGTACAGGTATGGGCAGGGTAATAGTAGAAATACATAAATATAGGCAATACAATTAGATCTGAATGTAAGAATATGAGGAAAATAAACAGTGTAAACCATATGATTAACTCTGAATATAAAAATATGAGAAAAATAAACAAAGGTGCAGATGGGGGTCTGTATGCCTTATCGGTTATATTATATTTACAATAAATATAGGCAGTAAATAAGAGGGCAAAAGAGCTAACTATTACTCTGTTGGCTTTAACATTTAATATACTACTAACTATTACTCTGTTAACATTTAATATACTACTAACTGTTACTCTGTTGGCTTTAACATTTAATATACTACTAACTATTACTCTGTTAACATTTAATATACAACTAACTATTACTCTGTTAACATTTAATATACTACTAACTATTACTCTGTTGGCTATAACATTTAATATACTACTAACTATTACTCTGTTAACATTTAATATACTACTAACTATTACTCTGTTAACATTTAATATACTACTAACGATAGGTTATGTATATAACCTAGTTATATGAGTATTGGCTGAGCGTCCCGCTCAAGCCTATTGAGATACCCCTTATCTCCTTGTACCTACTGTACACCACCACGAACACAACTTATACACCCACACCTGACCGGGTCGCCTATTGCTTATTAACAGCGAAGGAGTGCGCCGAATGCTTCCGCGTTTTCCCTGATTGGCTGCGACACGCCCCGCGGCAGGCGCGGCAACCGCAGAGCGGAGCGGCAGAGCTTGCGGCATTATTTAGCCGTAAACCGCCATGATTCTCATTTGAAGCTTAGCTCACCTGGCAGCGTGGCGGTCCTGCGGTCCGTTGGTTTCAAGTTCGAATCCCATCAATTTTTTTAATTTATTTTTTTTAACATGTATTCTTTCGCCGGTTAAGGTTAGGCATGGTTAAGGTTAAGGTTAAGGTTAGGCATTGTTTCGGAGTTGGTTAAGGTTAGAAAGGTTAAGTTTAGGCGCTGTTAAGGAGCTGGTTAAGGTTAGAGTTTGTCTTAGAGAATGGCAATATTCTTTCTATGGTTAAGGTTAAGGTTAGGCATGGTTAAGGTTAAGGTTAGGCATTGTTTCGGAGTTGGTTAAGGTTAGAAAGGTTAAGTTTAGGCGCTGTTAAGGAGCTGGTTAAGGTTAGCGTTTGTCTGAGAATGGCAATAGACAGCCTATTTCCGCACTGCCGCTCTCTCGCGCTGCCGCGGTCACATGGTCACATTGTCACATTCTTGCACTCCTCCGCTGTTAAAAAGCAACACGCGACCGGGTCCCGCCTCTATGGAGGCGTAGCCTATAAGACCATGGTCCTGGTCACCAAACACCCTTCCTCGCCAAAATTCCGTTCCAGTAAAAGATCCCTCAAAAGGGAACTCAGGGCCGCTTAGAGCGGGACGCTCAGCCAATACTCATATAACTACTGTAGGTTATATACATAACCTATCGTTATATTTCGTATGACTTATCACGTCCCGCTCAAGCCTATTGAGATATGGGTTAGAGCGGATGCGAGACCCGACAGATGTACCCCCTGAGGACCCGTAAGCCCACATCAAGGGGTGCGGGGAGCCCTGTCACCCCATCCTTCCTAACGAAGGGGGGGCGCAGTCAACTCCACCTGAGTGCGAACAAGAGGGAACTAGAACCCCTTGAACACACAGCACAGGCGGAACCACGTGTGACCTAACACACTGTGGCCCATACCCACACACTCCTGCTACCCTACCAAAGGACGGGAAGCAGGAAAGGCCACAGACCCCAGAACCGCCTGGGAGACAGAACCCCCGGTCATGTCCATGAGGTAAAACCTTACAAAGGGGCCCGGGGAGGACCATGATCCTCCACCGAAGCCCCACCCAGGAGAGCGGCAGAGGCAGCCACCCCACGAGTGGAATGCGCCCTGACGCCCCCAGGGGAATCCTGCCCAGCCAACGTGTAGCAGAGGGCAATGCCCTCGCACAACCAATGGGACAGGCGATGTTCGATAGTGCCTTACCGGCATGAGAACCACCGTGACAGACAAAAAGCTGAACGGTGACCCCGAGGTCCTGAGTACGGCTGAGGTAATTCCCAAAGCACGGACCGGACATGACAGGTGAAGGCCCGCATCTAACTTACTACCATGAGGAGGCGGATGAAACACCTGAACCACAATATCCCTGGAGCGGAAGAACTCCGGATATTTACAGGCACGAAGGCAGGATTAGGCCGCAGAGTGGCACCGCAATCGGACGAAAGACAGGCACTCTGGACGTACCGAGAGAGCACAAGCACACCCACGCGTCAGCGGAGGTGACGGCCAGCAAGAACGCGGTCTTGAACGACAGCTGTTCCAACGGCGCCTGCTCGAGCGGCTCAAACGGGGCCAAGGACAACCGACGAGGACAAATTGAAGATCCCAAGTCGGAGCCAAGGAGCGTTGCACCGGCTTAACGCGTCGAGCGCCAAGCAGGAAACGCTTCACAAGAGGGTGGCTGAACAAGACATCCCCTCAAATCCCTCATGATAGAAGGATATAGCTGCTGCATATACCCTCACCGTCGAAGCCGACAGTCTATCAAGGAGAGACTGGAGGTAACTAAGGACAGCATCCAGGGGGCAGGAGACTGGGTCCCGGCCCCCCGCCTTACACCACACTTGGAACATACGTCATCTGCCCGCGTAAGCGCGACAGTGGAGGGAGCATGCGCATTCCGGATGGTAACACCATCAGGATCAAGAACCTGCGCCCCTCAACGTACCCGTCCCAACAACTGACCTAACAGATGTATGGGGAAGAATCCCAGGCGGCACGGCATCGGTCCCAGACCTGCCTGGCTATGTCCGGACGTAATCCCCACCCGTCAGGATGAGGACCGCCCCGCGACAGTACACCTGTACCCACATTCTCCCTGCCGGGGATGTGGGGAGCCCTCAGGCCGCGCAGATGGAGGACGCCCATAGCCAGCCGCCCGCCGCCTGGTGCAGAGCGTACTCCTCCCTGTCTGTCGATACATGACACTGACGTCGTATCGTCCGTCCTGATCAACACCGTTTGAGGACCAGAAGGACCGCTTTCAACACCAACACATTGAACGTAGCGCAGACCGGGCAGCATGGTTTGCCAGCTGCCCCCTACTGCGTTGGCCCGACGCGTCACCAGCGAGGGAGGCGTCGTTGAAAACGTGACGTGAGACAGCGCCGTAACCGTCCTAGGACGGAACCTCCCGAGCGTGTTGACAACACGCTCTGAGAGGGATGCCCATAGCCCTCCAACCGTTGACTGGGAAGAGGAGTACTCTACTTCCAGTCTACAGCAACCCCAGGCTGGTAGGGACCTGCCTGGTACGAGACCTGACGATCCACCTTGACCGCGAAGGACCAGAACGTCGTCAGGGCAGAATACACTCCATAACCCCTGACGACGCAGAGGCCCCAGTGCGGCCTCCACGCACTTGGTGAAGATGCGGGGAGCTAGAGAAAACCGAACGGCAGCCTCTGGTACTCATACGCTAACCCTGCAAAGGAAGCATAGGTAAGCCCTAGGATGGAAGATCGGAGATGCGCATACGCATCCTACAGGTCTATGGAGGAGAACCAGACCCCCACCTGACAGTGTTCAACAGGTAGGAGACGATCCAAAAAATGCTGAACCTTCCCATGGGACAGGTCCAGCCTGGGTCTGACACCCCCCCCCCCCGATTTCTCAGGCACCAGAGAACACCGGGAGGAGAACGCCACGACGATGGCTTGCTTCGTTCACAGAGATTGGATCTCGTTGACCAGAGCTGTCACTGCTGGAGACCCTGACAATAGGGTCTGTACCAAACCCGAAAACGGGTGGGGTTGTGTAAACACAAGTCCCTGCCTCAGCGTTCTCTCCATCCACCTCGATATATGGTACTGCCGTAGTCATATGTGATGACACTCCCAACGCACCCGCCGCCATGTGGCGCAGGTCCGCCAGGAACTGTAGATAGTTGGCCCGGTCCCACCCGCTGTGCGTAGCCAACCCTGGAACCGTGCAAGAAGAGCGTTCCGTGTCGGGACATCTGACCCTGACACCACCCATGAGGCAATCGCACCCAAGGGGGGACCCCGACAGAAAGGGCCGGTTTGATACGGGGGGCTTTCTAGGTGAAAAAAGCCCCCTCACTGAACACCCCTCCAGAACATGCTGAGGAGTTGTTCTGCAGCCGGACATGCAAGGTGTAAGGACCCCATGGGTTCCTACACACCGTATCCCTGCAGTGATATTACTACCACCCAAATCACACGTGCCTGCGAGACCACTGCCAATCTTTCAGGAGTGGGAGGCACCAACATGATACCTGGCCTGGCGAAGGCGAGGCCGGGGAAGCCCGCACTGTGTGCCTCAAAAGGTTTCGAGCCCCCCTGCTGACAACACTTATAGTTGACAGACGTAACACCAGGCTCAACCAACACAGCTTATGGTGTGGGAGCCGCTTGACAGCACAACATTCTCACGGACAGACCCAGGCTCAGCCATCAACTGGGTGTCAGCCCCTGTCCCCATGGGAAGCGAAAAGTGGGGCCGCCCGCGCTTCAACGAAGGCACGCGGCCCGCAGCCAAAGGAAACAATCAGAGCCCACTTTTTCCGCTGGTGTTGGGGAAGGGAGTGATCGGAGAGCGGGCTGCTCGCGGCAGGACGGTAACGGCTTGTTGTTCAAGCCGAACCCATCCAACATGGCCGATCCCTCGGCCGCCAAGGCTGTCGGCCTTGTGGACACCTGTCGATTCAACGCCCAGGATACCTCCGGCGGGGGAAAACATGGCCGCCTGTCGAGGGCCTCGTCATCGCCGCTGACGAGGCCGTGTTCTCTCTTCTTCTGGCTGCGCGGTGTGAGGCGGTGTGGGGCCTAGGACAATACCGCCCGCGCTCCAGCTGAAGACCAAAATCCCCTGCGGAGAGGGGAACCCTGAGCGGTTATAGCTTGCGGCTGGGTCAAAGCTAATAACGTCAACAACCTTGCGCGATGTGTCGACGTCGGCTGGCCCTCAAGGCCCCGCCACCAGACACCATTTTTTTTATAGAAAAAACAGCAATTCGAACACAGTTCTAATCTTACAATGTCGGCTGGACCCATAGCCCCACTACCCGACGCCAATGTGGATAGGAACTAGCCAGCTGAGCCCTAACCCGCCGTTAAGTCCCATCCTGCAGTAGTATAGCTCTACTACTACACCGCCGAGCTCACGCATCGGCTCCCAGATGGGGACACTGTTCAACAGACCCCGCCGGAACACAAAGGTAACGTACCTGGCTAGGCTACCTAGCCACGGCCTACCCTGTTGTCAACCCATTTACCCGTAGAAAGGTAAATAGGACTCAGCAAAACCCCCACATCAGCTACCGACTGACCTTCATTGATGAACCGGGCAAGAGGAGGGAGAAGTGACAACATCTCACGGCGGAGACATTAGAACAGCGTAGCAGTAGAGTTCAGCATGTAGCATTAGTATTAGCATGTAGCTAGCATTAGTTGTTTAACAGCACGCTTGCAGGACCGTTTGGAACCCGTTCACCGCAGTGAACGTTCACCAAACCATCCCCCCCTGGCGCCGACACACAACCCAGCATTACTAACACTAATACCCGTGCCTAATGACACAGGGCTCACCGTTGTACAACCCGGCTCGATAGCCAACCTTGTACGCTGCACCTTGATCTGGCTGCCGACAGATGAGGAACATCAACATAGGCCCGTCGTGTCGCTGAAACATGCCTCGAAGATGCCAGGGGCACGCAAACCTCCGGTAAGCTTTCAACATTACGCAATTCCTCCAATCTTTTTCATACTACTAGTTACATAAGGTGCATTGCATCCAATATGATGGAACGAAAATAGAGGAAGGTTGTTTGGTGACCAGGACCATGGTCTTATAGGCTACGCCTCCATAGAGGCGGGACCCGGTCAGGTGTGGGTGTATAAGTTGTGTTCGTGGTGGTGTACAGTAGGTACAAGGAGATAAGGGGTATCTCAATAGGCTTGAGCGGGACGCGATAAGCCATATGAAATATAACTATTACTCTGTTGGCTATAACATTATTGGCTTTAACATTTAATATACTACTAACTATTACTCTGTTAACATTTAATATACTACTAACTATTACTCTGTCAACATTTAATATACTACTAACCATCACTCTGTTAAAAAAAAATTTGATCCACTTTTTCTCCCATTTTCAAATTTTTCTCCCATCCCAATTTCGTATCGTCCAATTCAACCCCTCCCCTGTCTCGAACGCTGTTTCTTGCCTCCCACAAGCCGGCTGCAATGTGGACGAAGCCATACATAGCACGAGTCCCCTCCGATACTCGAGGTAGCAGCCGTCGCATCTTTTCACCTGCGCGGCGCGATCTTTCAGCGTCAGGGGTCTGCGCTTTGGAGGGACGCCGCCCCCATCGCTTCTTGATTCTACTGTGCAGGCGCACCAACCGACCTGTAGGAGTCGCTGTCCACAACGTCTGATCCCCACCCCTCAGTTTTCCCTCCCCTAATACTGACAATTGTATTAGTATGGACGACCAGCCAAACTGAAAACAATGTGGAGAGCTGGGCTCGAACCTAGCGTTTCCAGCATTGGTGGTGAGTGCCTTGCCCACTGCACCACCTAGACGCCCGCACTCTGTTAACATTTAATATACTACTAACTATTACTCTGTTAACATTTAATATACTACTAACTATTACTCTGTTAACATTTAATATACTACTTGTTGTGAAGGGCCAGATTAAAGCTGAGAATCTACATTTATTGTTTTATATACATTGTATATTATTTATATATACACGGTATATCCCTTTAAGCCTGCGTTCGAATCATAGTAATATTCGCTTTCCTTATTGGATAACGCCATCAGCGCCAGACCGCAAGCCCCCAAAGTCAGGTTCAAAGGCGAGTCCGGGCATGTCGTAACATGCCCGGAGACAGCGTATTGATTCGAGACGAGAACTGAGGTTTGGCACTAGATAGCCAATTAAGTATATATATACTGCGGCAGGTGCGAACAGCAGCAGTTCGGTAACAGTGAAGTGAGCAGCAGTGCGTCTAACAGAGCGTTGAGAACCATGTGCGAATTGAATAGTAAAAGTGTCAGATTTAATGCAGTAACGTCGAGTTCGACTTAGCTTAATGTGAAGTAAATAGTCGTTAATTTATTGTGTATCGTGCCAACAATCGTGTGTAGCATTACCCAGCGGTTCGTTCGTTTAGCTAGTGGACCTTAGCCAGTGCGCGTGGACTAAATACATTGGTACCAGCACACGAGGAGGCCTAGTCGGAGAACCTACTGGACATGTGCACAGGAGAACCGACGGCGGCGATTGCAGAACCAGTATTGGTTGGATTATATTGATTGTGGAACGTATTACCCGGAGAAGAGCATCGTTAATCTCCACTGTCGTTTGGATTTAACCCCGTGAGGATCTACATTCGGGCTGGCCTCATGGACCGAGGCTAGCTGGCTATCATCTTTGCTATCGTGCAATTGGATTACAGTTATTGCTTTTGATGCTGAGCTTTGGATTACAAGGACTGGCTTCTGTACGTGAATCCCCTTCTTCTTCAATTGATCAGACTGAGTATCCGAACATTCCTCTCTCCTCCAGACCTTACAACTCTGGGAGGAACCCATTGTCTCCAAGCGGTACCAGCGTTGCCCTCTATAATTGCCATTATACGCCAGGCGGCGTTAGCCTAGTACCCCATCGTAGGAATCATTCTATTCCCATTGACTTATGCTACTGACTGACTTTATGCCTATTCTTCGCCATACAAGCGCGACCCTAATTCTCATATCTGTAACCAATTACTGCATAATAATAAATACCCTCAAATGATATTTCTTTGTCAGTGCCGTGTTATTATGAGTGTCTACCATATATTAGATGTACTGTCTGGCCAGTAATTAAAGTACATACCTAGCAGTGGTTTAATCTATCACAATCTTTAATACAGTCAGGGTTTTGTAACCCCTCAGTTACACTACTAACTATTACTCTGTTGGCTATAACATTTAATATACTACTAACTATTACTCTGTTAACATTTAATATACTACTAACTATTACTCTGTTAACATTTAATATACTACTAACTATTACTCTGTTGGCTATAACATTATTGGCTTTAACATTTAATATACTACTAACTATTACTCTGTTAACATTTAATATACTACTAACTATTACTCTGTTAACATTTAATATACTACTAACTATTACTCTGTTGACTTTAACATTTAATATACTACTAACTATTACTCTGTTAACATTTAATATACTACTAACTATTACTCTGTTGACTTTAACATTTAATATACTACTAACTATTACTCTGTTAACATCTAATATACTAGTAACTATCACTCTGTTAACATTTAATATACTACTAACTATTAATCTGTTGGCTATAACATTTAATATACTACTAACTATTACTCTGTTAACATTTAATATACTACTAACTATTACTCTGTTAACATTTAATATACTACTAACTATTACTCTGTTAACATTTAATATACTACTAACTATTACTCTGTTGGCTATAACATTTAATATACTAGTAACTATTACTCTGATACAGATAATAGAGCTCATTTTCTTGAATAATAACAACTATTCTATTATTGATTTTTAATATATAATTTGTATATATACTTATTATTATCATCTGTAAGGTTACATGAGGCTGTACAAAAGATAAAACCTCTATATTCACGTTTATAATAATTTTTGTTCACAATAGACTTGAGGACCCTTATTTTGAAAATGTCTGACCGGAAGTCTAATGATTCTGTTCTGTTGCTTAACTCTCCCTTAAGAGTCGAGAGAGAGAGAGAGAGAGAGAGAGAGAGAGAGAGAGAGAGAGAGAGAGAGAGAGAGGTCTACAGGCTAAGGAAAATTAATATTGATCTACTGAGTACTGAAATAGAGTCATTGTAATGTATCTCCTGTTCCTTATGTTATTGTTTCTTGTGTGTTTTGATGAGTGATTTTAAAGTCCACACTCCACACTACGTGTGTGACATCCTCGGGCACAACGCAAAACACAAGTTGATTTCTTGAACTGATTTTAATGAAGAAGCATCCAAAACTTAATCCAAACCGTAAAATCTGTATGAGTACAAATGCATACAAAAGATACCATTACTATCAAGTCCATTAACAATGGTTAGAAAGTCACTATACATACACCACAATTGTCATCTCCATCAATCAATCAATCAATTGGCTGCGTGCCAGTACATAAGAACATCGATGCTTTACTGTAGTGTGTCTTCTGTCAGTTTCTTGGAAGATTGTCTTGATACGTTGGCTTGATGGCTTGTTCTTTAGTTATTAGAACGGCAGGTAATTTCATTACCACTCAAGTTCATAGTTCCAACGTAAGAGAGAAGGCGGAAACACGTCACCGGATACCAGGGGTGTCAACTCTCGTGAGATGTGGTAATTGCATAAATAAAATAGAAAAAACAGTGCGCCACTAATATGTATCTTATATAAAAACAAATAAGAAATACATTGAAAAGCAATTGAGTGTATCATTACTATTATACAAAATAAGCATATAAATTGTAAACATAAATAACTATATTAACCAACTGTTAACCATAGCTGCAGTTACAACGTGGGTTGGGATTAGATGCATCTTTGTTTTTAACTGACTGTATTTATTTTTTTTAAATGTGAACGTTAATTTATTGTCACCTTTTTATGGGGGCCTGTTTGGAGCCTGGACTCTGTTTAAATGGTGCAGGATGGAGCCGACAACGTCACTGTTCTGGCTCCTGGAGGAACCTTTGATCCAGGTTGGACCTTCGGCCTACAAGAGAGACTGTGCTCAGCTGAGACTGTGAGGCCGGGACGCACGGTGGACGTGGCAGCTCCGGGGCTTCACGTTGTAAAGGCAGTGTCTTCAGTACCGGGCTTGAGGTCGAGCAGGCACGCCAGAGACATCTTGGGTGCTTGGCTGAGGAGACGCGCGCACGAGGAGATGGATTTGTTGCAGGACAGCACTTTGGGGACTGGGGTGCCTGATGGGAGGGGTCCTTTCCCTCAGCTGGGTCTTGAGGTGGAGGTGACCGGCTTGACAGCAGGGCCTTTTTTAATCCAAGTGATGAAAAGGACTTTTATTTTGTAAGCGGAAGAATGCTGTATAAATATTGTGTGGTTGCCAGTGTGGAGGGTGCTTTCTATTTTTGCTTAGTTTTTGATGCTGTAGAGCAGGGGTGGGCAATTATCTTTCCCAGGGGGCCGAATGAGCAACTGAAAATATGTTGGGGGGCCGGGCCAAAATTCCAAACTCAATTATGCATAATATACATTTTATTTCTATATAAAAAGCAGTAAATGGCATTGTTTTGACCCCTGGTAAGAGTGTATGTTATTATTTGGCAATTAAAAGGTGAGGTTAGCTTTCAAAAATATCATTTATTCAAATAGAATTTATTTCCAAAATGATAAACAAAATGTGAAACATTAATAACAAAGGGCATTTTGAGTTTCATATAGCCTACTATTGAAACAAGGATTTTCTTAGCTTTCTAAAGACATCACATCATCTTATAGCAAAAATAAACAAGACATGTCACTGAACTGTGTAAAGAAAAGTATCCCAGTTTTGTAGCCTTTTTTACTTTACATGCCTATATTAAACATTTAATGTTTTCAGAACTGTGCAAAAAAAAGAAAAAAAATATCAAGTGTCCCATTTCACTTGTTATATTTCCACATTTTAGTGTTCTTCAGTTATTTTTTTTCTCCATTCAGTGTGAGAAATCCAGTCTCTGTTGAGCTTTAACAAGTCCATCAAAGTCAGGTTGCATGTCTGAGGTGGAGATGCAAAGCACAGCTGCCAGATGTTCATCAGTGAGAGAGGATCTGTACCTGGACTTGGTAAACGTCATGACTGAGAATGTCTGTTCACATATGTAGGTGGATCCAAAGAGAACCAACATCTTTTGAGCATGTCTCCTAAGCGTATATTGTGCGTGTGAACGTTGACATGAAAAGAAAAAAGTAAAAAAAAAATAATAATAATAATATAAAAAAAATTATCATGTAATCTTTCGCGGGCCGGTCAGAATCATCCCGCGGGCCGTAAATGCCCAGGTCTGCTGTAGAGTCTGTGATGTTTTGTTCTTGTTGATTGTGAGATATATGTATTGATATGATTAGTTATTGGTAAATAAAGTTTTAAAAAATCTAAAAAAAATCTCTCTCTCTCTCTCTCTCTCTCTCTCTCTCTCTCTCTCTCTCTCTCTCTCTCTCCACATCTATTTAGCTAGCTCTCTCTCTCTCTCTCTCCACTTCTATTTAGCTAGCTCTCTCTCACTCTCTCTCTCTATCTCTCTCTCTCTCCACATCTATTTAGCTATCTCTCTCTCACTCTCTCTCTCTCCACATCTATTTAGCTAGCTCTCTCTCTCACTCTCTCTCTCTCCTCTTTCTCTGTCTCTCTCTCTGTCTCTCTGTCTCTCTCTCTCTCTCTCTCTCTCTCTCTCTCTCTCTCTCTCTCTCTCTCTATCGCTCTCTCTCGCTCTCTCTCTCTGTATCTCTCTCTCTCTCTATCTCTCTCTCTCTCTCTCTCTCTCTCTCTCTCTCTTGGCAGGATCGGCACGGAGCAAACGGGGGAAGCCCATGTCACCCCACTTCTTAGGGACCTGCACTGGCTCCCCATTGCTGCATGAATCCGCTTCAAGGCCCTCGACCTGGCATACCGTGCGGGAAAGGGAACCGCTCCCGCCTACCTCCGGTCAATGGTCTCTAACTACACACCCTCAATACCCCTACGCTCTGCATCTTCTGACTACACACCCTCAAGACCCCTACGCTCTGCATCTTCTAACTACACACCCTCAAGACCCCTACACTCTGCATCTTCTAACTACACACCCTCAAGACCCCTACGCTCTGCATCTTCTGACTACACACCCTCAAGACCCCTACGCTCTACATCCTCTAACTACACACCCTCAAGACCCCTATGATCTGCATCTTCTAACTACACACCCTCAAGACCCCTCCACTCTACATCTTCTAACTACACACCCTCAAGACCCCTATGATCTGCATCTTCTAACTACACACCCTCAAGACCCCTACACTCTGCATCTTCTAACTACACTCCCTCAAGACCCCTACACTCTGAATATTCTAACTACACACCCTCAAGACCCCTATGATCTGCAATCTGCATCTTCTGACTACACACCCTCAAGACCCCTACACTCTGCATCTTCTAACTACACTCCCTCAAGACCCCTACACTCTGAATATTCTAACTACACACCCTCAAGACCCCTACGCTCTGCATCTTCTAACTACACACCCTCAAGACCCCTATGATCTGCAATCTGCATCTTCTGACTACACACCCTCAAGACCCCTACGCTCTGCATCTTCTAACTACACACCCTCAAGACCCCTACGCTCTGCATCTTCTAACTACACACCCTCAAGACCCCTACGCTCTGCATCTTCTAACTACACACCCTCAAGACCCCTACGCTCTGCTTCTTTTAACTACACACCCTCAAGACCCCTAGGCTCTGCATCTTCTAACTACACACCCTCAAGACCCCTACCATCTGCATCTTCTAACTACACATTCTCCCTCTGTGTGTGTGCGTTTGAAAAGATATGATGAAGTCAGACGATTATATTGATAGTAAATGTACTGAGGGTGGACAGACAGATGATGTTGATATTTAAACATAAAAAATACAATACATAATAAATGTATGCATGATCATCATGCAACATAAAACAATTGCAGGAACGGTTTGGGAGAGGAAGGGGTTGCGTGTTCCAAAAAATTTACTTAAAGTTTAAAGCTCAATATATCAAAACGTGGCACTTTATAGTGAACAGGAGGTCTATTTGTATTAAAAACAATAAATAGTTTTTCATTTAAATGTCTGGAAGAGCTAAAAAAAATTGTAATGTTTGTAATGTAATTCCTTACACGTAACGTGTCTGGCTGTGTGACGTCAACTTGTCAGCATGAAAATGACAGCCAAACATGGCACTGCAACTAAATAACACAAATACAATAGGCACATTTGTGATTGTTACAAATATAACACGTTTTATACTTGTGCTACAAGATTTTGGCCTGTGCTACAAAACTATCAACCTCTGTAGCACCAGTGCTATGTGCAAAAAAAGTTAATGTACAGCCCTGCAACTATTTAACTAAACAAATAGTCTATCTAGTGCTTCATGTGTATACAATAATTTCCTAATCTAATAACATGAACTAAAAAAGAAATCGATCACACGTTTCGTAAAGTTATTATAGAAACTTCACCAACTTAACGTCCGCGGCAGGCGTCATTACTTTTACCAACAGATTTTCCAACGCATTTCCAGAGCAGTCCTATGTCCGTTATCAAGGAAATGCAAAGCGGCTATCGCAATCGTCGTTGTGATAATAATCACTAAATGCCTTCAGTGCTGGATCTAATCAAATGGATTTATCGAGACACGTTATGGAAAGTTCAAGACCGGACCACACAGCTTCTGAAAAGTGCTAATTACACGCTTCCGACGGCGATGGTCTACTCGCAGAACAAGTGAGTGTATCAGCCGCTGTGTTATGATTATTATGATACAAAATGTAAATGAATGAATGAATGAAAACTGTATTTAACAGATAAACAGTAAAAGGCACTCTGCAGGGATGTGATGTCATAATCAATCGTCACCTCACTAGAATAATATTTCCAACGTGAACCGCAAAGCTTCCAGTACCAATTCGTCCGCTGAGATTGCCCCAGTCAAACAGTGCAGCTGCAATGTTGTGTTCTCATGCTAAACCAGACTGTTATCATGTTGTGTTCTCATGCTAAACCAGACTGTTATCATGTTGTGTTCCCATGCTAAACCAGCACTGTTCTGTCTCATTAGGGGCTCTGCTTGGCATCACTCTGCACTATCTCGCGTACGTGCACGCGCACTGAATAAATTCCACAAATGTACCTTTAATACCAGTATTAGTCTTACCACACCCCTCATCAGCTTACCTTCATAAGCAGGTGTGTGGTCACCTGCTCTCCTCCTTCTCGCTTTCACCACAAGGAAGTGCCTGGTAGTACCCCACTTGACGTGTTGTTAGTTGAAAAGAGTTGTGACGAGTTTACATTGTGCTTAATTTTTTCTTCTCTCACATCTGTTGTAAAAGAAAAAGTTGGGTCATAATGTATTCCGCAGAGAGTAGACCCGCTAGACCTACTCTTCACCAGCGGTTCACCATTCCCGCCTCCGTCGTGCGCCTTGGTGCTGGGCTGTTGCCACTTTCGTGGTTGCCGACCCAGCCCAGGAGGCAGCCAATGGATAGTCTTGGAGCCAGAGGATTTGCGACGCAAACTTTTCGCGTCTGCCCGTTCACGTCGCAAGATGGTAGCGTGCAGAACGGCCTGGTTTTGGGGAACTGCTGGAGACCAGCGAAGATGCGTCCGGCTCTGGATTTCCAATGGAAACTGAGGACTTCATGGAAGAGGCGGACGGGTTTTTGTATGATGGCCCCGTGGAGGAGAGTATCCCTCCTCAGGAGACCCCGGAGGGGGGGGAAATAGCTCCATGGGGCTCCCTGTTCGAGGATGTCGAGGAACCACCTTGGCTCATCAGCAGGATGCCCTACTGTCGGCCACATCAGACTGTGGCTCCTTGACCAGTCGCAGCCTGCTGCATGTGAGGGATGCGGGGTCGGTGGAGGAAGGTCCGCAGGGGGAACTGCGGGCTTTGTTTCCCGAACTCATGGCGGTAGCCGCCGCCGCAAACGGCGTGCCGCTGCCGCTGCCATTGCCTGCACCTGTCCCTGATGACCTCATAGGTCATCCCTGGCAGCGTCCCCCAGTGAGAGGGGTGGACGTTGTCTACCCATTTTTCCCATCGATGGGGGCCTATGTTCGTCGGGGTCAGGCGGTGTCCAACATCATGGGACTAACTCCCGCCTACGTACCAGTTACGCGGGTGTCGGGGTTAGTCAAAGGTATGGGGGAGGGCGTGCCTTGGCTTGACAGTCCGATGGCCGCGCTCCTCTGTCCGGATATGGTGTGGGAACCCCTATGCAAGCCGGTCCTCCAGGGGAAATCGGCTAGGCGATTGGCTTATTGGGGTGACCAGTCATTCATCGCTGGTACACAATCGCTGGCTGCGGCGTCTAACATCGCCCACCTGGCTAGATTTGTATCGGGGATAATGACGGGCGGCACGGCTCTGAACGAGGTGAAATGCGATCAGATCACCCAGGCTGCGGGAGCTGTCCTGCATCTTTCCCAGGTGCTGGCCATAGCCATGGGGAAAGTGCACGCCCTGGCCACCCTGGGCCAGCGTCATCTTTGGCTGGAGCAGGCCCGTGTGCCAGAGAAGAAGAGAGCTCCTCTTCTGACGGCCGCCCTCTCCGACGCTGGCCTATTCGGGAAGGCCCTGCGGTTGATGACCTCAACATGCAGAGAGATGGCAGAGGAGAGGTCCATTCTCCAACCCCATTTTCCGCCTCCCGTCCTTGCCGGTGGAGTCAGAAGGCTTCCGCGACGTTGAGCTGTCTCCGTCGCCGCTACCACTGCCTCCGCCGCCGCTGCTGGCCCTGCCAAGAGGGCCAGGGGACGAAACGGCGCTTCTGCCACCGCCGGCCCATCCACGACCGGAGGAGACGGTAGGGAACGTCGTGTCCAGCAGACAGTAACCTACCGTCCCTCCGGGGCTCCTCGGGGTGGCAAGACTCGAGCGGCGCGAGGTGGCAGACGCAGTTGAAAAAAAAAAAAGTTCCCCGATATAAGGGGGACTGTGTTTTGGCCGAACAAACTGTGTGTTTCTTCAACAATTCATATGGTGGGGTTGTGTATATATGAATCTGCCCTTTTACGTTGTGTGATGAGTCGTGTTGTGTTACGAGGTTAAGCAAGGTCTGCAACGTACACTCAGTAATAGGTTCTATTAGCTTGATGCTCCACATGCAGGTAGAAACTGGTGTTATTCCATTGCTTGAACTAAGTATGTGTCTCACAATACTGTGTTGTTTAGTTGCAGTAATACTCGTACACACACATTCCACGGCCTAGCCGTTTACTCTCGGTCAGCGTTTTTTACTATGTACGACATAGTCAACGGGTGTAGGATTCACACACAGGCGACTTGTGTTTTGTTGTAAAATCCTGTTCACATTTTTGTGGGTAGCAGGCATTGTATTAGCTTTCGCTATGCATTGCATTCTACCGGAGGTTTTTCGAGATGGCTACGGTTGTTTTTCTGTGTGTAGGGTATGAAGGGTGTTTTTCGTGAGGGGGTATCGAATAAACCCCTCCTTTTCCCACTTGATTGGTTTAGGGGATTTTTGATCTCTTCTGCTGAGCCAGTCAGGGCCAAGCCGGTGGGACGTCTTGGCAGGGGGGGGGGGGGAGGGTTATTCTACCGACTCCTATTACAAGACAGGAGCCGGCAGGTTTCCCCGCCCGTTGTAGCGGTGTTGCTATGGCGACGCCTTTCATGAGTTGAGGTGTCTTAAAGGTGTCGAGTTAGGGCGTAGGGCTCACAGTTCTGCTGCGCCCGATTTATGTGTAAACTTGAGTCGGTTGGTCACGTGACTCACAGTTGGCATATCTTTTTCATGACTATAAACTCATGTGGGAAGGTGTTTCTGGGAGGGTCTGGTCTTACACTCTGATTAAAAAGAGTGACTGGATTAAAATCATGTGAAAACAGGTTTTTTACTCCCAGCTGTGCAGTTGGGTCATACAGGTGATGCTTTTTCTTTATTATTATAAAGAGTTGAATGTGTCTATATGGATTGGAAATGAGGGTCCCTGATGGAAACAAGACTAACGTCTTTCTCAGGTCTGCCTCCCCTTAACCAATTGTGTGTATTGCGCCGTACTGGGTTGTACCCTTTCTGCGATCTGTTGGGTAAAGTTTTCATTCATTCATTCATGGAGTTGATTGCATCTCGCCCCTCTTGTCGTTCCCCTGGGCGTCTTGGGGATTCAATAAGATGGTCTAAACAGCCTATTGTTGATGTGGGTATGTCAAAACGCACACATAGTGCTAGCTCAGGATGTTCTGTTGGACATTGGCTGACTGGCGCGCCTTGATTGCTTGGGGTTAAAACAGCGTTTTTATGAAGCAATTGGGATGGGGTTTTTTTCCTCTTCCGACACCCTGTGTGGTTGTCGATGGGTTCCCGTTCATATCAGGGGATGATAACAGAATGGATCTGAACATATGGGGAAGGGTCTCACGCCCTGGGGGTGGGCCGCCGGGCGCGGGTTGTACCGAAACGTCTGGGTGGCGACTTCTTTTTATATTTTAGGATCAACACGCATATCTGCCCCTTCTCCTGGGGTTGGCAGGTCGGCGTGGTTAGGGCACGGGACTGGTTCTGGTCGCGCTGGTCCAGATCAGTTACACCCGTTGTCCGCCGGGGATGCAGATCTGCTGTTCTGGTACCCTGAGGGACTTGGGCTTTTTTTCAGGGGGAAAAAATGCTAGGTCGGTCCGGGTGTCACAGGGTTGAGCGTTATGGAACCCTTGTTGGGTACATTGTATTCTACACTGTCGTAATGGCTTACGGCCGTGCCAACCTGTATGCGCCGATCTCGTCGGATCTCGGCCGCCATACAGGTTGGTCTTGGTTGGTACTTGGTTGGGTGACCTCCTGGGAATACCGAGTGCGGGGTGCTGGGGCTGGTCTTCCATTTTTTACGCTCTTCTCTTACGCATGGCGAAGAGGGGCCTGTTGGGGTGGTTTTGGCCTCCTCGGGGGACCCTGTGCTCCCCGTATCACCGGGCCCGGTCCGGGGTAATGTTTCGTTGACCCGTAGGCCCGGGATGGCCCTGTTGGAAACCGGAACACGGGCTGCGGCAGTGCCGCAGGTGTGTTTTGGGGTTTCTTTTCCTGAGGGGTTATGGGACCAACCATTGCATGGGGTAACGCCTGGGTGGTTGGTTCTCTGGTGTGTTGCTGCAGTGTCAACTCCCGGGTTCACCGGTTGAGGGTGCCCCTGCACGTTCATGACGTCTGCCGATCGTGTCAGCCTTCTCTGTGGAGGCTTGGTTATGCGACAACACCAGCATACGCCCCTTCCGCCGGGGCGGCTGTGTTCAGCTGTCCTTTCTGGCGCCTGTCTCGTCCGCAGTCTCCAGGCTTGGGTTAACAGCCTGTTGCCTGGTCTTTTTTCCCGGTGCACTGCTTGCTTCCGTTGGTTGACTCTTGTGTGTTACGGCCATGCTGTCTGCCTGTTGCAGGGCCAGTGTGCCAGGCGGTGTACTGTTGGGGAGGACAGGGCCCGCTCGGCTGAGGCCAGGCGATGTGGGGGGCGGGGTCACTAAGTGCCCACCTGGTGGGGTCTTGATGCTGGCATCATGGACTTCTCCGGGCCCCCATTCCAGGGAGTCCAGTCCTTTTGGTGGGTCTGGGTCTTCCTTCGCGCTCTGCTGCTACGGCCTTGCCACGGGGTTGGGTTTGCCCTTGACCCCGTGATTCTGGGGACAGTAACGAGGTTGTTCCTCCGTTCGTTCCCGGGTGGCATGCGGGTTGTGCGTGTGTGTAGTCGTGGGGTCAAGCCACGGTCTGCTCACCCTGTGCGTTGAGTTGCTTGAGTGCCTCTTCGCACGGTCGGGTCCGTCGCCCTCCCGTGAAGCCACCAATAGGGGGGGTGCCCTCCATTAGGGTGGGTCGGGGGGGCTCGGCCCTCCCTGTTCTGATGGTTGTGGGGGGCTGTCAGCGGGGTGTATTTGTCGGCCAGTGGCTCCGCTTGGCCTCCCTTTGTGCAGAGTGATGCCAAGCAGAGCCCCTAATGAGACAGAACGTTAGGTTATGACTATAACCAAGTTCTGTTAATTAGGGGTGACGCTTGGCATCCGACGGCCGCTGCAGCCCTTGACCTCACCTTGTGGTGAAAGCTTGGGAAGGAGGAGAGCAGGTGACCACACACCTGCTTATGAAGGTAAGCTGATGAGGGGTGTGGTCAGACTAATACTGGTATTAAAGGTACATTTGTGGAATTTATTCAGTGCGCGTGCACGTACGCGAGATAGTGCAGAGTGATGCCAAGCGTCACCCCTAATTAACAGAACTTGGTTATAGTCATAACCTAACGTTATCATGTTGTGTTCTCATGCTAAACCAGACTGTTATCATGTTGTATTCTCATGCTAAACCAGACTGTTATCATGTTGTGTTCTCATGCTAAACCAGACTGTTATCATGTTGTGTTCTCATGCTAAACCAGACTGTTATCATGTTGTGTTCCCATGCTAAACCAGCACTGTTATCATGTTGTGTTCTCATGCTAAACCAGACTGTTATCATGTTGTGTTCTCATGCTAAACCAGACTGTTATCATGTTGTGTTCTCATGCTAAACCAGACTGTTATCATGTTGTGTTCTCATGCTAAACCAGACTGTTATCATGTTGTGTGATCCTTTTCTGTATTTAAAAAATAAATACATGATTTTCTGTTTGAGAAATGGTCACACTATTGCTATATTTATTTATACATTTAGACCTGAAACGCCTGCTAATAATGCATTATATAGCCTGCATATACAGTACACACAAATGTGTTTCCCGGTTTCAATGGGTTAAATAAACGTTATTTTGAAAGCAAGCACTTTTGTCATCATTGTAGCAAAAAAGACAGGACCGGAAAAGTCTTTATCGTATGTAGGGGTGCCCTGGAATATTTTATTGGACACAGGGGTGCCTTGGCAGCAGAAAGGTTGAGAACCCCTGATTTAGCTACTATTACTATTATGGCGCCGCTCCGACCGGCTGCCTCTCTGATCGCTCCGTCGAGACTGTGCTTTCTTTTGTTAATTTTCATAGTATTAAGAGTTTTATTTGCACCAACTGTTGGTGCATTATATGTGTATGACCGTCAGTCAATCATTGACATTGGATTAAGAGAAACTTACCGATTGGATTGCTCTCTGGATCGGATTGCTGAACAACAACAGTGGCCAGCGGAGATCCTTTGTTGTGGCCGTGGCCAAAGCCAGGAGAAGCCGCGAAGACGAGGGAAGAGAGCCGGGGTCCGGAACAGACTGAGGTCCAAACGACACAGAACCACATTGCCCAGCATATTGTTGGCCAATGTGCAATCGATAGGAAATAAACTGGACGACATCAGAGCACAGATCCAATTCCAGAGGGACATTCGGGACTGTAATGTCCTCTGTTTCACAGAAACTTGGCTGTCTCCAGATGTCCCGAATCATGCAATAGAACCGGCAGACCACTTCTTTGTCCTCCGCAAGGACCGGACGGCAGAGTCACTAAAGACGAAAGGAGGCGGCATTGCTTTCATGGTAAACAAGGAGTGGTGCGATATAGGCAACGCAAAGGAATTGTCTAACCACTGCTCCCCAGACCTGGAGTTCATCACGATCAAATGTCGACCCTTCTTTCTTCCGAGATAGTTAACGTCCATCATCCTCGTCGAAGTGTACATCCCACCACACTCGAACACTGGGACCGCACTTTCAAAGTTACACAACGAAGTAAATAAACTCCAGACAGCTAATGTTGACGCTGCCATTTTGGTTCTGGGCGATTTCAACAGCGCGCGTCTTAAAAAGGTGTTGCCGAATTTCTATCAGCATGTGACCTGTCCCACCAGAGGCGAGAACATATTAGACCATGTATACTCGCAATTTAAGAATGGGTACAAGTCACAGGCTCTTAGTCCATTCGGTAAGTCCGATCACGCCGCCATTTTTCTTTTGCCAAAGTATAAACAAAGTCTCAAGCGAACGCCGGTGGTCTCGCGAGAGGTTAAGCGTTGGACCGTGACGTCAGGGGAGACACTCCAAGCTGCACTTGAATGCACAGACTGGAGGGTATTCCGTGATAACACAGCCAATATTAACGAATACACTGAAACGGTGCTTGACTTTGTCTGTACTCTGGTAGAAGAAACAATCCCCTCTACCACAATTAGAATCTACCCAAATCAAAAGCCCTGGGTAGATAAATCCGTCCGTGAGGCTCTGAAAGTGCGCACATCAGCCTACAACTCCGGCCAGGTGACAGGCAACATGGAAGAACACAAGACGGCAAGATACAACGTCAGGAGAGCAGTAACAGAGGCAAAACGGCGTTACAGAGATAAAGTTGAACTTCAGTTTGAACAGGCTGACTCTAGAGGCATGTGGCAGGGCCTCAGAACAATGACAGATTACAAAGGCACCTCCCTCAAGCTGAACAGTGACATATCCTTAGCAAATGATCTCAACTCCTTCTATGCGAGGTTTGAGGCTGTGAATAACAACACCAGCCTACAAACCACGGCAATGGGGGGGGGGGGGGGTCTGCTGATGGAGACTCAGTGTTCAGGGTAACAGAACATGAGGTGAGACGGATCTTTAAAAAAGTGAATATCAGGAAGGCAGCAGGACCGGACGGCATCCCCGGCCGCGTCCTAAAAGTCTGTGCCGACCAACTGGCCCCGGTATTCACTGACATCTTCAACCTGTCCTTGGAACAGGCTGTCATCCCCACCTGTCTGAAGAAGTCCACCATCATCCCTGTACCCAAAAAATCTACGCCCGCTTGCCTCAACGACTACCGCCCTGTAGCCCTCACCTCCATAGCCATGAAGTGCTTTGAGAAGCTAGTGATGGGCTACATCTGTTCCTCCCTCCCCATCAACCTGGACCCCCTGCAATTTGCATATCGCCCCAACAGGTCCACGGAGGACGCCATAGCCCATGTGCTGCACACAGCAGCATCACACCTGGACAAGAGGCAGGGGAACTATGTGAGAATGCTGTTCATCGACTACAGCTCAGCATTCAATACTGTTGTGAAGGATCAGATTAAACCGAATATATATATTTATTTATATATATATATTTAAATAGTGTTTGTATATCGTTTGATATCCCCTGTATATTCCTTGTACAATATGCACTGAATATCCCTTTAGTCTACTAAACAGCCCATAATAGTTTCATTCTACCATTGGACGAGAACCTGGCACCAGGTTGCCATACCCCTAGGTTCAAGTTCAATCGTGCCGCCCAACATGCCGTGGCAAGCCCCGGTTCCGCGTAGGAATACGTCTGGCGAAATACGAATGGTACTATTTGTTCATAGCGCATATATATATGGCGCAAGTAAAGTAGAATTTCTTTTTAGTCCAGTTCTTTACCCTCCAACAGAGTGACAGACGCGAAGCCTCACCCACGACGCACGTGTGGTGTAGTAAGGCCTACTTGGCCTCAGAATAGGCATTGAGATATCGTGTGGATTAATAGTTGAATAGTCATAGTTTGGCACTATACCGTCGAGTTGGACGTATTCTATTAAGCTAATAATAGTCTATTTATGTATGGTGCATCGTTCGGTTAGAGTTATAAAGTTATCAGTACCCCCATCGTTCCTGACGTTATCTGGACGCTTAACCAGGCTGGGCAGACCCCTAGTGGTGCTTGCATCCGAGGAGCTCCGGGCCAGGGCGACTGGACCTGTATATTGGATTACTCTACCCGGACGACGGCGAGCCTTCCACGGCTTGGATTATGCTTTGGGTGCTTTGATTATTCCATGGATAACGGCCAACACTGCGGAGTGTTGGAACTACCCCCCGGAGAGGACTCCAGGTGAGACGGCGCTCTACACCAGTGAGGTCGCCTCACGTCTCTCCGTTGTGGACCGGCAGCTACCGTCCACCAGAGGGTCCAGCTGTATTCGTCTGCGGACCGAGGTTCTGTGGGCACCGTGTTCAAGACTTTGAATTCTCCCAAGAAACCGTCGGCCAGATGGGATACCGCCAGCGGCTTCTCTAACCCCCCCCTCCAACTGTCTTACGACCAGCGGGACCCCCCCCCCCTTAGTGTATCCAGCTATAATCATTTAAGTACCATCGCTATAGTTTCCTAAATATCCAGGTTGTATACTTACTCCCTGCGTAACCAGAGATTGGACATTCAATGTTGATTTACCTACGAATACTCATTTGCCATACAAGTGCATATTTCAAATCATAAGTGTAAACAAGTGAACGTTGTATATACCTTTTGCTATATTAAATATTCGATTTGTACATTTGTGTGGATTCGTTTCATCAGGTGGGAAAGTGTTCATCATACTTATATCATGTACTGGATGGCCAGAAGTTAAAGTACAAGAGGTAGTGGTATTAAATACCATATCTAACAATACAGTCAGGGAATTGTACCCCTCAGTTACAATTGGTCCTTCGAGCCGGAGGGTAACTAGTGTAATATTAATATAGTGTTATTAATATTGAAATGGCCTATGATGAACACTCCACGAAACGGTCCTCCTAACCTAGAACGCCCGCGGCGCAGACGACAGCCACCTCAGTACTTAGAGGATTACACTGTCAGTCAACTACCTAGCCTTCGACAAACGGTAAACGTGGTAAAAGTAGAAAGTAAAATTATGTCTGACCTTAACGACCAGGTTTCCCCGACCACAGAGGCCCTAGTAGGTCCTAATGTAACTGACCAAGCTCACGGTGGGGACCAGGAGGGAGCTGACATGCCTTTACCCCCCGCCACTACCGAAGAAGTAGTCCCCGACCACCCCCGGGAGGAAGACAACCCTACAGAGAGAGAACTCTGCACTGAAGAAGAGGAGGAGAGCGCCGAGGAAATAGAGCCCCAGGACTCCCCAACGAGTACCCCCAGGAGCGGCTCACGCAGGAGCGGCTCACCTCCACAACCGCCTTCCCCCAGCGAAGCGGAGAGGATGCTACAACAGGCGTTCCTCGTCAGCCTGACAGCCTCTACCGAACGCGATCGACTTCAGGGTGAACGCGACCGTCTCCAAGCACAGGCGCTCAGCGAGCGCGAACAACTCCAAGCGCAACAACGGAGCGAAGAAGAGCGCACACGCCTGGAGATGAGACGCCTTCAGACGGAAGAGAATATGGCAAGAGACCGGGCCGACGCCCAGCGCGCCGCTGCCGGTGCTCAAAGAGAAGCAGATCTCACCAAGCGCGAAGTCGAGCGCGACAAGTTACAAGCGCAGCTAATGGAGCAGCTGATCCGCAAGGCAACACCCTCTCCCTCCGCCAGGGGTTCAAGGAACTCGTCGAGACAACAGTCAAGGGCAGCGTCTCCTCAACGAGCAAGCGACCCTGAACTTGACCAACAGACCGAGCCTAGACCCCCCGCAGACCCCCTTCCCAGACCGGTCCAAGCGAGACCCAGCTACAAGGAAGGAGCGGCATACACTGCGGAGAAGCTAAATAAACGATTACAGGATCTGGAAGATCTGATAGAGGAAGAAGAGGGAGAGGAGGAGAACCAAGCCCGACGAAAGCACAGTACTCCACCGGACCAGGAGGTCCAATACAGCCCAGGCTATACCCCCGCGGCGCTGCGCTACAGACCCCCGACTCTATTCGCGGGTGAGCATGACGCACGACCAGCCCCGAGGAATAGCACCTGGACCAGCGGGCCATGGTACCCTGTCAGTACCAGCCCACAGCGAGGCGCAAGAGGGGACTCGCCCAGGAGGTCTCTCCCCCAACGCTCGCCGATGTATCAGCCATCCACGGCGTCATACATTGCCACGCCGTCATTTCCAGACTTCGCCTATGAGAGTCGAGCACAGTACACGGAGCTCCGGATGTGCTTAGAGACAATGATGGTGGATGTCGCTGATGAACGCCACAAGTATGCAATATTACTG
The DNA here is from genome assembly GCF_963971535.1 of Notolepis coatsorum. Classification (NCBI taxonomy): domain Eukaryota; kingdom Metazoa; phylum Chordata; class Actinopteri; order Aulopiformes; family Paralepididae; genus Notolepis; species Notolepis coatsorum. Next base: position 65,734,705 of record NC_140179.1, read on the forward strand.
AAGCACCTGAAAGTACCGCGAGCGCACAATATAGCGCTAGCCTATGCCACCTCTTCGACACCATACACAGCGGCCCTAGCGGCGCTGGACCAGAGATATGGACGTATATGGGATTACGTAATCCAAGAGATAAGGCATATTGATCGCCTACCCCCAGCCACAGACAATCGCTCATTAGACGACCTGTCAATCAAAGTGCAGTCCCTGGTAGGGATGCTGGGAGCGCAACGGGAAAAGGGCATGCATGAGCTATACGCCAACTCTAACGTCGAGAGGATTTTGGAGAAGCTGCCACCCGCAAGACAGGAGCGTTTTAGGCGGCAGAGAGACTACCGGGATCCCAACGGCCCCGAGCCATCCCTCCTTGATCTAGCCGACTTCCTGGCGAGAGAAGTCAGCAGCTTACGACTGGATACATTCGGGCGGAGCGCGCCAAGCTCCAGAGAGGGACCCAGGAGAATAAATGATGGAAGAAGATCGGTGACTGTCATGCACCAATCAGAGTCAGTACCGAGCAGTAAGAGTCACAGCACCCCCTCGAGAAAAGAGAAGTGGAAGATAGCGTGTCCCTACTGTGAGAAAGAACACTGGCTGTCACAATGTGACCTATTCACAAAGATGAATGCAGAAGAAGTGAGTCAATGGATAAAGTCCAACAGGCGCTGTTACCGATGTGCGCGGCCACACATGGCAGCCGAATGCCGCCTAAAGAAAAGGTGCAGCCGGTGCGATGGAGCCCATCTAGATATACTACACGACAGTAACAGAAGACGGCCCCCACCTGCACCATCGAGCGGCACCAAGGCAAGTGTCATGTACATTGACCCCGCCAGCAGCAGCGGCGCCCAAGTGCTCTTAAAGGTAGTCCGTGTGACATTGAGCTACCAAGATAAAGTCATGGACACTTACGCCGTCCTTGATGACGGGTCAGAGAAGACCCTTCTGCTCGCGTCCGCTGCGGCCCAGCTGGGACTGCGGGGGAGCAAGAACGAAATGACGATTCGGACAATAAGAAGAGATTTAAAGACGATAAAGGGCGAGAATGTCTCCTTCACTATCGCAGCAAACGGGCAGCCAGAGCGATGGTACAAGATTACAAATGCTTTCACCAGCCAAGAAATAGGAATATCGCAGTACACCTACCCTGTCGCCAAGTTGATGGATAAATATGTGCACCTGCGCCAATTACCTATCCCGCTCATAGACGGCGCTACCCCGACCCTGCTGATAGGCTCCGACCATGCAGAACTCATAGTCCCGATTGACCGGGTCCATACAGGACCCCGAGGCTGTCCTGCAGCAGTCGAGACCCGCCTAGGGTGGACCCTACAAGGCCCCCTCGCTAAATCTCTCAACCGAACAGCAGCCACTAGCTGCCTCCACTCCAGAACGACAGAAGAAGACACCACTCTCCTGCAGCATGTCGAGAGGCTATGGACACTAGAGACAATGCCCTTTAAGAACGAAAAGAAAGATATTCGTTCTAAAGAAGACATTTACGCCATCAACCTACTCGAGCAGGAGACAAAGAGAGTCACAGTCGGCGGAGTGATGAGATACGCAACTCCACTCCTGAGGCGAGAGGGAATGCCCACCTTTCACGCAAAGAAAGACGCCACGGAGCGCTATCTATTGAACACGGAGCGGCGCCTAGCCAAAGACCCCACTCAAGAGAGTGTGTACCGCGCTGAGATTGAGAAGCTAATCACAGCGGGACACGTAACAAAGATTGACATTAAAGAGGCCGATCAGACGACCGAATCATGGTACGTGCCGCATCACAAGGTCCATCACAACGGCAAGGATCGCATTGTGTTTAACTGCAGCTACCAGATCGGATCCCAAAATCTGAATAAAGAGCTCTTGCCCGGCCCCACACTCGGCCCCTCCCTACTAGGCGTGCTACTGCGCTTCCGCCAGGACAAGGTGGCTATCAGCGGGGATATCAAAGGGATGTTCTTGCAGGTGAGACTAGTAGAGGAGGACAAGCCCCTGCTGCGGTTCCTATGGAGAGAGAGGATCGGAGATGAGAACCCAGCCATCTACCAGTGGGAAGTACTCCCCTTCGGAACCACATGCAGCCCGTGCTGTGCTACATTTGCACTACAGAAACACGTCGCAGAGGACCCAACAGCAGATGAAGAGGTCCAACACAGTGTGAAGAACAGTTTCTACGTGGACAACTGTTTACAAAGCGTTTCGACTCAAGAAGAAGCCGAGGCTCTCCTAATCAAGTTACGCGCCTCCCTGATCAAAGGCGGCTTTGATCTCAGGCAGTGGGCCAGCAGTGACCCGCACGTATTGCGCAGCCTCTCCCCCGCGGACAAGGCTGCCAGCAGCGAAACCTGGATGGCGACCATCCCAGGAGAAGCCCAAGAAATGACACTAGGACTAGTCTGGCGCTTCAAAACAGACTCGCTCCACTATAGACACAAACCCTTGGCTCCAGAGCAGGGAAGGTCGACGGCGATACCGACCACCAGACGGAGTGTGTACAGAACACTCGCCAGACAATATGACCCGTTGGGATGTATTCTACCTTACACCACCAGGGCAAAGATGATTGTACGAGCACTATGGGACAAGGACCAGGGCTGGGACGACCCAATACCCGCACACCTTGCCTCAACATGGAGAGAGTGGGAGACGGAACTCCGCTCACTCCCAGGCGTCAATATACGCCGCAGCTACTTCCCATCCACAGTGAGGCCAGAGACATGCGAGATTGATCTACACGTCTTCAGCGACGCCTCCGAAGTAGCCTATGGATCGGTGGCCTACTTGCGTGCCCAAGAGAAGGGAGGAAAGATACACACTGCTTTCATCCTGGCCCGCTCAAGAATAGCCCCACGTAAGCAGCAATCTATCCCACGTCTAGAGCTCTGCGCAGCCCTAGCAGGAGCGCATCTAGCCACGTTAATCCAACGTGAACTCACCATTCCGGTGCACAGAACAATCTTGTGGTCAGATTCCACGACAGTACTCACATGGATCAAGTCTGATTCATGCAGATACAAAGTCTTCGTGGGAGTCAGAGTCACCGAGATTCAAGAGCTAACAGAAGCAGCGAGCTGGCGGTATGTGGACACCAAACACAACCCAGCTGACGTCATCACCCGGGGAATGTCTCTGGATGACCTAACCCGTCGCAACATCTACAGTGACGGACCAGAATTCCTCAAGCTCCCGGAAGGAGAGTGGCCTACGCCCACCCCACGGTAAGCAAGTAACGAGGAGGCTGAGAACAAGGAACCTATGTTCTGTGGACTGAGCACAGTCGCCTCCACAGACCCCAACATAGATGACTGCATTACCCTAGCGAGTGCGCAGCAAAGAACATTCCTGCGGCACCACCCAGAGATTCAGTCCACCACTGACATGTCAGCAGCTGACTACGAAGAAGCAGAACTTCTTCTACTACAACGAGCCCAGAGAGACTCGTTCCCCGATGAGCTAGACTGTCTACAGGGAGGAAACCCCGTCCCATCAGACAGCAGACTGCTCCACCTGGCACCAGAGAGTGACGCCCATAATCTCATCAGAGTGGGTGGTCGCCTGCGGAGAGCCCCCGATCTACCGGATGATATTAAGTACCCGATCGTCTTGAACAGCCGACACAAGGTCACAGAGCTGATCATAAAGAAATACGACGAGGATGTACACCACGCAGGAGCAGAGAGAGTCTTCGCGGAGATCAGACGTCGTTATTGGATACTGCAAGGGAGAGAAGCAGTACGGCGCTTCCAGCGAACCTGTCTAGACTGCCGTAAGTGGCGCGCGCAGCCCAGCATACCACGGATGGCTGACCTACCCCCCTGTCGCCTCCGAATCGGCGACAAGCCATTCCACTCCACAGGCATGGACTGCTTTGGCCCGTTGTATATAAAGAGAGGAAGAGGAACCGAGAAGCGGTGGGGTATTGTATTCAAATGCATGACCACCAGAGCGATACATATCGAGCTCCTTCCGACCATGAGCACAGACTCATTCCTTATGGCCTTCCGAAGATTCACATCACGGAAAGGAAAACCGTCTACATTGTTGTCTGATCACGGGACAAACTTCAAAGGCGGAGAAAGAGAGCTGAGAGAGAGCTTCCAAGCTATGGGCCCAGAACTTAAGACCCACCTCGCTCCATCCCAGATTGACTTCCAGTTTAATCCCCCGAACGCACCCCACTTCGGTGGAACCTGGGAACGAGAAGTACGTTCTATAAAGACAGCCCTGTACGCCGTGCTTGGGGCCCAGACTGTGGCGGAGGAAGTCCTAATGACAGTCCTCACGGAGATCGAGGGAGTATTGAACTCAAAGCCCCTCGGTTACGTCTCCAGTGATGTAGCAGATGTCGACCCAGTCACCCCCAACACACTCCTAATGGGGCGGCTGGACCCCGCGCTACCCCAGACAATGTACAGGCCTGAAGAAGCGAACGGCCGAAGAATGTGGAGGTACAGTCAAGTACTAGCTGACAAGTTTTGGAGCAGCTTCCTACTCCACTACCTACCGTCTCTACAGACCCGTCAGAAATGGGTAAAAGAGAGAGACAATTTGACAGAAGGAACAGTCGTCATGATTATTGACCAGTCACTACCCAGAGCTATGTGGCCGGCTGGCCGCGTAAGCAAAGTGATCACCGGTGCCGATGGCAAGGTCCGAGCAGCTGAAGTACTCGTCCAAGGGCGCACTTACACACGACCCGTGGCGAGGCTCATAGAACTGCCCCGACTCCCAGATACTATCGATGATGACCATGACCCCATGACTTTGTGAGTTGACTGACCCTTACAGCGGACCTTGAGTGGTAGACAGTGCGGTTAATCTGTCTCTGCTTAGCTAATTAGGTGGGACTAATTAGGGGGCGGATGTTGTGAAGGATCAGATTAAACCGAATATATATATTTATTTATATATATATATTTAAATAGTGTTTGTATATCGTTTGATATCCCCTGTATATTCCTTGTACAATATGCACTGAATATCCCTTTAGTCTACTAAACAGCCCATAATAGTTTCATTCTACCATTGGACGAGAACCTGGCGCCAGGTTGCCATACCCCTAGGTTCAAGTTCAATCGTGCCGCCCAACATGCCGTGGCAAGCCCCGGTTCCGCGTAGGAATACGTCTGGCGAAATACGAATGGTACTATTTGTTCATAGCGCATATATATATGGCGCAAGTAAAGTAGAATTTCTTTTTAGTCCAGTTCTTTACCCTCCAACAGAGTGACAGACGCGAAGCCTCACCCACGACGCACGTGTGGTGTAGTAAGGCCTACTTGGCCTCAGAATAGGCATTGAGATATCGTGTGGATTAATAGTTGAATAGTCATAGTTTGGCACTATACCGTCGAGTTGGACGTATTCTATTAAGCTAATAATAGTCTATTTATGTATGGTGCATCGTTCGGTTAGAGTTATAAAGTTATCAGTACCCCCATCGTTCCTGACGTTATCTGGACGCTTAACCAGGCTGGGCAGACCCCTAGTGGTGCTTGCATCCGAGGAGCTCCGGGCCAGGGCGACTGGACCTGTATATTGGATTACTCTACCCGGACGACGGCGAGCCTTCCACGGCTTGGATTATGCTTTGGGTGCTTTGATTATTCCATGGATAACGGCCAACACTGCGGAGTGTTGGAACTACCCCCCGGAGAGGACTCCAGGTGAGACCGCGCTCTACACCAGTGAGGTCGCCTCACGTCTCTCCGTTGTGGACCGGCAGCTACCGTCCACCAGAGGGTCCAGCTGTATTCGTCTGCGGACCGAGGTTCTGTGGGCACCGTGTTCAAGACTTTGAATTCTCCCAAGAAACCGTCGGCCAGATGGGATACCGCCAGCGGCTTCTCTAACCCCCCCCTCCTACTGTCTTACGACCAGCAGGACCCCCCCCCCCTTAGTGTATCCAGCTATAATCATTTAAGTACCATCGCTATAGTTTCCTAAATATCCAGGTTGTATACTTACTCCCTGCGTAACCAGAGATTGGACATTCAATGTTGATTTACCTACGAATACTCATTTGCCATACAAGTGCATATTTCAAATCATAAGTGTAAACAAGTGAACGTTGTATATACCTTTTGCTATATTAAATATTCGATTTGTACATTTGTGTGGATTCGTTTCATCAGGTGGGAAAGTGTTCATCATACTTATATCATGTACTGGATGGCCAGAAGTTAAAGTACAAGAGGTAGTGGTATTAAATACCATATCTAACAATACAGTCAGGGAATTGTACCCCTCAGTTACAAATACCATAGTCCCCTCCAAACTCATAGCCAAGCTCAGGGACCTGGGCTTGAACTATGACCTCTGCCAGTGGGTCTTGGACTTCCTGACGGGCAGACCCCAGGTGGTAAGAGCAGGCAACTGCACCTCCTCATCCATCACGCTCAACATAGGGGCCCCCCAGGGCTGTGTTCTGAGCCCCCTCCTCTACTCCCTGTACACACATGACTGCGTGGCACAGCGGAACAACAACACAATCATCAAATTTGCTGATGACACAGTAGTGGTGGGCCTGATCTCTGCCAACGACGAGAGGGCCTACCTGGAAGAGGTAGAGAATCTGTCACAGTGGTGTCAGGAGAACTGCCTCTCCCTGAACGTCAGCAAAACAAAAAAGATGATTGTGGACTTCAGGAGGTCGGGGGTCAAGGACTACAGCCCCCTCAGCATCGACGGGGCACTGGTTGAGAGAGTGAACAGTTTCAAGTACCTCGGAGCCCACATATCCGAGGACTTGACATGGACCACACACATTGACAGTGTTGTGAAGAAGGCACGACAACGCCTCTACTTCCTCAGGCGCCTAAGGAAGTTCCAAGTCAGTCAGAAGATCCTTAGGAACTTCTACTCATGTACAATAGAGAGCATCCTGACTGGCAACATCACCTCCTGGTTTGGGAATAGCACTGCACATGACCGTAGCAGACTACAAAGAGTGACACGTTCAGCCGAACGCACAATTGGAGGGGGGCTTCCCACCCTCCAGAACATTTACAACAAGCGGTGCAGGGGGAAGGCTAAGAGAATTATTAAGGACTCGAGCCACCCGAACAACTGCCTCTTTGAACTGCTGCGGTCAGGCAAGCGATACCGGAGTCTTAAGGCGAGCACAGAAAGACTCAGAAGAAGCTTCTATCCCCAGGCCATCAGGCTGCTAAATGAACAATAAACACTATGCAACAACCATCAAATGCACACAGCACACACACCCACACGCACACACTCACTTAAACAAACAACACACTGCAGCACCCACTCTCCACACTTTAGATCACACAAACACACTTTATATTTATTGATAAAGGATTTGCACTACAACTCGTACACCTACTGTAAATTGTACCTAAATTGCACCTCATCCCATTTCTGCCTTGCACTATATAGTATTGTATATTAGTACACTGCATAGTATTGTGTATTGTATATTATATGGTAACTCAGTTACGTCTATTCTGCATCGAACATTGTACATATGTCTATACTGAACACTGTGACCTCATTTTTCTACTTCTAATTTACATACTATACTGTTATTTTATTTCATACTTATCTTATCTTGTCTTGCACAGTCTCTGGAGCGTAACAGTAAGAAGCATTTTGTATAAAAGTATTCTGTATTTCTGTATGACAACTATTAAAGAAACTTGAAACTTGAGCTGACGCTTTTATCCAAAGCGACTTACAAGTTCTGTACGACAAGGGTACAACTCTATCAGCTGAGTAACAATGTTCATCAAAGTGTTGCGTGCTACAGTGTAGGTTAGTTTATTAGGACAAGTGCATGACAGTAAGATTAGTTAGGGTTACATTTCTTTTTTTATTTATTTCATTTTTTTTCTTATTATTTCAGATAATGGTTGAAGAAGTGCGTCTTTAGTCGACGGCGAAAGATTGGACAGGTTTCGGCTGTCCTAACTGGGGTGGGTATCTTCTAACTACACACCCTCAAGACCCCTACGCTCTGCATCTTCTTTTTTTTTCTTTTTTTTTTGTCTTTTTCCCCCTCCATTTTTCCTCCGATTTTCTCCCATCCCAATGTTAGTCGTATGCCAATTCCCAGTCCCTTCCTGGTCGCTGCGCACTTACCCCCCACAGTCAGATCATCTGGGAGAGTGGAGGCTACCACGTGCTTCCTCCGACACACGTCCAGCCAATCACCGCTTCTTTTCACCTGGCAGCGCGGATTCTCATCGAGAGGGCGTAGCGTGTGGGAGGATCACACTATCCCCCTCAAGTCCTATCCGCGCTTAGCAGGCGCCCCGACCGAACTGTAGGAGTCGCTGTTTACAACGACCCGGACCCACCCCGCCAGCTTCTCCCACCCTCTAATACAGCCAATTGTATTAGTGCAGACGGCCAGCCAAGCTGGTGACAACCCCGGAGCTGTGAGCTGGATTCGAACAGGGAATCCAGCTCACAGCTCCGGGGTTGGTGACGAACGCAATCTCCGCTCGGCCACCTAACCGCCCTCGCGCTCTGCATCTTCTAACTACACACCCTCAAGACCCCTACGCTCTGCATCTTCTAACTACACACCCTCAAGACCCCTACGCTCTGCATCTTCTAACTACACACCCTCAAGACCCCTACGCTCTGCATCTTCTAACTACACACCCTCAAGACCCCTACGCTCTGCATCTTCTGGCCGCCTCAGACCTACTCCTATCCGAGCTCCGGGAGGGTCATCAAGGAGAACCTGCCTTTTCTCAGTCCTTGCCCCACAATGGTGGAATGAACTACTACCCACCACAGTTAGGACAGCCGAAACCCGTCCAATCTTTCGCCACCGACTAAAGACGCACTTCTTCAACCATTATCTGAAATGAAAATAATAATAATAATAATAATAAAAAAAATTTATAATCTAAGTTAACCTTAACTAACCTTACAACACTTTGATGAACATTGTTACTCAGCTGATAGAGTTGCACCCTTCCTGATGACTTGTCGTACAGAACTTGTAAGTCGCTTTGGATAAAAGTTCAGCTAAATGACTAAATGTAAATGTAGCTTGTTGCACAACTGAGCTGATCCATATGGACATGGATAAGGGAATCACAGGAAACTCACCTCATTTGCTTTAGTCTGATATTTGGGCAACAACCCAACAAACCTGAATTTAAATAAAGGTTTGAAATATAATATAATATGAGGGAGGCGTCGGTGAAGACCGTGACGTGTGATAGCCTGCTGCCCATGGAGATCCCGCTGGTGAGGGTACCAGTCCTCCCCCAGTGGTCGAGATCCCCCAGTACTGACACAGGAACCTTCAGTCGCTTCCACTTGCCTCTCACCAGGTCTATTTTCATACTGGAAAACCACCTCTGTATCCTCCTCATGAATAGGAGGCCAAGAGGGACCACATAGTGAGCAGATGCCATCATACCGAGCAGGCGCCTCACGAACAGCGCCGTAACCGTCCTGCCAGGAATTTCCTGTGAGGAGGGAAGATCGGGATGTGAAAGTACGCATCCTTCAGGTCTATGGAGGTGAACCAGTCTCCCACTCTGACAGCGTTTATCAGGTGTTTGACGGTCAACATCCTCAACCGCCTCGCCACAATCAGCCGATTGAACGCAGACAGATCCAGAATAGGTCTGACACCTCCCGATTTCTTTGGCACTAGAAAATACCGGGAGTAAACGCCACGCATCGCGTCCTCCTTTGGGACCACGACGATGGCTTGCTTCGCCATGTCATGACGACCATGTTTTCCCAAATATCCTGCCCCTCGCGCCAATACATCACTCGGCTGTCTCACGGGACAACAAGCAGTATTACTCATGTTAGTATCAACGCCTGCTAGCGTAGGCCCTACCTGTGCATGACGTAGCTCGACTGCTAACCGTCGCGCGACGTCCCTCGGTCCGCTGTCACGAGACGAGGAAAACCCAGGACAGGCCCGATGCGCTGTTAGGATGTGCCGAGAAGATTCCAGGGGCTGGTGAACCTCTGGCGAATACCCAACATTGTGTAATTTCTCCCTGCGTTTCATAACAACTAGTTCACGGAGTGCACTGCTACTTCCGTGTTGGAAACAAAAAGAGGAAGGTGGAGTGTGACCATGTCCGGCGTCATATAGTGGGACACAGGGGCGTGGCCCGGTCACGTGCATGTGAGTGCATTTGTTTGTTTCGTGAGCACATTATGTGCTAGGAGATAAGAGTTATCTCATAATGGCGAAGAGCGAGACGCGATTGCCAGTATGATAATATAACTAGGGTTATACAGGATAACTTTCGTTCTAACACCGGATGTTCCCTATATGAGAACTGAATTGGGAAAAAGGGCTTTTAAATATGCTGCCCCTTCATCCTGGAACAAGATACAGGAGGACCTAAAATTACCAGGACTGGTCACCCTCTGAGAATTTAAAGCCATTTTAAAATCCTACGAACTCAGTTCCCTCCGACAGTGCAACTGTGTTTGATAACTTGCCTGAAATTGGAGCTTGCTGTGAATGTTTTATCTGTATTTTATTGTGATGTTCTTTTTTTAATGTTGAAACTTTCTGCTGCCTTGCTTGGCCAGATCGCTCTTGAAAAAGAGATTTTAATCTCAATGATGCTTATTTGGTTAAATAAAGGATTTGATTGATTGATTGATTGTATCCCTGATCCCCTTTAGGCTGTTGCTGGGAACCTAGTAGCCTATAGTCAATGAACACTATGCAAAGACATGTTGTTGGCACAATTAGGACATTTACAAACACAAAAAAAGAAAGGGTTGTATATTTTAGATAACGGTAAGGTAACTGTATTCCAATGCAACAAACAAATGCGACTTCAACATATTTTCCAAAAAAAAATACTGTAAATAGGCCACCGGCTAATGGAAATCCTGGTGTGTGTGTGTTCTCACCATATCTTGACAAGTTATGGCAGAATTGCCATGAGATTTGCTGTGATAATACAATTTTTAAATGAGTGTATCTGCTGTATCTGCTGTGGTGGAGGGTGATGGTGGAGGGTGATGGATGGCCTGGAGGGTGAGGGTTAGGCCTGGGTGGAGGTCTGCACTCTGACTGCATTCTTCTAGTCAGACATGGAACCTGGGCCCTATTCCCCGTACCTGGTTCAACTAAGTCGATCAAGAGTCCCATTATCCAGATTCAGTTAACCCGATGTTTGAAGCCGGGATTTTCCTGTTCCTCGAAGGTGGATTCAGTCTCGTTAACTCGAACCAGACTTGAGACCCAGGATAAGTGCGCACGGCCGCTTCAGTTGAAAAGCCAGCACTTATCGATAGCAGAGATCCTGATTTTCTAACGGCATTGATTGATTAATTGATTTAAAACTTTATTATCAGATTGCAGTACGGCTCAATCGCCTCGCCGACAAGTTAAATGCGTTATCTATAGGCTAATTTTAAGTCCCTCATTACCTGAATCAATCAGATTATATTTCTTTAAACTTGCCTGCTGGCAGTAGGTTTATGGATTGAATAATCAAATGAGATCTTGCTAGCGAAAATAATTAGTTAAACTCTTATACAGAATAAGGATACGGCTCTCTTACCCATTGATTGATGTATGGTGGATCTTTTACTTATCTGCACTGTGGTGTAACGGTTTCTTCTTTTGACTTTCACGCAGACGACCGGGGTTCGAATCCTAGTCTTTTCCTTCTTTTTGCAATGTAGGAATAATTCAATTTGGTGCACGTTGAGAGCTATATAAAGAATGACATCCTCAATGCATGTAGATTTATAATATTTTAACTTAAAACTAGGCTACTTTTGCGTATAATCATTAATATTATATTCCAAAAAATGATATTGGAAACACGGGGTTTCGAACACCGGTCGCCCGGTTGCCAGGATTGAGCACTACCGCTGCGCCACTGTGCCAGATGGGATAAATTCATTGTTTATACATTAATGAACGAGAGACCCGTGTTTAGAATATTTTTTCCTTTTGAATGAAGTTTTATCTCTTTATTCTCAAATGCATTAATGTGACGTCAACGGCTCATTCAATTTCTCAAATCCGTCAAACAGCGCATCTCATCAGACACTTCAATTTTATGCTTGAATGAAACAAAATCCAGGCGCTCCTCTCCTTCCTCGCTCCTCATCCACAGCGGAGAATATGAAAGGAATCAGAGCCAAACGAGCGATAGGTTTCAATCATTAAGGATATCCCCGCGGGATTCACATTTGCAATGCTGCGCGTTGTTAAAATAACCACATAATGTGTACATCGCACCTAGCGAGCGCCACGGTATATATAACGTGCATTATTTAGGACAAAGTGAATTTAGTATCAGCATTTTGGGTCTATTTTACATTTCAAAAGCCCCCTCTGGAAGAATGGAGCACAAAAACGTAATTCAGAATGGTATAATGCAGATCCTAGACTGTGAGAATCATTTCAGGAAACAAGCTGTCACTTCTTTGCGGGGGCGTGGCCATGGTTCATCCGGCTAACTTGAACTTAACCCTGCTCTCGACCAGGCTCAAACTTTTTGATCTGTTGTCATGGTGATTTAGACAATCGCGCGTCGGGGAATGGGAAGGTCCGGCTTAAGTCAGGCTTGACCGAAAGTTATCCGGCTAACTCAGTTATCCAGGTACGGGGAACGGGGCCCTGGATACATTGGTAGAATATCATCACAGTCTGTGGAAATGATTGATTTTTCGTCTCCTGACCTTGAGTTCAGGGTCAGCCATGGTGCCACAGCTAAGAGACCGGGCCTGTGGTCGTGCAAACAGCGGGGGACAATATTGATCTTGGCGAACACGAACCGTGGGTAAATAAACCCTAACAGGAGAAATGATGAGAAAACTCAGGTTTTCCCATTTCTTATGCTGTGAGCTTAGAATAATTTAAATCTTTATGGAAATTGCCATCATTAATTCCATGGTGCATATAGAAATGGTATTATATATACAGTAGCAATACACAGGTGCGTCATGAGATATTGTTCCACAGATATACAATAGACTTCCTTTGTTATACTGCCTGTTGGAATGCAAATGAGATCCTATTAGCGGCAGCCACCATATGCCGTGCAATTTGCACATCTGAAAAAGTCATGATTATGAATTCACAGTGAAGTCAAGTGATATATTGGAGGCAAGCAGGTATGTATAGGAATTGGACTTTGTAACAACATTTGAGCTTGTGAATTGTAAATATAATATCTGTATTTTATATATATCTGATTCACCAGGGGATATTTTCCTCTTTAGATAAGTGGCGGAATACTTACAGGTGGGGCTAAACCCGCGTATTGCTACAGTATGTGTAAAACTCCACCAATAAGAATATCAGATTCCAAGAGCCATGCAAAACAACTATTTCAATAGAGAACAATTAATTAAGTACATATTAATACTACAGCTATGTACATACATCGGATTAGCACTATACTCAGTAGTACTAATGTATATTTTATACCCAGTTTAATCACCTGTACATTGTATATCACTATTTCACTTTACTGTTACATTTGCACTCTGGTTGGATGCCAAACTTATTTTCGTTCTCCTTCCACTTTTTCCCCCTGAGAGGAGCTTCTATCCCAGGCTTTATCCTGGAAGCTCCTCCTACAGAGACAAACCAAAATCACAGACAATCAAGACATTATCTTACAGATTAAATAATTCTGTACAACATGGTTACAGCACTCCATACTGACCTACCATTATGAAACACTAAACAGTGTTTAGGGCACTGTATAAGTCTATTCCCTTCTATTATGAAGAACCCCCCCCCTGTACTCTACCGCACTTGGTTCCTTCCAAATATCCCCTCCAGAAAAGGCTTTGGCCTCTCCCAGTTCTGGTTGGGCAGCCAGAGATTCTACCAGGAACCAAGTGGGAGCACAGAGACAAACAGGGTATTTGATCATTTAAATAAACATAACATGTTATTATTTAACAGAATGTTTTTGTCTTCTGTGCATGGGTTTGACCAGTATACCTACATACAAGATACAAACAATGCCAAAGGCCTAAGCTAAATGTTTGGTAGTATGACCACATGTGGGGACCAGGGCTAAACCAATTAAGACAGACAACCATTCCAACTCAGAGAACCCATTAACCATACACAATCCACAACTATTATGCCAGCAAGATGTTATTATACATAGAAGAGTGGTGTGTGTAAGGCCAATGTGCATCCCTACTTACAGGGCATGGGGTAGCCCCATGATTAGGTTTATGTAGCAATGGGGGTGGGATCTCAGTGCCTTAACCCTGGGAAAGTGCACGCATGGAAGAAAGAATGTACGAGGATGCACTTCTCGGGGGGAGGACGACGACTGTAAACTACTAACAAGTCAGTCAACCAGCACCTGCTGATAAGTCTGATAAGCTGGAGATATTGTTCGACTGTGGTGACAACGTGACTGCTTTCTTGCAGGGATAGCGTGAGTCTTTCCTTCTCTGAATACCTTAACGTCTGTTTATTTAACATGGCATGTCGTGGAAAATGATTGTTCAAACAAATCTATGTTCAACATCAAAGTTACGTCCACCCTCGTCGTTTGAAGGCCACCTCAGAAGCTATTTTAGTTTACATTTATATATTTATAATTATATATATATATATCCATATCTGTCTGAATATACCTGCATATAATTCTTCTATATACCTACTTATACACCTCCATATAACCCTGTATGATAGCATGTACAATAATGCTGTATATACAATATATATAGTAGATAGTATATATCTATCCACACCTGTCTGTACATACCTGCACATAATCCTTTTACATATCTGTAGATACTATATCTGTACATATCCCTTACCTTCTCTTACTAGTTACGCTGCTGACCAATATGACCATATTGTCTCTATACCTGTATCACTGTACACCTGTAATATTACAACTATACATACATCTAGCACTCAGTAGTACTAATTTATGTATTTTATACCCAGTTTAATCACCTGTAAATTTATTGCAATTTACTGTTAGTTTGCACTCTGGTTGGATGCCAAACGTCTTAAAGTTTTTGTGCTGTATATTGACAATACATCTAATCTAATCTACAGTACATCACTCCACATCTGTTCCTACACCACATCATGTCCTACATCGCTCTCTGACCCTACACCACATCACTTCTCTCTCTCTGACTCACTTCATCCACTGCTGTTTCATCTCCTGCTGTCTGTCAGCCGTCCCTGGTTGTTATCTCGTCTCCAATCCTTTCTCTCCACCCTGAGACAACACTGCAGTGATCCGCTTGCCTGTCTGTGAACATGACCAAGTCCTTAAGATGTCTGAAGGTTGTTACAACACTGTAGAGAGAAGAGGAGCAACGTGCACATTTCACACAAGGTACCACTTTATCACAGGATCCAGATGCTTTGTTACTTAGCTCCGCCAAGGAAGTTGTGTTTTCGCCCCCCGTTTGTCCTTCTGTTTGTGAACGAGTTATCTCGAAAAGTAATGACCGGATTGCCATCACAACAGCCTTGACCCCGAACAGAAGGGGAAGACGATCCTATTGAAGCTGTTCTCACGATGCACTGTACCTCATGTCCTGCGCTCCACTGGCACCCTGTGGTTTATTATTTCCATATTAATGTGGCAATTCATAATCGTTTATGTTCCTCGCAAGCTGCATTGCCTTTATTGGATTGTGTGAACCCTCATTTAAGGACCATAGATGATTTAGCTCTGGTGAATATCTGGTTAACATCTGGTGAACATCACTCCTAGATGAACCTAATGATGATCTGAACCTGAGGGCAACCTTTTCTTTATTTTACCTACTTCAACCTAAATGCATTTTCTTTTACACACCATGGCAATGTTGGATTTGTCCTCAAATGAGTCACAATATGAAGAGAAAGGTGAGTTTTATAACTATATGTGAGCATCCCTGTCCCTCGTTATAGATTTGGGGGATAATGGATGTTAGTTAGCGATGCAGATATCGATACTGGTGAGGGATATCGGTCAGATACCAGGCTTAAACAGGGTATCGGTGAGAATTTCCCCAATACTAAAATCCCAGAACCGTGTCTAACGTGTCAGAAGTAAAGTGACTTGGATTTTCTGCATTTCTCTCTAATGGAGAAACATGTTGGGTCTCTCTAATGGAGAAACATGTTGGGTCTCTCTAATGGAGAAACATGTTGGGTCTCTAATGGAGAAACATGTTGGGTCTCTAATGGAGAAACATGTTAGGTCTCTAATGGAGAAACATGTTGGGTCTCTAATGGAGAAACATGTTGGGTCTCTCTAATGGAGAAGCATGTTGGGTCTCTAATGGAGAAACATGTTGGGTCTCTCTAATGGAGAAACATGTTGGGTCTCTAATGGAGAAACATGTTAGGTCTCTAATGGAGAAACATGTTGGGTCTCTAATGGATAAACATGTTGGGTCTCTCTAATGGAGAAACATGTTAGGTCTCTAATGGAGAAACATGTTAGGTCTCTAATGGAGAAACATGTTGGGTCTCTAATGGAGAAACATGTTGGGTCTCTCTAATGGAGAAACATGTTGGGTCTCTCTAATGGAGAAACATGTTAGGTCTCTAATGGAGAAACATGTTGGGTCTCTCTAATGGAGAAACATGTTGGGTCTCTCTAATGGAGAAACATGTTGGGTCTCTAATGGAGAAACATGTTGGGTCTCTAATGGAGAAACATGTTGGGTCTCTCTAATGGAGAAACATGTTGGGTCTCTAATGGAGAAACATGTTAGGTCTCTAATGGAGAAACATGTTAGGTCTCTAATGGAGAAACATGTTGGGTCTCTCTAATGAAGAAACATGTTGGGTCTCTAATGGAGAAACATGTTAGGTCTCTAATGGAGAAACATGTTGGGTCTCTAATGGAGAAACATGTTGGGTCTCTAATGGAGAAACATGTTGGGTCTCTCTAATGGAGAAGCATGTTGGGTCTCTAATGGAGAAACATGTTGGGTCTCTCTAATGGAGAAACATGTTGGGTCTCTAATGGAGAAACATGTTAGGTCTCTAATGGAGAAACATGTTGGGTCTCTAATGGATAAACATGTTGGGTCTCTCTAATGGAGAAACATGTTAGGTCTCTAATGGAGAAACATGTTGGGTCTCTCTAATGGAGAAACATGTTAGGTCTCTCTAATGGAGAAACATGTTGGGTCTCTAATGGAGAAACATGTTGGGTCTCTAATGGAGAAACATGTTGGGTCTCTAATGGAGAAACATGTTAGGTCTCTAATGGAGAAGCATGTTGGGTCTCTCTAATGGAGAAACATGTTGGGTCTCTAATGGAGAAACATGTTGGGTCTCTAATGGAGAAACATGTTAGGTCTCTCTAATGGAGAAACATGTTAGGTCTCTAATGGAGAAGCATGTTGGGTCTCTCTAATGGAGAAGCATGTTGGGTCTCTCTAATGGAGAAACATGTTAGGTGTCTAATGGAGAAACATGTTGGGTCTCTAATGGAGAAGCATGTTGGGTCTCTCTAATGGAGAAGCATGTTGGGTCTCTCTAATGGAGAAGCATGTTGGGTCTCTCTAATGGAGAAGCATGTTGGGTCTCTCTAATGGAGAAACATGTTAGGTCTCTAATGGAGAAACATGTTAGGTCTCTAATGGAGAAGCATGTTGGGTCTCTCTAATGGAGAAGCAT
The DNA here is from genome assembly GCF_963971535.1 of Notolepis coatsorum. Lineage (NCBI taxonomy): Eukaryota > Metazoa > Chordata > Actinopteri > Aulopiformes > Paralepididae > Notolepis > Notolepis coatsorum. Next base: position 65,752,307 of record NC_140179.1, read on the forward strand.
GTTGGGTCTCTCTAATGGAGAAACATGTTAGGTGTCTAATGGAGAAACATGTTGGGTCTCTCTAATGGAGAAACATGTTGGGTCTCTCTAATGGAGAAACATGTTAGGTCTCTAATGGAGAAACATGTTAGGTCTCTAATGGAGAAACATGTTAGGTCTCTCTAATGGAGAAACATGTTGGGTCCCTAATGGAGAAACATGTTGCGTCTCTCTAATGGAGAAACATGTTAGGTCTCTAATGGAGAAGCATGTTGGGTCTCTCTAATGGAGAAGCATGTTGGGTCTCTCTAATGGAGAAACATGTTAGGTGTCTAATGGAGAAACATGTTGGGTCTCTCTAATGGAGAAACATGTTGGGTCTCTCTAATGGAGAAACATGTTGGGTCTCTCTAATGGAGAAGCATGTTAGGTCTCTCTAATGGAGAAGCATGTTGGGTCTCTCTAATGGAGAAGCATGTTAGGTCTCTCTAATGGAGAAGCATGTTGGGTCTCTAATGGAGAAACATGTTGGGTCTCTAATGGAGAAACATGTTAGGTCTCTAATGGAGAAGCATGTTGGGTCTCTCTAATGGAGAAACATGTTGGGTCTCTCTAATGGAGAAACATGTTGGGTCTCTCTAATGGAGAAACATGTTGGGTCTCTAATGGAGAAACATGTTAGGTCTCTAATGGAGAAACATGTTGGGTCTCTAATGGAGAAACATGTTGGGTCTCTCTAATGGAGAAACATGTTGGGTCTCTAATGGAGAAACATGTTAGGTCTCTAATGGAGAAACATGTTGGGTCTCTCTAATGGAGAAACATGTTGGGTCTCTAATGGAGAAACATGTTAGGTCTCTAATGGAGAAACATGTTGGGTCTCTAATGGAGAAACATGTTGGGTCTCTCTAATGGAGAAACATGTTGGGTCTCTAATGGAGAAACATGTTAGGTCTCTAATGGAGAAACATGTTGGGTCTCTCTAATGGAGAAACATGTTGGGTCTCTAATGGAGAAACATGTTAGGTCTCTAATGGAGAAACATGTTGGGTCTCTAATGGAGAAACATGTTGGGTCTCTAATGGAGAAACATGTTAGGTCTCTAATGGAGAAACATGTTGGGTCTCTCTAATGGAGAAACATGTTGGGTCTCTAATGGAGAAACATGTTGGGTCTCTAATGGAGAAACATGTTAGGTCTCTAATGGAGAAACATGTTGGGTCTCTAATGGAGAAACATGTTGGGTCTCTCTAATGGAGAAACATGTTAGGTCTCTAATGGAGAAACATGTTAGGTCTCTAATGGAGAAACATGTTGGGTCTCTCTAATGGAGAAACATGTTGGGTCTCTAATGGAGAAACATGTTAGGTCTCTAATGGAGAAACATGTTGGGTCTCTCTAATGGAGAAACATGTTAGGTCTCTAATGGAGAAGCATGTTAGGTCTCTAATGGAGAAACATGTTGGGTCTCTAATGGAGAAACATGTTGGGTCTCTAATGGAGAAACATGTTAGGTCTCTAATGGAGAAACATGAAGGTGTAGGTTTCCTTAAGGGCAAGTCAGTTTTGACTAAAAGGTTAGATAGATTCGCTTGTCTCTTATAAAAATAATTAGGCGAATGTTGAAACGCTGTCCCTATTAAAGGATCAGACTGTAGAATATGCCAATATTTATTGACAATGCTCCATATGCCTCTCGTGATGGGGCTAAAAGTGGACACGAAAGATACTTTGTCTGAGTTTTCTTTTTTCTTTTTGGGGGTAAACAGCGTGGCCCTATCGATCAGTTTGGTTTTGTTCAGGGCTTTACGTGTCAAATCGACACTATAGCCTCTTTCACGGAAACTGCCACGGAGAACCTCTGCTTGTGCAATAAATCTATCTTCTGTGTCACAAATTCTCCTATAACGAAGGATTTGGCTGAAAGGTAGACTATTCTTCAAGGCTGGGGTGTGGTAACTGGAATAATGTAAGAACGAGTTACGGTCTCCTTTTTGAAGACCTCTGTATGTAATGAGATACCATCAGGGGCTTTCTTGATCAAAACATCTAGGAAAGGTAGAATATGCATATCAAACTTTAATGTAAACTTTATCGTTTCTCTACAAGTGTTCAGGTACTCAATGAAGGCATAAAGATCATACGATGAATCAGACCAAATAAAAAACATATCATCAATATATCGCATATAGGATTTGACAAATTTCTCAAACGGGTTATTATTAAAAATGTGATCCAACTCGTACTTGGACATATACAGGTTGGCTAGGTTCACAGCGGCTGGGGAGCCCATGCTGAGGCCTCTGTTTTGCAAGTAGTATTTATCTTGGAATCTAAAATAATTCCGAGTTAGAACTAGGTCGGCTAGATTAACTAGCGCTTCTGTGGAGGGGAGTAATTCCTCTCTCTCGTTTAAATAAAAACTCAGTGCGTCAAGTGCGTCAGCATGTGGAATGCTAGGGTAAAGACTGACTACATCTATGGTAACTAATAAGTCAGAAGGACTAATGCTGCAGGTCGATAACTTGCTCAAAAAAGTAGTAGTGTCTTTTAAATAACCACGTTGAGAAGAGGCCAAATCCTTAATATGCGCGTCAACAAATTGCGAGATTTTTTCTGTAGCAGAACCTATACCAGAGACAATCGGTCGACCAGGAGGGTTAACCAGATCCTTATGGATCTTAGGTAAAGTGTAAATAATAGGTGTAACCGGGTACTCTACAAACATAAACTTAAATTCATTTTCTGTAATTACCTCTGCCAATCTAAGGCTTTTGAGGGTTGTTTTGATTTCCGTAGAAAATTTAAACACTGGGTCTGAATTTAAAAGGGTATATACCTCAATATCGTTCAATTGTCTATTGATCTCAGATACATACAAACTCTTATTTTGGAGCAGGATTCCAGAACCTTTATCGGCTTTTCTAAAAATTAAATCATCATTCTTCATGAGTTCCTTAAGTGCTGCAGACTCTGATTCAAGTAAATTAGGGTAAAGATGGGCTTTGTGACTGGTTTCACATAAATTAAGGACATCATTTTGTACCAATCTGCAAAATGTCTCCACTGAGGGTGGATTGAGATGAGGGGTAAACAAGCTGCGTGGTTTAAATATTTTTCTTTTAGGAAAAAGGGTATCTGGCTCTGTTTCAGGCCTTGCATCAACATCATCACTTATAGGCACATTTTCATTAGCAACATATTGAGTTCTCTTATCAAACCCTCTGGCATAAAATGCTTTTAACTTAATGTTTCTAAAAAACTTAAATATCTCTACCTTGGTAGTAAAGGAGTCCACCTTACGAGCCGGGACAAACGATAAACCTTTGGAAAGGATATTGTGATGCGGGTCTCTCAATAGTACATCAGAAACGTTCACTATATTAGAATCAATGCTTATCACCGGAACCGTGGGTTTCTTTCTCTGGCTCCTCCTCGTCTTCCTGCGGGTTCCCTCACCGGTCTGGGAGGGAGAGGAGCGTCCTGCTCGTCGCGAAAATTAGACTGGCTTTGGAGGGGGTATCTGCCCTGGGTGGGCGCCTCGTCTGAGCTCACCGCTGTGGAGGAAGAATCAGAATGCCGTTGTTTATCTCTAGGCTGCCAATTCTGCCTACGGTTCCTGGAGAGGGGATGATGGAGCCATGGGTACACCATTTGCGCTGCGTAGTCTTGCTCGTCTCTTCTCCTCTTAGCTCTCTTGTGCAGCTCGATGTCAAGTTTGTATTTGTCAAGTTTCTGGTGCACTGACTCGAGCAATTCGGTCAGTTGGTCAGGCGTTAAAATAGTTTTGATTTCATCCTCTAACGAGGAAAGCTCCGCTCTGACCTTGGCTAATTTAGAGCCTTCGTTGTCAATAATTAAAAGCATTAGATCCATAGAGCACTTGTCTAGGATCGAACACCATTTCTCACAAAACTCTGGTGATTCTCTTCCCAGCGTGGGTTCCTTGGTGATGCGCAGGCCCCTCGGTATGATGTCATCCTGCCAGTATTTGGTAAGGGTCGTACCGTGGAGAAGGGTACGGGTCTCTCTCTGCCGTAGTCTAGAAAGAGACAAGGCATCCGCGGAGCTAATGATGCTAATGATGGAGCATCGCCGTCGGTTGTGTGATAGTAAAGGGCTAACCTTCTGTATTGTCACAGTGAATGAGTTAACCGGCTGTCGTGTGGCAGTGAAAGGGTTAAGAGCCCCTCCACAGTCCTGGGGTTCTGTCAACTGTTCTGCTTTTCTATCTCATCCACAGCAGTATGATGCGCCTTTATGCTGCCATTAACTCAACAGCTGGCCCTTCATGATGACATCATTAACCCTAACCCTTCATGGTGACATCATTAACCCTAACCTTAACCCTAACCCTTCATGATTACATCTGACATGAAAATGACCCTTTGTGAGGTTCTACTGATGGGATCAGGATGTTTTATTGAGACCCCCACGTCCAATCACGTCTCAGACCCCCACATCCAATCACGTCTCAGACCCCCACATCCAATCACGTCTCAGACCCCCACATCCAATCACGTTTCAGACCCCCACATCCAATCACATTTCAGACCCCCACATCCAATCACGTCTCAGACCCCCACATCCAATCACGTCTCAAAGAGAAAAGAAAAGTATGGAAACAGGAAGCGATGTTGTGCTTGTGAGCTTTTTTGTCTGATTTGCACCAAACCTGACAAATATGTTTGTCGTACCACAGTGTGATGTTTGTCGTACCACAGACAGTGTGATGTGAGGTCAGAGGTCGTACGACAGACAGGTGATGAGAGGTCAGAGGTCGTACCACAGACAGGTGATGTGAGGTCGTACCACAGTGTGATGTTTGTCGTACCACAGACAGTGTGATGTGAGGTCAGAGGTCGTACGACAGACAGGTGATGAGAGGTCAGAGGTCGTACCACAGACAGGTGATGTGAGGTCGTACCACAGTGTGATGTGAGGTTATACGACAGACAGGTGATGTGAGGTCGTACCACAGACAGGTGATGTGAGGTCGTACCACAGACAGGTGATGTGAGGTCGTACCACAGTGTGATGTGAGGTCGTACCACAGACAGGTGATGTGCGGTCGTACCACAGACAGGTGATGAGAGGTCAGAGGTCGTACCACAGGCGGGTGTTGTGAGGTCGTACCACAGACAGGTGATGTGAGGTCGTACCACAGACAGGTGATGTGAGGTCGTACCACAGTGTGATGTGAGGTCGTACGACTGACAGGTGATGTTAGGTCGTACCACAGACAGGTGATGAGAGGTCAGAGGTCGTACCACAGGCGGGTGTTGTGAGGTCGTACCATAGACAGGTGATGTGAGGTTGTACCACATATGGGTGATGTGAGGTCGTACCACAGACAGGTGATGTGAGGTCGTACCACAGACAGGTGATGTGAGGTCGTACCACAGACAGGTGATGTGAGGTTGTACCACATATGGGTGATGAGAGGTCAGAGGTCGTACCCAGTGTGCGAACCATATCACAATTTTCGGGGGAGCTCCCGGGGGGGGGGGGGGGGGGGTTGTCATGTGTAGGTGGGTTTTCCAGCAAACTCACCACTCTCGCTGCCGTTGAATTCGTAAGGGCTGCTACCACGTAGTAGTACTTGGTGGCATCCGCGGTAATATCCCTGAGAGCGAATTGGGCTTCGGCTTGCGCGAACCAAGCGTTGGCACTCTGCGCAGCTTGAGTAAAACTGCGTTCAAAGTTCTGCGATCTGCGTTCTGTTGTTCAGTTGACATGTTCGATATAATCTACGAAATACGTCCAAGGGTCACAAATGTAGGAATGCAGTAATGATAGCGTAGACGGAGTCGTGTTCCGATGCAAAAACACTAGTTTATTACGCACAAACAACACTTCCATTCAACTTTCACTCGTCTGTCTCTCTTTAACTACGTCATCCCCCGCTAAGGGTCATGGGAGATGTAGTAAACACCACAAAAGGCTAGAATGCCGTGAATTATGTCCCAGTAAGTAGCCACTACACGCAAATCATTAATCATACATCCAAAATAGCATACGTTTATTATTATACACGATGATGATACAGAAAATTACAGAAAAATTAGAAATGCATGGCAAAAGTAGCATTTATTTTCAGTAATTTAGAGACCCCCCAAAGATTCACAAATCATGTATTCAGGTGAGCTGATGTCTGATCTAAGGGAGCCATGGCTCCCACAGCTCCCCCTGTGGATCGCACCCTGGTCGTACCACAGGCGGGTGATGTGAGGTCGTACCACAGACAGGTGATGAGAGGTCAGAGGTCGTACCACAGACAGGTGATGTGAGGTTGTACCACATATGGGTGATGAGAGGTCGTACCACAGACAGGTGATGTGAGGTCGTACCACAGACAGGTGATGTGAGGTCGTACCACAGACAGGTGATGAGAGGTCGTACCACAGACAGGTGATGTGAGGTCGTACCACAGACAGGTGATGTGAGGTTGTACCACATATGGGTGATGTGAGGTCGTACCACAGACAGGTGATGAGAGGTCGTACCACAGACAGGTGATGTGAGACCTCAGACAGGTGATGTGAGGTCGTACCACAGACAGGTGATGTGAGGTCGTACCACAGACAGGTGATGAGAGGTCGTACCACAGACAGGTGATGTGAGGTCGTACCACAGACAGGTGATGTGAGACCTCAGACAGGTGATGTGAGGTCGTACCACAGACAGGTGATGTGAGGTCGTACCACAGACAGGTGATGAGAGGTCGTACCACAGACAGGTGATGTGAGACCTCAGACAGGTGATGTGAGGTCGTACCACAGACAGGTGATGTGAGGTCGTACCACAGACAGGTGATGAGAGGTCGTACCACAGACAGGTGATGTGAGGTCGTACCACAGACAGGTGATGAGAGGTCGTACCACAGACAGGTGATGTGAGGCCTCAGACAGGTGATGTGAGGTCGTACCACAGACAGGTGATGTGAGGTCGTACCACAGACAGGTGATGTGAGGTCGTACCACAGACAGGTGATGTGAGGTCGTTCCACAGACAGGTGATGAGAGGTCGTACCACAGACAGGTGATGAGAGGTCATTGTTGCTACATGAAATATGAATTTACAGCCTGGGCCTGTTGAGACTGGCAATATACTGTAGGAAACTCTCTTTTTTGTCATTTACCCAATAAAATGTTGAGTGTGACAGTGGAGAGATTGAGTGCATTCTTCTAGCTCACAACTGAATGTAAAAGGCATTATTCACTTGTTGTGCTGGTAGCAAAAAGAAAAGCACGACACACGTCTAAAGTGTTTTGCATAATTGTGCATAGTACAACAGCTGGTACAGTTCCATGATGCAATGAGCAACCCAAGGTCTGTGATGTGCACTATATCATAATGGTTGAAAGTAGTCATATTAAATTTACTGCCACATTTAGCATAATCCTTGTATTATTGTATGCAAAACACAGCACTATATATATATATACTGAACAGAAATATAAATGCAACACTTTTGTTTTTGCTCCAATTTTTCACGAGTCGAAATAAAATATCTAAGACTTTTTCTATGTACACAAAGGGCATATTTCTCTCAGAATGTGTTCACAAACTTGTTGTGTTAGTGAGCACTTCACCTCTGCCGAGACAATCTATCCACCTGACAGGTGTGGCATATCAACATGCTGATTAGACAACATGATTATTGCACAGGTGTGCTTTAGGCTGGTCACAATGTTGTCTAATCTGCATCTTGGTATGCCACACCTGTTATACATGTAGTAGACAGTGCATTTAGTATGTATACATTGTATGTGGGTGTACAGATTCTCTTTGCAGACAAATCCCTTCCAAATCCCTTTCATAACATCATTCTCGGTCATTTAATGGCGACAATACTTCTTCACGTTCATTCACTTCCAATCACGTTCATTTTCGGTCATTTAATGGCTGCTCTACACATGGCTGAAAATCAGTCCTCTGCTAATCAATACTTGCATTCATGATTCTGACCGACGATTGCTGATGGGGCGAGCAAACTGCCCCCAAAATTAGTTCTGCTCATTCCAGCCTGTATCGTAGGAGGTTCTGTGGTTATTAGTGATAACCCTTCTGTAATAGAATTCCCCTATAAGGATGCTCCACACGAACACGAGGTTTAGGGAACGACCTTCCTCCTCTCCTCTGCTGATGACCAGCGCAGCATGAAGAGCTCCTGGTATCACATCGCTGAGAGTTCTGAGACTAGTGGGCGACAGTGGCTCGGGAGGTAGAGCAGTCGTCTGGCAATCCAGAGGTTCCCGGTTCGATTCCCGCTCCTCCCGGGCAGCGTGTCGATGTGTCCTTGAGCAAGACACTTAACCCCTAATTACTCCCGATGAGCAGGTCGGCACCTTGCATGGTTGCCTCTGCCGTCGGTGTGTGAATGTGTGAGTGAACGTGTAAAATGTGAGGAACAAATTGTAAAGCGCTTTGGATAAAAGCGCTATAAAAAAGCAGCCATTTACCATTTAGAGCCAACAGAGCCGGCCGCGTGATGGAGATTCCCGCAGGCCTCCGCCGTGATGCAGCACCGTGCATCGCTCTGATCGCGTTTAACGGGCGGCACACTTACCGGACAACAAGCGGCGGTCGGCTTGCCTTGTGGCGGCCGGTGGTGGAAAGTAACTAAGTATTTTTTACTCAAGTACTGTACTTGAGCCACAATATCGAGCTACTTGTACTTTACGTGAGTATTCTCATTTAGGGAACTTTATACTTTTACTCCACTACATTTATCTGAACCCATCAGTTACTAGTTACTTTGAAGGAAAGGATTTTGCATCGAAAACATGGGAAGTATTTGAAGATTATGTGCTTTCACATTTGAAGCCTGTGAACTTCAAGATGACGTAATCAGAGCAGCATAACTGGACCACATACCACTTTAACATAACCTTTAGAGGTCAATGGATCAAGGATTGAACACCCCCAAGGGGTCCTACTAATCACCCCAAAGTACCAGAAAATACCAGAAACTACCCCAAAATACCCCAAAGTATACCCCAAAATACCAGAAACGACCCCAAAATACCCCAAAGTATACCCCAAAATACCAGAAACTACCCCAAAATACCCCAAAATACCAGAAAATACCAGAAAATGTCAGAAACTACCCCAAAATACCCCAAAGTATACCCCAAAATACCGGAAACTACCCCAAAATACCCTAAAATACCCCAAAGTATACCCCAAAATACCAGAAACTACCCCAAAATACCAGAAAATACCAGAAAATACCAGAAACTACCCCAAAATACCCCAAAGTATACCCCAAAATACCAGAAACTACCCCAAAATACCCCAAAATACCAGAAAATACCAGAAACTACCCCAAAATACCCCAAAGTATACCCCAAAATACCAGAAACTACCCCAAAATACCAGAAAATACCAGAAACTACCCCAAAATACCCCAAAGTATACCCCAAAATACCAGAAACTACCCCAAAATACCCCAAAATACCAGAAAATACCAGAAAATACCAGAAACTACCCCAAAATACCCCAAAGTATACCCCAAAATACCAGAAACTACCCCAAAATACCCTAAAATACCACAATGTATACCCCAAAGTACCAGAAAATACCAGAAAATACCCCAAAATACCAGAAAATACCCCAAAATACCCCAAAGTACCCCAAATAGTGTGTAATAGTGTAATAGTGTAATAGTAGTAATAGTGTGTAATAGTGTAATAGTGTAATAGTGTGATAGTGTGTAATAGTGTAATAGTGTGTAATAGTGTAATAGTGTGTAATAGTGTAATAGTGTGTAATCAAGTTTCAAGTTTCTTTAATAGTTGTCATACAGAAGTACAGAATACTTTTATACAAAATGCTTCTTACTCTTACGCTCCAGAGACTGTGCAATAGTGTGTAATAGTGTAATAGTGTGTAAGTGTGTAATAGTGTGTAAAAGTGTAATAGTGTGCTAGTGTAATAGTGTAATAGTGTGTAATAGTGTAATAGTGTGTAATAGTGTGTAATAGTGTGTAATAGTGTGTAAAAGTGTAATAGTGTGCTAGTGTAAATACCAGAAAATACCAGAAAATACCAGAAACTACCCCAAAATACCCCAAAGTATACCCCAAAATACCAGAAACTACCCCAAAATACCCGAAAATACCAGAAACTACCCCAAAATACCCCAAAGTATACCCCAAAATACCAGAAACTACCCCAAAATACCAGAAAATACCAGAAACTACCCCAAAATACCCCAAAGTATACCCCAAAATACCAGAAACTACCCCAAAATACCCCAAAGTATACCCCAAAATACCAGAAACTACCCCAAAATACCCCAAAATACCAGAAAATACCAGAAACTACCCCAAAATACCCCAAAGTATACCCCCAAATACCAGAAACTACCCCAAAATACCAGAAAATACCAGAAACTACCCCAAAATACCCCAAAGTATACCCCAAAATACCAGAAACTACCCCAAAATACCCCAAAATACCAGAAAATACCAGAAAATACCCCAAAATACCCCAAAGTATACCCCAAAATACCAGAAACTACCCCAAAATACCCTAAAATACCCCAAAGTATACCCCAAAGTACCAGAAAATACCAGAAAATACCCCAAAATACCAGAAAATACCCCAAAATACCCCAAAGTACCCCAAATAGTGTGTAATAGTGTAATAGTGTAATAGTAGTAATAGTGTGTAATAGTGTAATAGTGTAATAGTGTGATAGTGTGTAATAGTGTAATAGTGTAATAGTGTGTAATAGTGTAATAGTGTGTAATCAAGTTTCAAGTTTCAAGTTTCTTTAATAGTTGTCATACAGAAGTACAGAATACTTTTATACAAAATGCTTCTTACTGTTACGCTCCAGAGACTGTGCAATAGTGTGTAATAGTGTAATAGTGTAATAGTGTGTAAGTGTGTAATAGTGTGTAAAAGTGTAATAGTGTGCTAGTGTAATAGTGTAATAGTGTGTATTTAGTGTAATAGTGTGTAATAGTGTGTAATAGTGTGTAAAAGTGTAATAGTGTGCTAGTGTAAATACCAGAAAATACCAGAAAATACCAGAAACTACCCCAAAATACCCCAAAGTATACCCCAAAATACCAGAAACTATCCCAAAATACCCCAAAATACCAGAAAATACCAGAAACTACCCCAAAATACCCCAAAGTATACCCCAAAATACCAGAAACTACCCCAAAATACCAGAAAATACCAGAAACTACCCCAAAATACCCCAAAGTATACCCCAAAATACCATAAACTACCCCAAAATACCAGAAAATACCAGAAACTACCCCAAAATACCCCAAAGTATACCCCAAAATACCAGAAACTACCCCAAAATACCCCAAAATACCAGAAAATACCAGAAAATACCCCAAAATACCCCAAAGTATACCCCAAAATACCAGAAACTACCCCAAAATACCCTAAAATACCCCAAAGTATACCCCAAAGTACCAGAAAATACCAGAAAATACCCCAAAATACCAGAAAATACCCCAAAATACCCCAAAGTACCCCAAATAGTGTGTAATAGTGTAATAGTGTAATAGTAGTAATAGTGTGTAATAGTGTAATAGTGTGATAGTGTGTAATAGTGTAATAGTGTAATAGTGTGTAATAGTGTAATAGTGTAATAGTGTGTAATCAAGTTTCAAGTTTCAAGTTTCTTTAATAGTTGTCATACAGAAGTACAGAATACTTTTATACAAAATGCTTCTTACTGTTACGCTCCAGAGACTGTGCAATAGTGTGTAATAGTGTAATAGTGTAATAGTGTGTAAGTGTGTAATAGTGTGTAAAAGTGTAATAGTGTAATAGTGTGTATTTAGTGTAATAGTGTGTAATAGTGTGTAATAGTGTGTAAAAGTGTAATAGTGTGCTAGTGTAAATACCAGAAAATACCAGAAAATACCAGAAACTACCCCAAAATACCCCAAAGTATACCCCAAAATACCAGAAACTACCCCAAAATACCCCAAAATACCAGAAAATACCAGAAACTACCCCAAAATACCCCAAAGTATACCCCAAAATACCAGAAACTACCCCAAAATACCAGAAAATACCAGAAACTACCCCAAAATACCCCAAAGTATACCCCAAAATACCAGAAACTACCCCAAAATACCAGAAAATACCAGAAACTACCCCAAAATACCCCAAAGTATACCCCAAAATACCAGAAACTACCCCAAAATACCCTAAAATACCCCAAAGTATACCCCAAAGTACCAGAAAATACCAGAGAATACCCCAAAATACCAGAAAATACCCCAAAATACCCCAAAGTACCCCAAATAGTGTGTAATAGTGTAATAGTGTAATAGTAGTAATAGTGTGTAATAGTGTAATAGTGTGTAATAGTGTAATAGTGTAATAGTGTGATAGTGTGTAATAGTGTAATAGTGTGTAATAGTGTAATAGTGTGATAGTGTGTAATAGTGTAATAGTGTAATAGTGTAATAGTGTGTAATCAAGTTTCAAGTTTCAAGTTTCTTTAATAGTTGTCATACAGAAGTACAGAATACTTTTATACAAAATGCTTCTTACTGTTACGCTCCAGAGACTATGCAATAGTGTGTAATAGTGTAATAGTGTAATAGTGTGTAATAGTGTAATAGTGTGTAATAGTGTGTAAAAGTGTAATAGTGTGCTAGTGTAATAGTGTAATAGTGTGTAATAGTGTAATAGTGTGTAATAGTGTGTAATAGTGTGTAATAGTGTGCTAGTGTAATAGTGTAATAGTGTGTAATAGTGTGTAATAGTGTGTAATAGTGTGTAATAGTGTGTAATAGTGTAATAGTGTGTAATAGTGTAATAGTGTGTAATAGTGTGTAAAAGTGTAATAGTGTGCTAGTGTAATAGTGTGTAATAGTGTAATAGTGTAATAGTGTGTAATAGTGTGTAATAGTGTGTAATAGTGTAATAGTGTGTAATAGTGTAATAGTGTGTAATAGTGTAATAGTGTGTAATAGTGTAATAGTGTAATGTTGTGTAATAGTGTGTAATAGTGTAATAGTGTGTAATAGTGTAATAGTGTAATAGTGTGTAATAGTGTAATAGTGTGTAATAGTGTGATAGTGTAATAGTGTGTAATAGTGTAATAGTGTGTAATAGTGTAATAGTGTGATAGTGTGTAATAGTGTAATAGTGTGATAGTGTAATAGTGTGTAAGTGTGTAATAGTGTGTAATAGTGTAATAGTGTAATAGTGTGTAATAGTGTGCGTGTGTGTGTGTGCGTGTGTGTGTGTGTGTGTGCGCGTGTGCGTGTGTGTGTGTGTGTATGTGTGTCTCCACATTATGGCTGTAGTGACTGAGGCACTCTGTACTCTGGCTGCATCCAGGAAGGGATTAACGCAGTAAAGGTTTAGTGAGACAAAGAGTGAGACATAAAAAACGTAGAGGGCTCAGGAGGTAGAGCCGAGCGCTCGTCTGGTTAATCAGAAGATTCCCGGTTAGATTCCCGGTTCGATTCCGGCTCCTCCCGGCGGCGTGTCCGAGTGTCCTTGAGCAAGACACTTAAAGGCCAACCTTCACGTTGTATTTTTGTTCAATAAACAATGTGGACTAGGCCAACAGTGACTTTCATGAAGAAGGAAAAGAAAAGTATTGAAATTGACCCAGTTTTAGCGTTTTTATCAAACATTTTGTCTGCCCAACACAATCACCACGCACGTGGATATTTTAATCAATGGTTCATAACGTGCGTGTGTAATCGAAATGATCTCGTCACAACAGGTGCAGGGCACCAGGGGGCTCACCAGGGGGCGCTGAGAGTCACACACAGCTAGTGACAGGCACTGCAGGCAGAGAGCCTTGCTACCATAGATATATGCAAGCTACTACTAGCCGAATGAAAATGTATCTGTTTCACCTAACACTATTGCTCCGTGATTATAGCCATCCATCTCTAAAGCTAACCACTATTTGTAAAAGCCACAACCACGTTACCATATTTGTAATAATGTAAATCATTGTGTCGTTGTACATATTGTGTTTAACGTTAGTAGCTAACATAGCTTAGCTTGGTAGCTATTGTGCTAACAACATATCCCGACATCCATGAACGGCCGACCCAAAATGGTTCTCTCCTCTCTGTACACCCCCGTCCCCACGGGTACCCCACGGGGAGCCCACGGACGCGACAACGGCGGCAGCCGCAGGCAGTGATGTACCTGAACACGTTCAATGAACGATCGTTCATGAACGCGTTCGTATTTTGGGCGAACTTGAACTGAACGTACTGTATATCCGCTAAATGAACGTAATTGAGAACGCGTTCATTCTCAGCCCTGTGTAACGGAGTTCAAAAGTGCGTTCATTCTCAGCACTTTATTATAACGGCGTTCAAAGATGTGCCATATTTCATAATGCATTTCAGCCGAAAACTCAGTTAAAACACTGTAAACAGGCTTAAATATTATGCGTAAAACCACCCGATCTGGCAACCAGCCTGTCACCCCCTGCCACGTCATCAGACTCCTCATCACAACAAGCAGTGGAACAGGAATCTGCGCGCAGATTAGAAGCCGAGAGCTGCAGCAGCAGCAGCACTCGCTCAGTCGGAGTCAGACTCTACCTCTAGACGTCACGTTGGCGTATGCATTTAAAATAGTTTACAATTCAAACTATTTGATAAACTTCTACTTTCAGCCCGGAAATGCATTCTGATAAACTGGATTAAGGATAAGCCTCCATTTTTACAAATGTGGTATAGAGGGATCTTCGGTGTGCTCCTACCCCATGAAAGACACTGTGCAATGCATAGAGGCAACAACGCTTCCTTTCAGGATGTGTGGGCCCCACTATTAGACTATTTTCCTGCTGAAATGTATCGGATCCTTCTAAAGGCCCAGTGCCCCATTGTATGGACAGACCTAGGATAGGAAACAATAAATATTATGTATGTCTACATGTGAATGGGCTCGAGGCAAGTGCAATACTGTACAGTGCCTGTCTTGCTTGTTTTTCTTTTTGTTTTGTTTTTGCTTGCTTATGGTGTGGATGATGGCATAGAGATGAACTGGAGGACCCCCCCCCCCTTGTCCCAATGTGTGTTTTTGTAATGTAAGTAACTGTACGTGAAAAATCTATAATAAAAAAAAAATTAAAAAAGAACTAAAAAGAACTAAATTAGTTCATTTTTGAAACCATGAACTTTAGTTCAACATTTTGAATTATGAACTATGAACTGAACTAGTTCATTTTAAAAATTTTGAACTGTGAACTGAACTAGTTCATGTAGAAAGTGAACTTTCCCAACACTGGCCGCAGGGTGCTCGAGCCCGCAAAGGCTAGTGGTACACGATAGCTATGAGCTAACTAACGCTACAGGCTCAAACACCCTACGGCCGCTGCCGCCGTCGCGTCCACAAGCTCCCCGGCAGGACACCCGCGAGGATGGGGGCACACAAAGAGGAGAGAACCACCACACAGGTCTGAGAAGAGGACTCAAACTCCTCTACATGCCCCGATCTCAAATGGTTCACGACAGTAGACATAATGCTAACGTTAGCCAGCGCCATATATCGAGTAGTACTATGATCCGGACGGGCAAGGCATTTCCTGAAGTGACGTCACGGCCGTGCTAGTGTCTGATACACTTTTAGATTCGGCTCATTAATATGCACCTGTAGTGACGACGGCGTTTGATAAGCTTTTTTGATTCGCGCGTGCATGTTATTCGTGCGTGGACCTTTTTAACTCTTTCAGAGTGGCATTTCCGGTGTCAAATGGAAAAAAATAAATAATGAAATTATATACCAATGATGTAAACTACCCATAATTGATCAGTAGGGTTTAACCTGGAGGTTGGGCTTTAAGCCCTGCTCCTCCCGGTGAGCAGATTGGCACTTGGCATGGTCGCCTCCGCCGTCGGTGTGTGAGTGAATGTGAGGCATAAATTGTAAAGCGCTTTGGATAAAAGAGCTATATAAATAGCTCCTTCTCCCCCTCTTCTCCCTCTCTCTCTCTCTATCCATCTTTCTCTCTCCCTCCCTCCCTCCCTCCCTCTCTCTCCCTTCTTCTCTCTCTTCCTCTCTCTCCCCCTTCTCTCTCTCCATCTCCCTCTATCCCCCTTCTCTCTCTCCATCTCCCTCTCTCCGCCTTCTCTCTCTCTCCATCTCCCCCTCTCTCTCTCTCTCTATCCATCTTTCTCTCTCCCTCCCTCTCTCTCCCTTCTTCTCTCTCTCTCTCCCCGTTCTCTCTCTCCCCCTTCTCTCTCTCCATCTCCCTCTATCCCCCTTCTCTCTCTCCATCTCCCTCTATCCGCCTTCTCTCTCTCTCCATCTCCCCCTCTCTCTCTCTCTCTCTCTCTCTCTCTCTCTCTCTCTCTCTCTCTCTCTCTCTCTCTCTCTTTCTCTCTCTCTCTCTCTCTCTCTCTCTCTCTCTCTCTCTCTCTCTCTCTCTCTCTCTCTCTCTCTCTCTCTCTCTCTCTCTCTCTCTCTCTATCTCTCTATCTCTCTCTCTATCTCTCTCTCCCCCTCTCTCTCCCCCCCTGGTTGGTTTCCCTTGTTCCACAGCTCCTCCATCAAGATGCCATACAAGTTGGAATCCATCTTGAGTGCTAGAGACCCAGAAACACACACACACGTACACACACACACACGCACACGCGCGTGCACACACACGCACACACACACACGCACACTATTACACACTATTACACTATTACACACTATTACACTATTACACACTATTACACTATTACACTATTACACACTATTACACACTATTCCACTATTACACTAGCACACGATTACACTATTACACACTATTACACTATTACACTAGCACACTATTACACTATTACACACTATTAC
>NC_140179.1:65769297-65816797 GCF_963971535.1 Notolepis coatsorum
GTCTAAAATATGTGTTTTTTTGTGGGGAATTCAAATATGAGTTCATTTGTCGGATCGGATAACTCTAACCTACATTGTTTTGGATTTCAAAATGGCAGATTTTACCATTTTTCACCGCTTGGCCATACATGGATGCCAACATGAATCTGAAGTAAATCCTAACATGCAAGGTGTCTAAATTATGTGTTTCTTAATGGGGAATTCAAATATGAGTTCATTTTTGGGATAGGATAAATCTAACCTACATCATTTTGGATTTCAAAATGGCAGATTTTACCATTTGAACCCCTTGGTCATACACAGGTGCCAGAATTAATCTGAAATAAATCCTAACATGCAAGGTGTCTAAATTATGTGTTATTTAATGTGGAATAAAAATACAAGTTCATTTTTAGGATAAGATAACTCTAATCTACATAATTTTGGATTTCAAAATGGCCGATTTTACCATACCCTTTTACCCTAGGTGCCACACCTGCTTATACCCTTTCCAGGTCAGCTCCTGCCCCCTCCCCTCTGCCAACCCCCAGCTCACGCGACAAATAGTGTCACCGCCAGCCCCAGGTATTGATATAAGATATTGCCTACATCAAGGGACAGAGGGAAAAGGTTGGAAGTAAAGGACCACACCAAATGGCTGGAGCTGATCTGCTTGAGCACAAGAGACAGGTGAACACATTGGAAAGGGAGGGGATGGAAAAGAAGGCATAGAAAAGGAGAAGCGGCAAAGAAGAAAGCTTTGCAGCAGCAGACAAGGTTGCCAGGAAGGATGTTGACAGCTTCCTTACAGTCCCTGAAGTTGAGCTCATTCCTGAAACTGACCCTGCAGCTTCAGCAAAGCTACAGAAAAATTATGATGAGATTCCAAACATCGCCCTTGCTAGTGTAAGGTATGGCATAGGGCTAAGGCCAACTGCAGCTATAGCAACTGCAGCTCTGATTGATGCAGGACTCATCTTAGAAGATGACACAAGTAAAGTGATTGATAAGAACAAGGTTAAGAGAGCACAAAAAAAGTTGATGCAAGAGCTGGGGGAAGAGTTTGAGGAGAAGTGCAGGGAGGAGGGGGGGATCTCCTGTATCCTCTTTGATGGGCGGATTGACATGATCAATGTGATGATGGAAGCTGAGGGCAGTGACCAATCTTTTCCTGCAAGGAAGAAGAACACTATAGTGTTGCTAGTGAGCCTGGCAGCAACTATATGTTCCACTTTACACCAGAGAAAGCCACTAAAGAGGAGTCACATGCAGAGCAGATTGCTAAGGTCCTGTTTTCCTGGCTGAAAGAGAGAGGTTCTGATAAGACCTTGTGGGCCATTGGAGGAGACTCAACCAATGTCAACACTGGAGTGAAGGCAGGTGTAATGCGGAAGCTGGAGCTGCACCTGGGGAGAAGGCTGGTCTGGTTGGTGTGCAACCTGCACACTGGTTAACTTCCACTGCACCGTCTCATTGTTGAAGTTGATGGGGCTACTCTGTCAGACAACAAAGTATCTGGGCCAATAGGACAGCTCCTTGATTCTGTTACAGACTTGGAGATCAATCCTAACTTCACCAGGATCTTTCTTGGCCCTCCGCTGATCAAGCTGCCTGAGAAGATCATTCAAGATCTCTCACAGGGGAGGAAATTAGGCCACTTTACTGGCCAAATGCTAGTATTTTTTACGTTTGGCTGGTAAAAAAAATCAGATACCCGCCAGTTGGCTGGTAAGCCAAAAAGTTAGTTTCCTCCCCTGCTGGCGAGTATACAAAAAAATAAAACATTCTGCAATCACTGCACTGGCAAACGGTGCGCGTCTTCTGAGTGTTCGCTTTAGTTGACAGTGCCACGAGAGCACTGCACAAGACCACCCGCGGACATATAATGTTTAATAAACGTTTGCGCAGTACTGCCCAACCCGCGGACATATAATAATAAAAGTCCCGCGGTACTAGGCTAGCCATCAGGAGCACTCGCAAACAGATAACGTTAAACACAGCAGAAGATGGAAAACAGACAGACTGACCAACGGGGAACTGCATCCAACCCTAGCACAACCCTCGAGTATAAGTTACTAAGGACACATTTAAATCACAGAGGTGTAATGTTAGTCTACTGGAACTGTATACAGTGGTTAGCTTCTAGTTAGCGTTTTAGCTATAGTGTGCTCAAAGCAGCCAGCTAGGTGTATCTGTTATGACTATAATGTTTCCAAAAAAGCACCGGACTACGACGTAAGGTTAGACATTTTATTTCATGCTCAAAAGCCCCTGGCTTGCACATCGCAGTCACGAAAGGGGCTAGCTCAACCAGTGCACTGTGCACAACAGCACACCAACCCAACTGACGTTACCACAACACTTGACGGTACTTCACAGCACTGTCGTAAGACCACCGTGCTGTCTTAAAGGCACAGTGTGCCTACCCAGATGCATACACAACATTGACGCGGCTTGACATACAAAGAAGTAATTATCACAATTAGCGATTTTTTTTGTCTGGTAAAAAATCTGTTTGGCTGGTAAAAAAAATCAGATACTCGCCAGTTGGCTGGTAAGCCAAAAAGTTAGTTTCCTCCCCTGATCTCTCAACTGATCAACACTATGGCTATAAGCTGGTCTGTGTAATCAGGGATGGAGTGCTTTCTGCAAGGCTGGCTCTGCTGGACCGGTAAACCACAGCCGCTGGCTCACCACAGCAAACAGACTCCTCAGGCTCTGGGTGTCAAAGCATCAATTTAAAAGAAAGAACCTGAATAATCTACAATGCATTGTGGAATTCATCATTGGAGTGTATTATCCATGTTGGTTCAGAAGTGAACCAGAAGTGAAGAACTTAATCAACACCCCCATGGAGGTTCAGCATTGGTGGCTTAATCAGCTGGTCAGAAGATGTGTCAGAGCCACCTCTCACCTGCTCCCTAAGCACCTCAGAAGTGAAGAACTTAATCAACACCCCCATGGAGGTTCAGCATTGGTGGCTTAATCAGCTGGTCAGAAGATGTGTCAGAGCCACCTCTCACCTGCTCCCTAAGCGCCTCAGAAGTGAAGAACTTAATCAACACCCCCATGGAGGTTCAGCATTGGTGGCTTAATCAGCTGGTCAGAAGATGTGTCAGAGCCACCTCTCACCTGCTCCCTAAGCACCTCAAAAGTGAAGAACTTAATCAACACCCCCATGGAGGTTCTCGACTGGCCTTGCCACACACAAAGCATCGAGAGGGTTGTTAAAATGGTGACTGAGGCCTCTGCTAAGTACTTTTCACAAGAAAAAAGGGATGGAGGGCAGTGGCGTCATTTCAGTAAAAGCCAAGGTATGGCGAGGAGGGAGGGTGGGGGGGGGGGGGGGTGAAGGGGGGGTTTCCGTTGTGCAATAGTCACTTTTGGTGAGTTGTTTCTATACAATTCACTTGTATGACATTTATGTATGACACAGGACTACACAAGCATTTTTAATATAGAAATGTGTCAACCACAATATTTAGCATACAAATTATGCAGAATGTAATATCATAACTGTCTATTATTTTTCTTGCAATTGAGCCAATTTTCCTTAGGTACGGTTTTGAGGTGTGTGTTCAACAGAATATAGTATCAAAAACACATTCAAAAGTATGGGTTACTGAATGCTGAACTGCACTGTTATAATCACTAATCCACTGTAAGACCTTACCTGTGTCCCTGTATCACTTGTCTCTGCTGCCCTTTGATTAAAAAACGTCTGTGTCCATTCTCCCTTTTTTTGGCATATTTCAGTTAGTCACAGTAAAAGTCACCTAGTAAAAGTGAGATAATTGACAATATCAAAACATGCTAGGGCTGTACCGAATAGTTCGAAGCCTCGTTCATAATGTTGACATTAGAATTCTAAATCAACATACAAAATTGTAATAATAAAAAGAAAATAAAAAAATCTACTTTATTTTTTATTTGCCAAGGTATGGCGAGTGCCATACCTTGCCATACCAAAATGACGCCCCTGATGGAGGGATCAGGGCTCAGGAGACCAGCAGGAGGCTGATGTCCAAGAATGAATCCAAGCAGGACTTGTGCAACCTGATCAAATTCAAGAAGATAGAGGATTGATGGAGCCCCATGGATTTTCTCAATACATTGAGACGTTTGTTAAAATGGTTACTGAGGTTTCTGCTGAGTAGTTCTGGAAAGAGCTCACCTATTTATGGCTGACGTTGACTTTAAGTTTGTGTTTGTAGGTTGGTGGCTAAATCAGTACAGTAGGAGACCTTGCTGTCCAAGAATGAGTCCAATCAAGACATTGGAACCTGGCAAAGTTCAAGAAGTCAGGAGATAGAGATTTAGCACTTAGGTGTTTGTGTGCATGACAAATACAATTTATTATTGTTAGTATTATTATTATTATTGATCTTTAGTTGTATCCAGTTATATACAGTTCACTTGTTAATACATTTGATGGCTTTGTCATTATAAATGATTTCCCATATATTTTTTTTATCTTTGAAAGGGGATGGGTAAATTTGGCAATTTTGTAATACAAATTGATGTAGGTTAGAGTTATCATATCCAAGAAATTAACTAATATTTCTATTCCCCATTAAAAAACACATCATTTAGACACCTTGCATGTTAGGATTTATTTCAGATTCATTCTGGCACCTGTGTATGACCAATGGGTTCAAATGGTCAAATCAGCCATTTTGAAATCCAAAATTATGCAGGTTAGAGTTATCCTATCCCAAAAATGAAATCATATTTGAATTCCCCATTAAGAAACACATCATTTAGACACCTTGCATGTTAGGATTTCCTTCAGATTCATGTTGGCATCCATGTATGGCCAAGGGGTGAAAAATGGTAAAATCTGCCATTTTGAAATCCAAAACAATGTAGGTTAGAGTTATCCGATCCGAAAAATAATCCCATATTTGAATTCCCCACAAAGAAACACATATTTTAGATACCCCACTCGATTGATTTTCCAAAAAAAAATAAGTATGGCCCGCCCCACATTGTTCTGACGTCAGTCCTGCATCGCTTCATGACTCTGAGACCAACGCTAATCAAGACCAGGTGATGGAATGGTAGGTGTGAAACAGACTATCCGGGCTGAACAAGACCAGTTTAAAAGCTAAAAGGCCTGTTGGGTAAACAGGTGGGTTTTTAACCTGGATTTATAGGCAGACAGGGAGGGAGCGCAGAGGGGGGGGGGCATTCCACAGCTGTGTGTGTGTGTGTGTGTGTGTGTGTGTGTGTGTGTGTGTGTGTGTGTGTGTGTGTGTGTGTGTGTGTGTGTGTGTGTGTGTGTGTGTACATCGCTCGTCATGACCGTATTGTGGACATTGTGTCTGATGCAGTACAAAACATCTCACCATCTAGTGCAGCAATGTACAAACTAGAGTGCAACCAGAGTGGTTTGGTTTTACCAATGATGATGTCTTTGCTAACATCCCAAATACACCTGATGTTGTTTTTGTTGAGACCAGCCACAAGGAGGTGCTAATCTTAGAAGTAGGCTGTGCCTTTGATCTGTACATGGACCAGGCTTTCCGGGACAAGTATATAAAATACCAACCACTGCTCAGTGTGATGGCCGGCCTTGGGCACAGGTGTAGATATAGTGTACTTGTATTCGGAAGTCTTGGCCATGTATACAAATGCACCATGAGCGGTCTGATAATGGTTGTCCATGTTCAGTAACCCCCCCTATCAGACATCCATGTTCTATAACCCCCCATATCTTACTTCCATGTTCTATAACACCCCCCTATCTGACGTCCATGTTCCATAACGCCCCCTATCTGACGTCCATGTTCCATAACGCCCCCTATCTGACGTCCATGTTCCATAACGCTCCCTATCTGACGTCCATGTTCCATAATGCCCCCCTATCTGACGTCCATGTTCCATAATGCCCCCTATCTGATGTCCATGTTCCATAACGCCCCTTATCTGACGTCCATGTTCCATAACGCCCCTTATCTGACGTCCATGTTCCATAACGCCCCTTATCTGACGTCCATGTTCCATAATGCCCCCTATCTGATGTCCATGTTCCATAATGCCCCCTATCTGATGTCCATGTTCCATAATGCCCCTTATCTGACGTCCATGTTCCATAACACCCCCTATCTGACGTCCATGTTCCATAACGCCCCCTATCTGACGTCCATGTTCCATAACGCCCCCTATCTGACGTCCATGTTCCATAATGCCCCCCTATCTGACGTCCATGTTCCATAACGCTCCCTATCTGACGTCCATGTTCCATAATGCCCCCCTATCTGACGTCCATGTTCCATAATGCCCCCCTATCTGATGTCCATGTTCCATAACGCCCCCTATCTGACGTCCATGTTCCATAATGCCCCCCTATCTGATGTCCATGTTCCATAACGCCCCTTATCTGACGTCCATGTTCCATAATGCCCCTTATCTGATGTCCATGTTCCATAACGCCCCTTATCTGATGTCCATGTTCCATAACGCCCCTTATCTGACGTCCATGTTCCATAACACCCCCTATCTGACGTCCATGTTCCATAACGCCCCCCCTATCTGATGTCCATGTTCCATAACGCCCCCTATCTGAGGTCCATGTTCCATAACGCCCCCTATCTGATGTCCATGTTCCATAACGCCCCCCTATCTGATGTCCATGTTCCATAACGCCCCCTATCTGACATCCATGTTCCATAACACCCCCTATCTGATGTCCATGTTCCATAACGCCCCCCTATCTGACATCCATGTTCCATAACACCCCCTATCTGATGTCCATGTTCCATAACGCCCCCCTATCTGATGTCCATGTTCCATAACGCCCCCTATCTGATGTCCATGTTCCATAATGCCCCCTATCTGATGTCCATGTTCCATAACGCCCCCCTATCTGATGTCCATGTTCCATAACGCCCCCTATCTGATGTCCATGTTCCATAACACCCCCTATCTGATGTCCATGTTCCATAACGCCCCCCTATCTGATGTCCATGTTCCATAACGCCCCCCTATCTGATGTCCATGTTCCATAACGCCCCCTATCTGATGTCCATGTTCCATAATGCCCCCTATCTGACGTCCATGTTCCATAACGCCCCCCTATCTGACGTCCATGTTCCATAACGCCCCCTATCTGATGTCCATGTTCCATAATGCCCCCTATCTGATGTCCATGTTCCATAACGCCCCCTATCTGATGTCCATGTTCCATAACGCCCCTCTATCTGATGTCCATGTTCCATAACGCCCCTCTATCTGATGTCCATGTTCCATAACGCCCCTCTATCTGATGTCCATGTTCCATAACGCCCCCTATCTGATGTCCATGTTCCATAACGCCCCCTATCTGATGTCCATGTTCCATAACGCCCCCTATCTGATGTCCATGTTCCATAACGCCCCCTATCTGATGTCCATGTTCCATAACGCCCCCCCTATCTGATGTCCATGTTCCATAACGCCCCCTATCTGAGGTCCATGTTCCATAACGCCCCCTATCTGATGTCCATGTTCCATAACGCCCCCCTATCTGATGTCCATGTTCCATAACGCCCCCTATCTGACATCCATGTTCCATAACACCCCCTATCTGATGTCCATGTTCCATAACGCCCCCCTATCTGACATCCATGTTCCATAACACCCCCTATCTGATGTCCATGTTCCATAACGCCCCCCTATCTGATGTCCATGTTCCATAACGCCCCCTATCTGATGTCCATGTTCCATAATGCCCCCTATCTGATGTCCATGTTCCATAACGCCCCCCTATCTGATGTCCATGTTCCATAACGCCCCCTATCTGATGTCCATGTTCCATAACACCCCCTATCTGATGTCCATGTTCCATAACGCCCCCCTATCTGATGTCCATGTTCCATAACGCCCCCCTATCTGATGTCCATGTTCCATAACGCCCCCTATCTGATGTCCATGTTCCATAATGCCCCCTATCTGACGTCCATGTTCCATAACGCCCCCCTATCTGACGTCCATGTTCCATAACGCCCCCTATCTGATGTCCATGTTCCATAATGCCCCCTATCTGATGTCCATGTTCCATAATGCCCCCTATCTGATGTCCATGTTCCATAACGCCCCTCTATCTGATGTCCATGTTCCATAACGCCCCTCTATCTGATGTCCATGTTCCATAACGCCCCTCTATCTGATGTCCATGTTCCATAACGCCCCTCTATCTGATGTCCATGTTCCATAACGCCCCCTATCTGATGTCCATGTTCCATAACGCCCCCTATCTGATGTCCATGTTCCATAACGCCCCCTATCTGATGTCCATGTTCCATAACGCCCCCTATCTGATGTCCATGTTCCATAACGCCCCCTATCTGATGTCCATGTTCCATAATGCCCCTTATCTGATGTCCATGTTCCATAACGCCCCTCTATCTGATGTCCATGTTCCATAACGCCCCCTATCTGATGTCCATGTTCCATAACGCCCCCTATCTGATGTCCATGTTCCATAACGCCCCCTATCTGATGTCCATGTTCTACACATCATTAATTAACACTTCCTACACAGGTGCTACACATCATTAACTAACACTTCCTACACAGGTGCTACACATCAATTCATTAACCTACCAAGTAAATAGCAACACCAATAAAAACCACAACCATGATAATATAATAAATATATAAATGTATGTATGTATGATAATATGAATGAATGTAGCACTCCCAGGTGTGCATCCTTGGTTGTGCTACTGACGGTAAAGGAAATTAATGATGGGGGGATGTTTGACGTTCTCAGTACAATAGTACAATAACAGAAGGGAATGGTGAATGTTTGGTGTGTGTATGTGTCCGTGTGTGTATGTGTGTGCGTGTGTGTTTGTATGCGCCGCTCCGTCACAATGATAACAAATCAAATAAACTAGCGCCCCCTCTCAGCCTCTCTGCACCCCCCAACACTCTCTGAACGCCCCCTGGGGGGTAGTACTGCCCATGTGTGTGTGTGTGTGTGTGTGTGTGTGTGTGTGTGTGTGTGTGTGTGTGTGTGTGTGTGTGTGTGTGTGTGTGTGTGTGTGTGTTAACCAGGCACATGTGCGTCTGTTTGTGCTTGTACGTGTCAGCTTTTGTGTTTGCGTGTGAATTGTCTTGGCCAGGAGCTTCTGGGTTGCGAGGTCGAAGGTCAGGGTGGACCCACTACAATGTGTGTGTTCTGCATTAAAACCAAACCCCTTGGCGCTGATCCAAAGGGCTGCAGTCTGGAAAACAGGATCTAGTGTTGCTGCCTGCACACATCCTGCCCACGTCAGCAACCTCTCAACTCCTGCCAACAGTCCCACCACCCTCACCGTCACCCACCACGAGCACCCAGCAGGGCGTGGTGAGGGAGGAGAGGGAGGTGAGGGAGGAAAACTCCAAAGGCCACTGAGGTTGACCTCATTCACGTCGAGTGTACATACTGTACAGCAGTGGTCACCAACCTTTTTAAGCCCAAGATCACTTTTTTTTGTGGTGAAGGCAAGATCTACCTATTGAAGCGTTGAAAGGAAAAGACAGCCAAGATTGTACTTTAAACTAAATGACTTTTATTTGCCTGTATTCTAATTACATGCAATGCTTTGGTCCAACATTAAAACGTCAAAGTAGAACTGTAATGTGTACTTTCTCAGTCAGTGCTAAGTGCAGTCATCTTATGCAGCATCACTTTTCACATCAAACATCAAAACAAAAGTAGAACTGTAATGTGGACTTTCTCATATTATTAACATTGACAAACATATTTACAATTAGCATTTTATAAAGTAGAACTGTAATGTGTACTTTCTCAGTCAGTGCTAAGTGCAGTCAGTGCTAAGTGCAGCATCACTTTTCACATTAAAACAAAAGTAGAACTGTAATGTGGACTTTCTCATTTTATTAACATTGACAAACATATTTACAATTAGCATTTTATAAAGTAGAACTGTAATGTGTACTTTCTCAGTCAGTGCTAAGTGCAGCATCACTTTTCACATCAAAACAAAAGTAGAACTGTAATGTGGACTCTCAGGGAAAGATCTAAAAAAATATATATATTGTGGGATATTTGAGGATATCCTGATGAAGAATGTCTCAGTCAACCGAGGCTTGGATAATAACAAGGTTTATTAACCAAACAGATAGAATTCATAGAGAGAATGGCTGAGGCTCTCGCCCCAGGTGATCAGCTGAAATTACCCAGGTAAGAAGCCCTGGATAGTGGTCGGGAAGAGCCCTTTATAGTTCAACAAAGGGGGTGTGTGGTCCCATTTGATAGGTCAGATGGGGGGGAGGGGGTACAGGTTTGGGGACACAGGGGAGGGGGGTGATTATTCCACAGAGAGGGGGGGGGGGGGCACAGGTAAGGGGAACACAGGGGAGGGGGATATATTTACATGAGGATATATTATACCACAATACTCACTTTTCTTTCTTATAATGTGGGTGAGATTAATGTATAATATACCAGGATTGTTTGGAACAGGTAAAAGTGGGGATAATAGTTTAAAATAGAATTATTTACATACATGATTAATAGAATTATTTACATACATGATTCATGACATGATCGACTGGACTGCGGTCTGTGTTATTTTGATATCAGAGATGTGGGAAGATATCACCCTTTTCTTTTATTAATCGCTCAAAATACCTATATCAATGATTGGTCCTCATCTCTATCAAACAACAATTAACATAATCATTAGAAGCTATCGCTGTGCAAATATCTTGGCATACCTTCAGTCGTTCATGTCGTGATTCTGGGGAGCTAATGTGATCGTTGTGCATACAGGCATCGTAATAAACCAATTAAATACATGCACTGTCTGTGTGGTCAGAATGCACAGGGTGAAAAAACAAAATTGTGTTCATAATTATTAGGAATCGGATTTACACATAAGGCTAATGTGTACAAAAACATTTTAACAACCGTTAACCTGGTGGTTAATAAAACTAACATGATTGTTTATGGGAAACTGTTCACAAATATATATATATATTTTTGCACGTTTTATGATGATTCTTGATGAAATTACTTAGGATCCAGTTGTATTTACCCTGAGTTTGAGTGTCACGTTCATCTGTGATTGCCTCAGTTTTGTTGGTCTTTACTTAGAATCAGGCAATTTTCTCCATTTCTTCTCTATAAATGAGGAGATAAAACGTCTTATGCATCGCTTCTGTATGTAATTCTAGTGCATCACCATATAGGTGCAAAACAACGTTACATGTCCTCTTCTATGAGAGAATAAAACAACTGATTCTTTCTTGTCTGACAATACAATTTTGTAACCTAAGTAATTCAAATGTGATGTAATGTGATCATGTGGTCACTTCTTCCTTCAGCAATACATTTTAGCTCATTATTACTAACCATTGTTAATGCTTTCTCATTGATTTCTTTTCATCACATCTCTAGTTCATCGTTTTGCAGATACATACAATTGTGTGAAAAGTTTCCTTCTTGTGAAGGTATTAATCTGAATGATGTTGCGTCGTTGTTGACAAGGTGTTCTCTGTCGGTCGTGTGGCAGGGCCAAACAGTAACACATAAAAATTAAATAAATATATATAATAGACATTACCTTAGTGGCTAATGTGTCAAAATAAAATTGAAAACCGTTAACCTAGTGGTTAATATAAAAGGTGATTATGATAATCGTTATGCATTGTTCTGTGGTCAAAACAAACTTGGTGTCTTGGAACAATCCAACTGGTTCTGCCCTGTTTAACAATACCATTTTGCAATGTGACTCTGTGATCATTTCTCATTGTCATTATAAAATTGGTTAATGCAATCTTACTGATTGTATTTCATTATATTCCTAGTCAATAATTTTCCAGATACATATGAACTCTGTGAAACAGTTCTTGTTTGTGAATCTGACAGTTGCTGTGAAGTGTTGATCATCTGTTCTCGGTCTGTCGTGTGGCAGGGCCAAACAGTAACACAGTAAAAATTAAATACATACATAACAATGTGGACAATGTGTGTTCAGAAGTCTCTTGGTCTACAGGTCTCTGATGATGTCTCTTCTTGACGATGCAGTCGGGAACATTCACTGGTCGTCGTTCATTCAGAGGGGGCCTACAGGAGGTCGCCGTCCGCTCCCTGTGTACCTTGTCAAGGGTCACCGGTAGCAGTCAACTATAGTGGTCTTTTCCTGCAGCCTATGTTGTTCTCCATCACCACCACACATCCGCCACTGTGCTCACGCTTGGCTCCCATCAGGCCCAGAGACATGGTGGTTAGGGCGTTTTTGAATGTGTTGTGCTGGTTTCGCTGTCCTCTCCTCGTCATTGCGGTACCACTTGATGGAGGGCGAGGGCCCGCCGGTGTAGTGGCTAGTCAGTAGGACGCTCTTTTTCACACGGATGACAATCTTGTCATGGGAATCCACCTTGATGGTCGGGGACTTGGTTCCCATCTGCAGGTGATGGGTTTGGTCTGCAGTGCCGGGGTGGAGGCTGTCAAAAGGTTGATCTCCTCTTCGTCAGTGTCTCCTTGGTCAGTCTCCTTCGTGGTCCTCTGCTCCACTTTCTTGGGGATGTCTGTGGGCTGGGTTGGATGGTTCTCCCACGGTTGTTGTCGTCGCCTCTGGTTGTCAATTTTCTTTATGTGTCCCGCTGTGATTAGCTTGTTAATCTCAGCGCGGTACACAGTCTCTTGAGCGGGGTCTCTGGCTAGGCGCCGCTCTGTGTTCAATAGATACCGCTCCGTCGCTTCTTTTGGGGCGTGGAAGGTGGGCATACCCTCTCGCCTCAAGAGTGGAGTTGCGTATCTCATCACTCCATTGACTTTGACTCTCTTTGTCCCTTGCTCGAGGAGTGCTATGGCGTAAATGTCTTCCTTGGAACGAATGTCTTTCTTTTCGTTCTTAAAGGGCATTGTCTCTAGTGTCCATAGCCTCTCGACATGCTGTAGGAGGGTGGTGTCTTCTTCTGTCACTCTGGAGTGGAGGCAGCTAGTGGCTGCTGTTCGGTTAAGAGACTTAGCGAGGGGGCCTTGTAATGTCCATCCTAGGCGGGTCTCGACTGCTGCAGGACAGCCTCTGGGCCCTGTGTGGACCCGGTCTATCGGGACTATGAGGTCTGCATGGTCGGAGCCTATCAGCAGGGTCGGGGTGGCACCGTCTATGAGCGGGATAGGTAGTTGACGCAGGTGCACATATTTATCCATCAGCTTGGCGATGGGGTAGGTGTACTGCGACAGGCCTATTTCTTGGCTGGTGAAAGCATTAGTAATCCTATACAGTCTCTCTGGCTGCCCGCTTGCTGCGATAGTGAAGGAGACATTCTCGCCCTTTATCGTCTTTAGATCTCTTCTTATTGTCCGAATCGTCATTGGTTGTGTCCGCAGCTTCGTGGTTCAGGTCGCGCGTCGTCTCACTCGTCCTGTCCTCTCACCAATTCGTGATCTGAGGGTGATAAACACTGCCTTAGAAAACTCCTCACATAAATGATTCAACGCCTTTCTGCTAAAGTGGAAAATCATTTTGGGATTAATTCAATTCATAGTAAATAAAATCACTTAATTGACAATAGGAAATGCAAACCAATTGCATTAGCAGTGATAACTTACGTCAAGAAGGTCACATTCACTACAATTTTATCAGATCTTGTGTCTAACTAGATCTTACAGCATTAGGCTTTAAATAAAATTTGTAAATGAATGGCCAAAGTCTTGAATCAGATAAAATAGTCTGTGGTGTTAAATTGAAGTTGATCTTACCTCAGGATGCGTTGGGTGTGCCTCAGGATACTTACCTCGCCACGACTTCTCTGGCGTTTTTCACATCTCAGTATGGCTCATCATAGCATAGCATGGGGAAAAAACATAAAATCTAGGTAGCCAGTTAATTTTTGCATGAAAAACAATCATTTGTTTTGTCATCTACGTTTTAACTAACCTTACTGTCATGCATTTGTCCTAATAAACTAATCTACACTGTAGCACTCAACACTTTGATGACCATTGTTACTCAGCTGATAGAGGTGTGCCTTGCCTGATGTCCTGTCGTACAGAACCTGTGAGTCGCTTTGGATAAAAGTGTCAGCTAAATGATCAATGTTGTTGATATCTTGTACATTTAGATAATTGTGCTGCAATTTTGGTGGTTGATAATTTTGCAATCATGGAGAGTATTAGTTGTTAAAAGAATAGTCTAAGGAAAGTCATGCATGTTATTGGTTATGAACAGAGAATAGAAGGAGGGGATTGTAAGTAGTTGTTTTCATCATTAATCTTTCATCTCGGGCACTTCTCTAATTCATGTGTCTTTTGAAAAGAGATGATGAAAACGACTGGTTAGTTATTGTTAGTATGGGAGTTAGGTAGATTTTCATAACTGCAAATTCATCACCGGTGTCTAATTCATGTTAATTAAGTGGTTCTCTGTTGCCATCCACCGCTAGGTGAGTTCATCAAGTCTGTGGTCACGAGTGCAGGCATTTGCATTGCTTTGTCTCCCAAGTGCCCACTCTGAAGAAATTTACATGTGGGTGTTTTGGATGTAGATTTGTTCCAAATGGTCAATCGATTGTCTCTCAGCTCTGCACTGTCTCTCGGTTGACATGCAAATTGTTGGATTTTCTGTCTTTTGTGATACAATTTGGGTGTAGTCATTCACTGTTTTGCATCTCGCCTCAGAGCCAGATCTGTAAATACAAACACATGTTAATTTTCCACTCTTTTCTAAAACCTGGGTGAATCCTCTTTGACTGTCTGTGTGCTCAACAAACATTAGCTAGATCTCATCCATCCCGTTCTTGGATGTAATGATAGTGTTATCATTTATCAATCATATCGCATATGTACACAAGCATATGAATGTGGACCCACACATTTTGAATCATGTTTAAAATGTCTTACAATGGAAAGGGCTAGTTATCTTTCATTGGTTCTTTAGATAAACACATTAACTCAAGTGAATATAACCTAAACATCTTACTTTTAAACATGATCTATGTTGTTTGTGTTCCAAGTTTTCAACATTGAAAGCTTATAAAGTCTAATCTAACGCTGTTTATGTGGACTACAATTCCTGTACTGCCATATATTGGGAACCGGAAGTGTTTGTTTAGCTCCCATGGTCAGTATGACCGGTACGCCCACAGATGTATTATAATTCTATAATAAATTCAGACATTGTAATTAGCTTTATGTGACTTATAATGTGTAAATTAAAGCACATAAACACTCAAGTGATCTGAGATAGTTGTAATTTGCTTTAACTGATAGTTGTGTATATGTACAGTTTCTACGTCAAATGACTCCCTTTTCTTGACTCCTTTTGTATCACAAAAAGTACTGAATTTGCAAATCTGGTATGTCATAAATGTACAGATGTAGCAGTACTGACTATCTGTCTGTCATGTATGTCATAATATGTTCTGATAAATTGAAAATGGGGGACCCTGATGTAAACAAATCTGGTATTGAAAATGGGGGACCCTGATGTAAACAAGACTAAAGTCTCTCTCTGGTCTGCATCCCCTTAACAATTGTGTATTGAGCTGTGCTGTATTGTACCCATTCTGCAATCTGTTAATAAAGTTTTCAATCAATCAATGCATCTATATTTATGATTGTCATACTCACCGGGGACAGCTGTTGTGTTGGGTTGGATCCGTTACGTGTCGTCAGCAACCCGCATCTCGCCACCTCAACTCAACATTTTCCAATAGCAGCGCGCACATACATATACAAATAAAACATATACTACAAGTGGATTTCACGCACCTTCGGCCTTGGGCACATTAAACTTTACGTTCGCCTATGGATAGTTTAATATAAAATCATAGCTTCACGGCGCGCATAGCGTGACGTCATCGCTCCATGCGACGTTCGTGCGTTCTCATTCGCCTCGGAAATAACGCTTTGCAATTCATACAGTATTTTTCCAACGAGCTCTCAATAGCCTGGAATTCCTAAACCAGCGTTTTGTTACAGAATGAACGCGCCTGTGCATATGTGAAAACGTAAACAAACTGAAACGATAAAACTATACTTCCCCAAATGGTCGTTCCCGTGGGCCGGTTCTGTTGATTCCGGAAATTACTATCCTAGTTTGTCGCGTGAACTGCACTTCAATGTTATTCTCTATATAACGGTACTAGTCTCTCAATGCTCGGCGCGATATCAGTCGGCATATTGTGCAAATACAAACAAGACTTTAAACAGACAAACAAACATTAATACATATAAGTTAACGTGTGTGAATATCTGACTGTATTGGATCGCTGTACGTTTAGTCGTCCAACATCTGTATTGTTCCAACATCTGTTGCGACAAGGCATTTATACCCTTGATATATAACTACACATCGTTATTAAAATCATAACGACCGAACCTGACTTCGAAATTTACCAGCGATATATTAGATTATATATACCTTTTAATCATACTCTCGGCCTCTTAACCCGCGACTAACGTCCTGTTTAATGTACTTTTCCGCGACTGATGTCCCGTTTAATGTACATTTACGTACTCCCGGGACATCGCGTAATCATGTACTAACTAGGACATCGCGTGATCATCTTCCCGCTATCTGTATTGATCAATTGGTTAATTTAATCCAAAATACATCGTTTTCAGGAATGGAAAAGATTGTGAGCTTAGTTTGAGGTTGAAACAATGAATATTATGACGCTACTCTGGTAATTTCTAATTATGATTCCATCAGCTTCTCGGTCCTAACTTCCCGCCTCTTTGCAAAGGAATCACAGAACGTTTTTTAACAGAGTAGCGTTTTCCAAGGATATCACATCATAATAAGCTCACGTATCTATTTTGTTGCCTATATTTTTTTTCTGCATCAGCTAGACTAGGGGTAGCAATCCAACAACCTGTGTGTGCCTTAGCTTTCGGTCGGCTCCGACTCGACCAGGAATAGCACCTCAACCTTTGTGCCTAAACTTTTGGGAATAGCACTATAACCCATCCTCTCAGAACCGCCTGATAAAGGACCCAGGTGCACGCGCGCCCTGGTAACGATTCTCAATACAGATCAGATATATTAATGCACATTATTCTACTCAGCCATGATCTCAATATTGGACAACATTCTGTAATATTCACCTGGCACAGAGAAAAGCGGGAAAGTTTTAATTCCTTCCATACATTTTTTGGTCGACCATCCTATTATACTCACTTTTCTCTGTATAGTTGAATGATACAGCACGCCGGGAGGACGCAAAAAGTCCGTCACAAGTTCGTAGACGCCAATTGTGGGATATTTGAGGATATCCTGATGAAGAATGTCTCAGTCAACCGAGGCTTGGATAATAACAAGGTTTATTAACCAAACAGATAGAATTCATAGAGAGAATGGCTGAGGCTCTCGCCCCAGGTGATCAGCTGAAATTACCCAGGTAAGAAGCCCTGGATAGTGGTCGGGAAGAGCCCTTTATAGTTCAACAAAGGGGGTGTGTGGTCCCATTTGATAGGTCAGATGGGGGGGAGGGGGTACAGGTTTGGGGACACAGGGGAGGGGGGTGATTATTCCACAGAGAGGGGGGGGGGGGGGCACAGGTAAGGGGAACACAGGGGAGGGGGATATATTTACATGAGGATATATTATACCACAATATATATAGATTTTATTTTCAGGGAAAGATCTACAGGGAAAGTCTCAAAGATCGACCAGTCGATCGACGGGTTGGTGACCACTGCTGTACAGAAATGAGCAAAATAATCATCAATCAAAAATCACACAGTATAAAATCATAAGAATAAGACAACAAGACGAGGCCAAGAGTAAGGATAACAAATCAATTTAAACACGTACGACTTGCAACAGAGGGGAGAATCTCAAGCTTTAAGGACTGTTGGAGTTCATTCCATGAGCATCATAGCAACATGCAGATTTACCCTGTTCAGAGCAAACTCAGGGACCTTAATAAGTCGACCATAGCCCGCCTACAACTACCCCAAACGCTGCTGCTAGACTGCTCACAGGTACCCAGAAGAGAGCTCACATCAGCCCTGTTCTTGCCTCCCTTCACTGGCTGCCGGTGCGCTACATACAGGATATAATTCAAGGTTCTCCGATTAGTTTATAAAGCCCTTAATGGTAAGGCCACTGCTTACCTAGCAGACCTCCTCACCCCCTATACCAACGCCAGGGCCCTCAGATCGGCTGATAAGGGTCTCCTAACCACCCGTAGGTCCAATTTCAAGTCTAGGGGGGGGGGGGGGGGGGGGGCTTTTGCGGTCGCAGCCCCTGACCTCTGGAACAGCATCCCCACGTCCATTAAATCTGCCCCCTCCATCGAGTCCTTTAAATCTAAGCTCAAATCTCATTAGCCTTCGCTGACTCGCTCTGACTCTTGCCTTGTCTGTTTTGACATGTTGTTCTGGTTCTTTGTTTGTCTGTTGGTTGTTTATATTTCCTTTTCTTTTAGCTACGCGACTCACTGTGAAGCACTTTGGTTGATAAGTGTCATGTTTAAATGTGCTATACAAATACATTTGATTGATATATTCAGATTCAGAGTTTTATTTGCCACATGGAAACAATACAATCATGGAGTTTTTCATACAAAATGGTCACCGGGACTGGGACACGAACCTGGGACGACCGCTTCGCGACTCAGCGCGCTATGTGGTGTGCTACTGGAGCACCCCGGAAGAGATGACTTTTGTAGTGTCTGTGACAGTATAGTTTTATTTTTATATTCTGTTTTTATTATTTTTGTTATTTCTGTTTTCTATTTTGTATTCATTTAATTTGATCTAATAAAATGTTCTTGTCGTTATTGTAATTATTATTGTTGAAGTACTGTCCTGTGATGTCTTTGATGTGTATTATTATTATTATTACTGTATTGTGTTGTGTTTGGTTACATGGGTTACCATCGCAGCGAGTGCAGCTTGGATGTTAGGGCTCCGTTCACACTGCAAGCGTTCTGCTAAATTCTGCTGATTATTGCTTAGATCAGATTATCTTTACACACACCATACACATTTGAATACACATACATGCACACACAAACACAAAATGTGCACGCACACAGACACACACACACATAACATATGTGTAAACACAGACCCATACGCACAGCATAAACATAAACACAAAGGGATCATCCCTATGTTCCCCGGGTCCTATGTTCCCCGCTTGATTGATTAATAGATTGAACATTTTATAAATTTTTATTATTTTATTAATTATTAATGTCCGCCTTGTTTCGAACTGGTTAAGCTTAGGCCCTCTTTCGACCTGGTTAAGGTTAGAGTTTGGAATCAGGGCTGGTGGTCTAAAATGTTCAATCAATCAATCAATCAAAGCGGGGAACATAGAACCCGGGGAACATAGGACCCGGGGAACATAGACATGTACCCAACACACACACACACATAACATATGTGTAAACACAGACACATACGCACAGCATAAACATAAACACACACATAAAGCACATCTACTGTATCTCTCTATGTAAATGGCCAGAGGGAACCAGAACCTATAAATAGAACGTATGTATGTCCCTGTCTTTCTGTGTGTGTGTGTGTGTGTGTGTGTGTGTGTGTGTGTGTGTGTGTGTGTGTGTGTGTGTGTGTGTGTGTGTGTGCGCGTGCGTGCGTGAGTGTGTGTGCGCGTGTGTGTGTGTGTGTGTGTGTGTGTGTGTGTCTGTGTTGGAGGCTGTTCGTCCTGCTCTACTGAGCACTGCTGAGCTGTCACCATTCATCCTAACACTAAGATAGAGAGAGAGAGAGAGAGTAGAGAGAGAGATCTAACACTTGACACAAAGAGAGAGAGGGGGAGACAGGGAGGGATAGAGAGAGAGGGAGAGCAGGGAGAGAGTAGGGGGCGACAGTGAGAGAAATAAGCAAAGAGGGGGAAGACAGAGAGAGAGATGGAAGGAGAGAGAGAGATAGAGAGAGATCTAACGCTTGACACAGAGAGAGAGGGGGAGAGAGAGGGAGGGAGGGAGAGAGAGAGGGGGAGAGGGAGAGAGCAAGAGGGAGGGACAGATAGATAGGGATAGCAGGGAGAGAGGAGGGGGAGACAGTGAGAGAAATCCACAGAATATGGTACAGGGGGAGGGGGAATAGAGAGAGGGGGGAGAGAGAGAAGAGGGGGGATAGGGAGAAATGTAGAGAGAGAGACAGAGAGAGAGACAGAGAGAGAGAGAGAGAGAGAGAGAGAGAGAGAGAGAGAGAGAGAGAGAGAGAGAGAGAGAGAGAGAGATCTAACGCTTGACACAGATAGACAGGGAGAAAGAGGGAGGGAGAGACAGATAGATAGGGAGAGCCAGGAGGCGTGAACACTTTGGGCAACGCACATGTACTTCCGCGTTTCTCTGATTGGCCAGCGATCGGCCAGCCCTCTTCCCCCCTACGCCGGTAACGCGCGCATGCGCATTTTCTTTTTGACGGCACTCAAACGCCAAGCGAGGTTAATCGCGGAAATGTAATGTTATGTTCGGCTGCGTAGAATACATATTCATCAAAACAACATATTTATCAAAACAACTACCAGATTCACTCATAACGTTATTTCGCGTGACAACACAGCCCAGTGACAACACAGCCCAGCTGTCAGAAACTGTACATTGTAAAGTTATATAACGCAACGTTATATAATGTTATTTCGCGTTTTATTCATAACGTTATTTCGCGTGACAACACAGCCCAGCTGTCAGAAGCTGTACATTGAGGGGGTGAGAATCACTGTTTACACTCCCCACAACTGTACATTGTAACGTTATATAACGCAACGTTATATAATGTTATTTCGCGTGACAACACAGCCCAGCTGTCAGAAACTGTACATTGAGGGGGTTTGAATCACTGTACATTGAGGGGGTGCGAATCACTGTTTACACTGTCTATATGAATTGAAAATGGGGGACCCTGATGTAAACAAGACAAACATCTTTCTCAAGTCTGCATCCCCTTAACAATTGTGTGTATTGAGCCGTACTCTATTGTACCCATTCTGCAATCTGTTAAATAAAGTTTTTCATTCATTCATTCATTCATTCATTCATTCATTCATTCATTCATTCATTTACACTCCCGCCTTACTGTACCATGTTCTACATATAGAACCTCATCTCATGCACCGGTTTGAATCAAAGCCCTATCGAACGTACGCAAGCTCTACTGTCTTTAACTATAAGCGTTTACACTCCCCACTTACTGTAGAACGCAAGCTCTACTGTCTTTAACTATAAGCGTTTACACTCCCCACTTACTGTAGAACATGGTACATGAGTATATAGTATATAGGGATGTTGCACTTGAGCACCACAGGTTTCACAACGCAATTATTGTTATTATTATTTACAAGACTGGGCAGCGCATGCGAAACACTGCAGACCACTGATTGGTCAGAAGAGAGACGCGTCACTCGTTGGAGGCTCTCCACAAAAATGTCTCCGGCGTAGGGAACGAGCGTAGAGCGGCTGGTATTCACGAAGGAGAGCGCTGGCCAATCAGAGAAACGTGGAAGTACATGTGCGTTGCCCAAAGTGTTCACGCAGCCAGGAGGCGTCTATGCCTTCTACAACGCTGTTTGGTTTCCGGGTTCCTCTGATTGGCCACTAAGCCCACGTGACCCTACGCTAGCACGCCCCCCTTATCGCCGCCAGTTATCGCGTACACCCGCGCATGCGCATGAGCCGCGACAAGTGCCTTTAATGACAGAGCTGCCATATTTGCGAATGCATAAACTATATCTTAAATGATGGCTATGTGTCTAATATGGCCGTCGCTTATCAATGACTTGTTTTGTTTACATCAGGGTGAACGCTGTTGCATTCGCAAATATGAGAGCCAGCAATACGCAGCTCCAGTTAACCTAATTTATACCATAATGAATCATTAAAAAAATATACCGTTAACTGGAATATGTTGTTTCTTTACACATATGTTGGATTATGTAATTGGTTTGTCATGACAAACCAATAAAAAATCGCTACTTTACATCAGGGTGAACGCTGTTACGCTGCCACCACCAACTTCAATGACAGAGCTCTCATATTTGCGAATGCATAAACTATATCTTAAATTATGGCTATGTGTCTAATATGGCCGTCGCTTATCAATGACTTGTTTTGTTTACATCAGGGTGAACGCTGTTGCGCGCCACCACCCACTTCAATGACAGAGCTCTCATATTTGCGAATGCATAAACTATATCTTAAATTATGGCTATATGTCTAATATGGCCGTCGCTTATCAATTGACAGAGCTCTCATATTTGCGAATGAAACAGCGTTCACCCTGATGTAAACAAAACAAGTCA
This sequence comes from Notolepis coatsorum, assembly GCF_963971535.1. Taxonomy (NCBI): domain Eukaryota; kingdom Metazoa; phylum Chordata; class Actinopteri; order Aulopiformes; family Paralepididae; genus Notolepis; species Notolepis coatsorum. The sequence goes on from NC_140179.1 coordinate 65,791,506, forward strand.
TTGATAAGCGACGGCCATATTAGACACATAGCCATAATTTAAGATATAGTTTATGCATTCGCAAATATGAGAGCTCTGTCATTGAAGTGGGTGGTGGCAGCGTAACAGCGTTCAACCTGATGTAAAGTAGCAATTTTTTATTGGTTTGTCATGACAAACCAATTACATAATCCAACATATGTGTAAAGAAACAACATATTCCAGTTAACGGTATATGTTTTTAATGATTCATTACGGTATAAATTAGGTTACCTGGAGCTGCGTATTGCTGGCTCTCATATTTGCGAATGCAACAGCGTTCACCCTGATGTAAACAAAACAAGTCATTGATAAGCGACGGCCATATTAGACATATAGCCATAATTTAAGATATAGTTTATGCATTCGCAAATATGAGAGCTCTGTCATTGAAGGCGCTTGTCGCGGCTCATGCGCATGCACGGGCATACGCGATAACTGGCGGCGATAAGGGGGGCGTGCTACCGTAGGGTCACGTGGGCTTAGTGGCCAATCAGAGGAATGCGGAAACCGAACAGTGTTGTGGAAGGCATAGACGCAGCCAGGAGAGAGGAGGGGGATACAGTGAGAGAAATAAACAAATAGGGGGAAGACAGAGAGAGATGGAAGGAGAGAGAGAGGCCACATAATATGGTACAGGGGGAGGGGGAAGAGAGAAAAGGGGGAGAGAGGGGGGAGAGGGAGAAATGTAGAGAGAGAGACAGAGAGAGAGATAGAGAAAGAGAGAGAGAAAGAGAGCAAGGGAGAGAAACAGAGAGAGAGAGAGAGCGAGGGAGAGAAACAGAGAGAGAGAGAGAGAGAGAGAGAGAGAGAGAGAGAGAGAGAGAGAGAGAGAGAGAGAGAGAGAGAGAGAGAGAGAGAGAGACAAGATGGATGAAAAACTGATTAAAACTGAAGTAAAGCTATTAGTCGAGGTTCCAGCAGAAAACATGACAGGAATCCTTGAAATGGCAGAAATCTACAGTAGGCCGGTACCAGACTGTGATGGACTGAGAATTCAACAGTACTGCTTCACTGCATACCTGCAACCCTCCCGTTTTTCCCAGGGTTTCTCCCGTATTTCACCCTTCTTTCCCGCCGTCCTCCCGTTAAAATATTTTCCAGCGTTTTTCCTGTTTTTTTTTTTTATTTGTTTACACAAAATGGCAAGGTGGCAGCAGTGTAGATTAGAACGTTAGAAATGTGAATATTCCTCAGCTAGTCAGATAGTAAATTATATTGACCATATTGATCAAATTGTTTACACTGCCTGTGTTGTCTTCTACTACCTGTATACTGTGTTGTTTTACTACCTGTACCCCTCCCCCCTCCCCCCCATGCTGCTATGATGCCTGAATTTCCCCAAGGGGATCAATAAAGGAATATCTTATCTTATCTTATCTTAGCACAGGAAGTCAGACCGGAAGAAGGTTGCGACCCGAAGAAGAAGAAGATGGAAGAGGCTCTGAAACATGCCCGCGTTATGACTAAGTTCGTGACGAGAAACACTTCAGAGGCTTATCAAGTCACCAAAGCTGAGGTTGAAATGCCTATGCTTTGTGCAAAAGCCAATGTGGCCTTACATTTTTGTGACGATTTCAACCGGAGCGTAGCAGACATGTTCCCTGACTTGAAAACGAAAGCCACCCAGCTCATCAAAGGTAAGATGGCTTTGTTAATGCTAGCCACAGACTAGCTAGCAGCTAACGTTACTAATGAATATACAATATACTAGCCTAGGTTTACCCTGCGTTCTGTTAAATGGCTGCTGTGAAAAGGATCTATAGATAGACTGTTTTGTAAATATAAAGGACAATCAAATCTAATCACTGGACTCTTTTGCTCAACAGGTGCCATAGCTGTGGAGTTTGATGACGAAGTTACAAGCGTAAAGCTCAGCCTATTTCATTCAACGAATCGAACAACAGAAAAAACAACAAAGAATTCGTCATTCTTGCAAGAATTTACGATGAGTCCAATCTGGAGGTGACAACGAAGTTCCTAGACTAACTTAGCATGTCTTTTTTTATCATGCATATCTTGTGTCTTACCTATATATATTTTTTTCTATGCCTATTTTTATTATTGTATTTTGCACAATCAATGCGGGCATGACCACCCACATTTCACTGTATGCCCTGGTATGTATGTGACAAATAAACCTCTTGATTCTTGATATGTACAGTGATGAAGGTATAAAGACACTATGGTAATACATTGATTGATTGAAAACTTTATTAACAGATTGCAGAATGGGTACAATACAGTACGGCTCAATACACACAATTGTTAAGGGGATGCAGACCAGAGAAAGACTTTCATCTTGTTTACATCAGGGTCCCCCATTTTGAATTTGTGACATACACAACATACAGATATACAGTACTGTTACATTTGTGACATACATGATATGCAAATATACAGTACTGTTAAACAGATCCTAACAGAAAATATATACATACGAGGGGCAGGAGACTACATTGGGAGGGGGGGTGGACCTTGGGGGGGGAGGCGGGGCGGGGGGGGGGGGGATCTCCAGTTTTTTCAAATCCCAATGTTGATAGCTATGCTTCACTGTGATCTTCTGATTATATAACTATAACACACAATCTATTCTTCATCTACAAATCACACAACAGGTCAGTCGTTACGCCATTCATTCCATGGGGGAGCAGAGGGAGGGGGGTGGGGGGGGGAGGGAGCAGAGGGAGGGGGGATGGGGGAGCAGAGAACAGAGGAACCTTCTCCTCCAGAGAACAGAGGTTGAGAACCTTCTCCTCCAGAGAACAGAGGGTGAGAACCTTCTCCTCCAGAGAACAGAGGCTGAGAACCTTCTCCTCCAGAGAACAGAGGCTGAGAACCTTCTCCTCCAGAGAACAGAGGCTGAGAACCTTCTCCTCCAGAGAACAGAGGCTGAGAACCTTCTCCTCCAGAGAACAGAGGCTGAGAACCTTCTCCTCCAGAGAACAGAGGCTGAGAACCTTCTCCTCCAGAGAACAGAGGCTGAGAACCTTCGCCTCCAGAGAACAGAGGAACCTCCTCCAGAGAACAGAGGAACCTCCTAAATCCAACTCATTAACCCTTTCACTGCCACACGACAGCCGGTTAACCCTTTCACTGTTCACTATCTACTTGTGCAAATGTAACCGATGTCTACCTTCTCATTTAAAAAAAAAAAATGTGTTCCATTCCTCTATTCCTGCTGTACAGTGCTTGTCCTGAGTGTACATATCTGTTTAATTGACTATGTCCGAAACAATATCTATATTTATTTTGTGGTGTACTATTTTTTTGTCTATATATTCAACAGACCTATACTTTGACTACTTATACGTAGCCATGTGCAACATGTATATTATTTACATTCAACAGACCTATATTTTGTTTATTTATACATAGTTTTGTGCAATAGGTATATTGTTTATCCAACAGACCTATATTTTGACTAACTATATGTACCTTTGTGCAATATGTATATTGTCTACATTCAACAGACCTATATTTTGACTACTTATATGTAGATATGTGCAATACGTCTGGCATATATGTGTACAATTTGACCTTGTGATGATCTCATATTGCAATGAAAAAACTTCAATAAACAAAGTTCTGAAAAAAAAAAAAAAAAAAAAAAACCTTTCACTGTGACAATACAGAAGGTTAGCCCTTTACTATCACACAACCGACGGCGATGCTCCTAATGCTGCTAATGATGGAGCATCGCCGTCAGTTGTGTGATAGTAAAGGGTTAACCTTCCGTCGTGTGGCAGTGAAAGGGTTAAAAAAGGAAATCAAACATCATTTACACGGTGTTCCTACGACCCTACAGCTCGATCAATACCTGTGAGATCCTACAGCTCGATCAATACCTGTGAGCTCGATCAATACCTGTGAGACCCTACAGCTCCATCAATACCTGTGAGACCCTACAGCTCGATCAATACCTGTGAGATCCTACAGCTCGATCAATACCTGTGAGACCCTACAGCTCCATCAATACCTGTGAGACCCTACAGCTCGATCAATACCTGTGAGACCCTACAGCTCGATCAATGCCTGTGAGACCCTACAGCTTGATCAATACCTGTGAGACCCTACAGCTCTATCAATACCTGTGAGACCCTACAGCTCCATCAATACCTGTGAGACCCTACAGCTCGATCAATACCTGTGAGATCCTACAGCTCGATCAATACCTGTGAGACCCTACAGCTCCATCAATACCTGTGAGATCATACAGCTCCATCAATACCTGTGAGATCATACAGCTCGATCAATACCTGTGAGACCCTACAGCTCCATCAATACCTGTGAGACCCTACAGCTCGATCAATACCTGTGAGATCCTACAGCTCGATCAATACCTGTGAGACCCTACAGCTCCATCAATACCTGTGAGACCCTACAGCTCGATCAATACCTGTGAGACCCTACAGCTCCATCAATACCTGTGAATGACATGAACCTAAACTGTATCAGATCGTATGAATGACATTCAGTGTAATCATTAACACGGATCACTTCGGCTTTAGAGAGAAGTGGGAGAGACAGAGAGTGAGTGACGGCCTCAGCCCCGCCCCCACAACCCCTCCCGCTGTCACTCAAGACGGAGCTATCTGGGCCAGCTGTCCGTCATCCTGTCACCGTGGAAATGCTCCAAAAGGTCTGGTCCTCCTTGTCATTCAGGGAACGTCGCATGGTGGCATTTCATGAGAAAAAGGTGAACCCGTTCCCCATCAAATCAACCACCCGTTCCCCATCAAATCAACCACCCGTTCCCCATCAAATCAACCCGTTCCCCATCAAATCAACCCGTTCCCCATCAAATCCACCCGTTCCCCATCAAATCAACCACCCGTTCCCCATCAAATCAACCACCAGTTCCCCATCAAATCCACCCGTTCCCCATCAAATCAACCCGTTCCCCATCAAATCCACCCGTTCCCCATCAAATCAACCCGTTCCCCATCAAATCAACCCGTTCCCCATCAAATCAACCACCCGTTCCCCATCAAATCAACCCGTTCCCCATCAAATCAACCCGTTCCCCATCAAATCCACCCGTTCCTCATCAAATCAACCCCCCGTTCCCCATCAAATCAATCCGTTCCCCATCAAATCAACCCGTTCCCCATCAAATCAACCCGTACCCCATCAAATCAACCACCCGTTCCCCATCAAATCCACCCGTTCCCCATCAAATCAACCACCCGTTCCCCATCAAATCCACCAGTTCCCCATCAAATCAACCCGTTCCCCATCAAATCAACCCGTTCCCCATCAAATCCACCCGTTCCCCATCAAATCAACCACCCGTTCCCCATCAAATCCACCCGTTCCCCATCAAATCCACCCGTTCCCCATCAAATCCACCCGTTCCCCATCAAATCAACCACCCGTTCCCCATCAAATCAACCCGTTCCCCATCAAATCAACCCGTTCCCCATCAAATCCACCCGTTCCTCATCAAATCAACCCCCCGTTCCCCATCAAATCAATCCGTTCCCCATCAAATCAACCCGTTCCCCATCAAATCAACCCGTACCCCATCAAATCAACCACCCGTTCCCCATCAAATCCACCCGTTCCCCATCAAATCAACCACCCGTTCCCCATCAAATCCACCCGTTCCCCATCAAATCAACCGGTTCCCCATCAAATCCACCCATTCCCCATCAAATCAACCACCCGTTCCCCATCAAATCAACCCGTTCCCCATCAAATCAACCCGTTCCCCATCAAATCCACCCGTTCCCCATCAAATTCACCCGTTCCCCATCAAATCAACCCGTTCCCCATCAAATCCACCCGTTCCCCATCAAATCAACCCGTTCCCCATCAAATCAACCCGTTCCCCATCAAATCAACCCGTTCCCCATCAAATCAACCCGTTCCCCATCAAATCAACCCGTACCCCATCAAATCAACCACCCGTTCCCCATCAAATCAACCACCCGTTCCCCATCAAATCAACCACCCGTTCCCCATCAAATCCACCACCCGTTCCCCATCAAATCAACCACCCGTACCCCATCAAATCCACCCGTTCCCCATCAAATCCACCCGTTCCCCATCAAATCAACCCGTTCCCCATCAAATCAACCCGTACCCCATCAAATCAACCACCCGTTCCCCATCAAATCCACCCGTTCCCCATCAAATCAACCATCCGTTCCCCATCAAATCCACCCGTTCCCCATCAAATCAACCCGTTCCCCATCAAATCAACCCGTTCCCCATCAAATCCACCCGTTCCCCATCAAATCAACCCGTTCCCCATCAAATCCACCCGTTCCCCATCAAATCAACCCGTTCCCCATCAAATCAACCCGTTCCCCATCAAATCCACCCGTTCCCCATCAAATCCACCCGTTCCTCATCAAATCAACCCCCCGTTCCCCATCAAATCAATCCGTTCCCCATCAAATCAACCCGTTCCCCATCAAATCAACCCGTACCCCATCAAATCAACCACCCGTTCCCCATCAAATCCACCCGTTCCCCATCAAATCAACCACCCGTTCCCCATCAAATCCACCAGTTCCCCATCAAATCAACCCGTTCCCCATCAAATCAACCCGTTCCCCATCAAATCCACCCGTTCCCCATCAAATCAACCACCCGTTCCCCATCAAATCCACCCGTTCCCCATCAAATCCACCCGTTCCCCATCAAATCCACCCGTTCCCCATCAAATCAACCACCCGTTCCCCATCAAATCAACCCGTTCCCCATCAAATCAACCCGTTCCCCATCAAATCCACCCGTTCCTCATCAAATCAACCCCCCGTTCCCCATCAAATCAATCCGTTCCCCATCAAATCAACCCGTTCCCCATCAAATCAACCCGTACCCCATCAAATCAACCACCCGTTCCCCATCAAATCCACCCGTTCCCCATCAAATCAACCACCCGTTCCCCATCAAATCCACCCGTTCCCCATCAAATCAACCGGTTCCCCATCAAATCCACCCATTCCCCATCAAATCAACCACCCGTTCCCCATCAAATCAACCCGTTCCCCATCAAATCAACCCGTTCCCCATCAAATCCACCCGTTCCCCATCAAATCCACCCGTTCCCCATCAAATCAACCCGTTCCCCATCAAATCCACCCGTTCCCCATCAAATCAACCCGTTCCCCATCAAATCAACCCGTTCCCCATCAAATCAACCCGTTCCCCATCAAATCAACCCGTTCCCCATCAAATCAACCCGTACCCCATCAAATCAACCACCCGTTCCCCATCAAATCAACCACCCGTTCCCCATCAAATCAACCACCCGTTCCCCATCAAATCCACCACCCGTTCCCCATCAAATCAACCACCCGTACCCCATCAAATCCACCCGTTCCCCATCAAATCCACCCGTTCCCCATCAAATCAACCCGTTCCCCATCAAATCAACCCGTACCCCATCAAATCAACCACCCGTTCCCCATCAAATCCACCCGTTCCCCATCAAATCAACCATCCGTTCCCCATCAAATCCACCCGTTCCCCATCAAATCAACCCGTTCCCCATCAAATCAACCCGTTCCCCATCAAATCCACCCGTTCCCCATCAAATCAACCCGTTCCCCATCAAATCCACCCGTTCCCCATCAAATCAACCCGTTCCCCATCAAATCAACCCGTTCCCCATCAAATCCACCCGTTCCCCATCAAATCAACCCGTTCCCCATCAAATCAACCCGTACCCCATCAAATCAACCACCCGTTCCCCATCAAATCAACCACCCGTTCCCCATCAAATCAACCACCCGTTCCCCATCAAATCCACCACCCGTTCCCCATCAAATCAACCACCCGTACCCCATCAAATCCACCCGTTCCCCATCAAATCCACCCGTTCCCCATCAAATCAACCCGTTCCCCATCAAATCAACCCGTACCCCATCAAATCAACCACCCGTTCCCCATCAAATCCACCCGTTCCCCATCAAATCAACCATCCGTTCCCCATCAAATCCACCCGTTCCCCATCAAATCAACCCGTTCCCCATCAAATCAACCCGTTCCCCATCAAATCAACCCGTTCCCCATCAAATCCACCGCGCGTCATTAGATAACCAAATGCACCGTGGCCAATTTTTTTATACTTATAACAATTTCGATAATTATCGATAGAGAAATATGATAACATTATCATATCGTTATCGCGATATGATTTTTTTCCATATCGCCCAGCCCTAGTTTATCTGTCTCATATCTTTATATTCAGAGTTAATTATATTGTTTACACTGTTTATCTGTCTCATATCTTTATATTCAGAGTTAATTATATTGTTTACACTGTTTATTTTTCACCTCTATGAAGATGATGCATTAAAATAATTTGGGAAAACTGGTTCAACAATATCATCTGGCCAACAATACATTTGGAGATATTTACATTTGAGGCATCTTCTCATAAGCACATTTGGCTCTCCTCAGGGTACAGATCTGCTTAAGAAGACTTTAGCTATTTCTGGGCTTGTTTATCGACAGGGAGGGCAGTGGGATCGCCTCTGCTCTGGGAAAAGGACTTAGGGGTCACATTTGAGGAGGGATATTAGAACAAGGCTAATACAATTCAAGATCTTCCACCACTTCTATTGGACCCCCTCTAGAATGTATAGACTGGGCCTGAAAGAGAATCCTGACTGCTGGAAATGCCAGGCAGGGGAGGGGGACCTAGTCCATGCACTTTGGTCATGTCCGAGAGAGAGACTTGTGGAGTAACATCCACGACTACATGACAGAGGTCACAGGGGATGAGTATGAGTTCTGCTCTGGTTTATATATCCTGGGGGATCCCTGCAGTCTTAGCCATATCGCAAAGCCCCTAGCTGATTGGATACAGACTAGCACCAGACTATTACCCTGCCCATACCTGTACCCCCCCCCCCTTCCTGCTATGACACCCACATTTCCCCAAGGGGATCAATAAAGAAATATCTTATCTTATCTTATCGTATCTCATCTTATATTAAAACAGTGGAGATACAGTATGGGTTTGGGAACACTGAGTTCTAATAAAAGAGGTTTCAGCTCGTTCTCCTTCTAGCCGTGAGGAAACAGAACAAGAGGCTGGGTGTTTTTCAAAACTGACAGGCTTTGAAGGCTAATAATATCCCTTTTTAGATAAAGTGTTGCAAGCTCACAGCAAGATGAAAGACCACAGCGGCAAGCTGTCGGCACCCTGGTTGCCTGGAAACACAAGGTGTGACATCATAACGCTCGCTCACTTTGATTAGTGGGAAGAGTAGGAGGAGAGTTGTCCAAGCAGTTTTCTGATCAGTCCTGGACTATGGTGATGTAATGTATAGGCATGATGCAGCCTCAACCCTTAAACCCCTGGGCCCTCATTCATCAACGTGTTCTACGCACAGATTTGTGCTTACCCTGTGCGTACGATCATTTCTAAGCAAAGAGTGGGATTCATCAATTTCAACTTGAACTTGACTCCGTGCTTACGTCTACGCACAGGTCAGACCACACTTACCTGGCGCCCAGTGGTAGAATATATTATTACAACAAGGAAATTAGTTTCTGTCCATAATAACACTGGCATGTTCTGTATGAACCGTAGTTCATTATAGTTCATTGTAAAATAGCAACGGTAGTGTAATTATGGTCAAAACCCTATAAATAGCATTTGGAATAATAGATCTTTCTCTCAGAATGAATGCAGCATGGTTTATATAGCGTTATCGGAATATACGGGGTGTAGGCTACTGACTGACTGCGCTCCGCGTAGCTTGATTGATTGATTGATTGAAAAGTTTATTAACAGATTGCAGAATGGGTACAGTACAGTACAGCTCAGTACATACAATTGTTAATTGGGGATGCAGACCAGAGAAAGACTTTCGTCTTGTTTACATCAGGGTCCCCCATTTTCAATTCATCATAAATCATAAAGCTCAACTCGTTATTATTTTGCGCAGACCGCAGAAACACGGGAACGTTTTGATTATATTTAAAAGGCTTTACGTTAAACGAAACAAGTGGAATTTCGAAGCTGTAAGCAGAATACAAGTCATATGAATATAGTGTTCTTCCCCCTTTTTACTGTATACGAAAGAATAGAAAACGCATTGCAATGACACCAGATAGTGGACAGACTATGTATATGATGCGATTCAAGTTCGCGTTTTTGTTGATCATAGGCATGCTGTCAGAGTATGATATCTTAATCAAACATTCTAGAACATTTGTCGTCACAGATCATGTCCTAATAGAACATAGGCTATGGCATGGATCGTGATATTGTGTGGACTGTTATTATTACTGTACGTACCGGTACCACCCATTGTGACAACAGCCTTGTGAGTCCCGCACACAAACATGATGGAATTCAAGTTCATGTATTGAAAGGCAGGCTACATCATACATGCAGTGAGATTCATTGTTCTTGTATATGCTCTCGTATTATTGTTTATGTAGGCTACCCAATACTGACATCAAAATAGATTGTAGTATGCCTCTAGAAATCATATGCAGCAGGTAGAAAATTGACGGGAGATCCATCGCGATTTGGAATAAAATTGAGGAGAACTTTAATCCCTGGGTATTAATCAAACAACACGGGAAAAGGCAGTCATATTCCAGCGCGGTCTTTATTAGCCGACAACAAAATAGATGCCTCTAAAAATCATATAGCCAATCGAACACAACTAATAAAGGCATTCATATTACAGCACGGTTATAATGACACACAACCAACGCCAAACAGTGGTCAACGAACGGTCTTTATTAGTATTTTGAGCTGTCCAGGCAGAATTGCAGCAATGGTCTTAGGGAGCCGTTGATATCTGACATCACCGTTTACAAGTCCGCCTTTTATTTATCCCATAATACGCGATAGTGTCTTCTTGGTTCGACAGCAGTGAACAATCTCTGTGGAGTTTCTCAGCGTTCCGCTCGGGTCAGTCCATTATTTCACATCCCATGGGGGGTGTTTCCTCACTTTCATGACCATATATGGATAATCATGCACGAGCATTGACGGTAGAACAAAGTGGTATTCATCAACACGGAGGAGCATAGAGCCTGCGTACGCACGTGTGATGAATCCCGACTTCCCTGTGCGTACACTGGTTCTACATTCCGTGCTTACGTGTGGAAATAGAACATGTTCTACGCACACATTGATGAATGAGGGCCCTGGACTCTGTCCGTCACTCTGCCCTCAGATTAATCACTACTGATAGACACGACACTCATCACTGTGTCCTTTATGAGAAGGCTGGTTGGTCCTCGATGACAGAGAGGTGCAACAAACACTGGTATTTGTTCATTCAGCGACCTTCTTACCGGCTGGTCCTTAACACTTTCAGCGCCAGAGGGCGCTGTGTACTGTGTGGTTAAAAGGCCAGCGTTCTAAAGTATAGGAATATGTGGCGGTGTTTGCAGGGCTCAAACTATATTATATATCATAGCTATGGATATAATACTATTGCCCATTTGACATCGAGTATCTATCGTTCAATATGTGAAAAAAAAAAAGATTCATCCATACATTCCCGTTTTATACCGTGGTGAATATAAGTATGGTTTTAGAGCGGTCTAGGGTAATTCATGGGAGGCTGGTAATAGCCCCCAATGTGTATTATACTAAATGCATTGGCGTTCCGTCCCTAAACACGCTACAATAAAAAAATCAAATGCATATGATAGGTATTATGTTCCATCATGAATGCATGAAATGCTTTGATCGTCACCAACGGAATACGTTATGGACTAGGGTTACACACATACGCTCGGATCGCAATGAAGGCATGCTTGATATCATTTAGCCCTTACCTTGACTAGGATATGCCGCAAAAAGAATATTCAAATTATCTGATCGCGAGTCCCAGTATTGGTGTCGATCGTGTCGCCGGTATTGCACTTTTCGGATCTCAGACTCATTCCCTATGATAACACCAGGATCCCTGGATGGATAATGAATGGAAATATTGAATAAAAGAAAAAACTGCCAAAACTCGACTATACTTGGGTCTGTCGCTGAACGTTCGGCGAGTTAACCCGACTATCATCATTCAGAGTTTGCTCTGAACAAGGTAAATCTAGAGCCATATGAAATCCGCAATCACGAAATCGCGGACGGAATCGCGGAATTGAGCAATAAAAATGGAATCAACTGTAAAAAAAATAAATAAAAAATAAATTATATATATATTTTTTTATTATTATTATGTTGTGGGACTTGTACAGCACTTTGTTCAACTTTGTCAGTGCTGTAAAGTTTAAACCTTTTTAAATCTTAGACAAACAAAACATTTTGCTTTCATGAAATATTGTAAGCAGTCATTTGAGGCTTTATAAAAGCAGCACAATGAACACAAATCTGTCAGTGCCGAGTCTGACCTCATCTTAAATAACAAACAGCATTGCTTGTTGTAATTAACAAAGAGAGGCAGAGTTGATTTTGCAAAAAAATATATATATATCATTTATATTTCTATATTTTTTAATAATACAATTTTATTTTCATATTCGAATCCCATGCGAAGCTTCGAAGTATTTAAGACAGCCCTATTAAATGGACTGTTATATCTTATTAAATTGTGGACATTTATTAATTCCCACTTATTAGACACTATTTCTGATGGTAAAATGAGCGTACAAAGCAAAATACAGAATTCTGAAATATTAAAACGGAAAAAACGGAATTTGGAAAAAAATAAAATGGAATTTGGAAAAAAATAAAACGGATTTCATATGGCTCTAGGTAAATCTGCATGTTGCTATGATGCTCCAACAGTCCTTAAAGCTTGAGATTCTCCCCTCGGTTGCAGAGTTTAAAACCTTGATCTCCAACCTTTGTCAATCAAGTTGTGTGTTTTAGTCGATTTGTTATCCTTACTTTTGTCTCGCCTTGTTGTCGTATTGTTATGGTTTTATACTGTGTGATTTTATATGCCTTTTCTGCTTACCTCTCTATGTACACTCGACTGTAAATGAGGGAAACCTCAGTTGCCTTTGGAGTTTAAATAAAGGTTTGAAATGAGATTTGAATGCACGCTCACACAAATCCTCCTTTCGCCACCATTATTCCAGTGTTGCAGTTTCAATTTAGCACATGAGAGAGAGACATCCTCCACACTACCAAATGGTTAACCCTTTCACTGCGACAATACAGAAGGTTAACCCTTTACTATCACACTACAGACGGTTAACCCTTTCACTGCGACAATACAGAAGGTTAACCCTTTACTATCACACTACAGACGGTTAACCCTTTCACTACCACACTACAGAAGGTTAACTCTTTAATATCACACTACAGACGGTTAACCATCTGTAGTGTGATAGTAAACGGTTAACCTTCTGTAGTGTGGTAGTGAACGGGTTAAGTGAGTCACCACAGCTGTTAGGCGAGGTACCGTACTTAGAAAGGATGACGCTACAGTCCCAAGTGTCACTCTGGTTAACGGAGCTCCGTTTCAATGGCCCGATAAGCCGGGCTCTCCATAACAGGTACAGATGGGGGGCCTTATGCAATTTCAATGGCACATAACTGCCGGCAGTCTCCTCCATAACACCATCTGGTGCGCGTGGCCTCAGCGACGGCTGCTGCTGCTTAACCGTGTGACTAACTACCCCCGTGTCTCCCTGAGGTGTGGCTGTCTGGAGGAGAGCGTTGGATCTGATTAAATAGATAGATATTATGACCGATGACATCCGAGAGTGCCGCGTGCGACAGTGGCTCAGGAGGTAGGAGCGGCGGTCGCCTGGTAATCGGAAGGTTCCCGGTTAGATTACGGCTCCTCCCGGGCAGCGTGTCGAAGTGTCGTTGAGCAAGATCATATCTTTATATTCAGACACTGAAGGACACTTGCACCTTTACTGTATGTGTTTCTCTTGTTTTTATATTCAGAGTCAATTATATTGTTTACACTGTTTATATTTCTCATATTTCTATATTCAAAATATTTTATTTGATTGCGTATATTTATGTCTTTCTGCTATTACCCTGCCCATACCTGTACCTCCCCTCCCCCCTCCCCATGCTGCTATGATGCCTGGATTTCCAGAAGGGGATCAATAAAGGAATATAATTATCTTATCTTATATGTGAAAACCTTTTCCTCCAGTGAGACGAGTGTCAAGTGAAGAAAGATAATCAACTGAAATTCTAAATGTCAGAGTATTTCTTCCCTGCCTTCCTTGAACCCTAACCCTTGAAGGCCCCCAACCAATCTATTGAAACTTGAAAATAGATAATAATAATAATAATAATAATAATAATAATAATAATAATAATAATAATAATAATAATAATAATAATAATAATAATAATAATAATAATAATAATAATAATAATAATAATAATAAAATAATAATAATAATAATAATAATAATAATAATAATACATCTATTTTATATAGCGCTTTTCCAGGTGCTCAAAGACGCTTCACATGGGCAGGAGAGACAAACTATGGCAAAACAAAAAACAGATCAAAACAGAACAAAAATAATACATGACAAAATAAAATAAAACCGACAGAATTAGAGGTCAAAAGCAAGATTGAAAAGGTGGGTTTTGAGGGCTGATTTAAAAGATGTCAGGGTGTTTGCATCACGGATATGGCTGGGGAGGGCATTCCAGAGGGAGGGGGCAGCAGCAGCAAAGGCCCTGTCGCCCCAGGTCCGGAGCTTGGTCGTGGGAGGTGTTAGGAGGTTGGCATCTGCAGACCTAAGGCGACGGGTGGGCGTGTGACGGTGGAGGAGGTCGGACAGGTAGGGAGGGGCAAGGTTGTTGAGGGCTTTAAATGTGATGAGTAGTATTTTAAAATGTATCCTGTATTTGATTGGAAGCCAGTGGAGGTCGTGGAGGACAGGGGTGATGTGATCAGAGCGACGGGTGGAGGTGAGCATGCAGGCAGCAGAGTTTTGGACATATTGGAGTTTATTGAGAATAGTGTTTGGTGAGCCGTAGAGGATGCTGTTGCAGTAATCTAGTCTTGATGATATGAATGCATGAACCAGTGTTTCAGCAGCGGAGAGTGATAGGGAGGGGCGAAGACGAGCAATGTTCCGGAGGTGATAGAAGGCAGATTTGGTTATGTGGTTCACATGGGGGAGGAAAGAAAGGGTGGAGTCCAGGATGATGCCAAGGTTACGGACGTGAGTGGAGGGGGTGACAATGGTACCATCAATATTTAGGGTGAAATCCTGGGGGTGGCTGGTGAGGGATTTTGGACCGATAATGATGATTTCTGATTTATTGCAGTTTAATTTGAGAAAGTTATTTTGCATCCATGTTTTGATGTCTGTGAGGCAGGTGCTGAGGGTGGAGAGAGTGGCTGGAGTGATAGTCTTGGTGGAGAGGTAGAGCTGAGTGTCGTCTGCATAACAGTGAAAACGCAGGCCATGTTGGCGGAGAATCAGACCAAGTGGAAGGATGTAGAGGATGAAGAGCAGGGGACCAAGTACTGAGCCTTGGGGGACACCATGAGTGATGGGGGCAGTGGGGGATTTGCAGTTGTTGATAGAGATGAATTGGTGCCTGTGTGAGAGGTATGATTGGAGCAAGGTGAGGGGGATTCCGGAGATGCCAACGGAGGACTGGAGACGAGTGATGAGGATGGGGTGACTGATGGTGTCAAAAGCAGCGCTGAGGTCTAGGAGAATGAGGATGGAGAGGGAACCAGAGTCGGCAGAGAGGAGTATGTCGTTGGTGACCTTTAGAAGAGCAGTTTCGGTGCTATGTTTGGTGCGGAATCCGGATTGAAATGTATCATAAAGGTTATTGTTGTCGAGGTAGGATTTTAATTGGGAGGCAATGGCTCGCTCAATTATTTTTGAGAGGAAGGGGAGGTTGGAAATGGGGCGGAAATTATCAAGGGTTTCAGGGTTGAGACCGGGTTTTTTTAGTAGGGGGGTGACAGAAGCAATTTTGAGGGCGGGGGGAAATAGGCCAGTGGTCAGAGAGGTGTTTACAATGGAGGTGATTAGGGGAGAAAGGGCAGGGAGACAAGCCTTGACTAGGATGGAGGGGATAGGGTCCAGGATGCAGGTAGAAGTTTTCATTGTAGAGAGAATGGAGGATAGGTCCGATGCAGTGATTTCAGTGAAGGATGTAAAAGGTGGGTTGGGCGGTGGAGAGGGGGTTGAATCCGGAGGGGAGATAGTGTTGGCGGAGGCAATTGTTAGTTGGGTGTGGATTTTGTAAATTTTTGTTTGGAGATGTGACAGATAGGAGACACATTTACTGACAGTGAAGGAACAGGAGATTGTGTCAGAGGGTTTAAGAAGTGTGTTGATGGTGGAAAACAGAGTCCTGGGGTTGTTGCTGCCAGACTGTATGATAGCGGAGTAGTGGGAGGAGCGTGCAGAGTTGAGGGCGTCTTTGTAGAGCTGTTGATGTTGTCTGTAGGCCTCTTTATGGACAGTGAGACCGGTTTTATTAGATAGCCGTTCGAGCTTGCGGCCCTTGGATTTAAGGTGGTGTAGGTGATCGATGTACCAGGGGGCGGAGTGAATGAAGGAGACAGACTTGGTTTTGATTGGGGCGAGCTGATTGAGACAGGAGGAGAGAGTGTTGTTGTAGATGTTGACCAGGTCTGTAGGGCAGCCATGCTGTAAGAGGGAGGCATCAGGGATGGTGTCAGTCAGTAGGGAGGAGAGAGAGGAGGGGTGGATGGATTTGAGATTACGGAATGTTATGGAACGCATCTGCTTGATTGGGGGAGTAGGGATGAGAATGTCCATGGTGATAGCCAGATGATCAGAGATGGTGAGGTCGGAGCAGGTGAGATTACTGATGGAGATGCCAGATGTGCAGACCAGATCCAGTGTGTGACCTTTCTTATGAGTGGGAAAATCAACATGCTGGGTGAGCTTAAAAAAGTTTAAAATGTCCAGGAATTCTGTGGAGGTTTTGGAGTCCAAAGTATCAACATGAATGAAAAAAGATTAAAAAAAGAGTATCTCAACATGCATGCCAAAGTTGTATTGGAATTATTTAATCAAGTTATTTAATTGGTTGTAAGGAGGTCAGTCAACCAATCAAAGGGCCCCTCAAAACACCAATAGTCTAGAATGGAAACATAGGTCCACCTGCATGCCTATAAGTTAACACAGGACAATAACATGCGCTCTCTCCTCACGGTACGATAACGAGGACAATAACATACGCTCTCCTCACGGTACGATAACGAGGACAATAACACAAGCTCTCTCCTCACGGTATGATAACGACAGGACAATAACATACGCTCTCCTCACGGTACGATAACGAGGACAATAACATACGCTCTCTCCTCACGGTACGATAACGAGGACAATAACATACGCTCTCTCCTCACGGTACGATAACGAGGACAATAACACACGCTCTCTCCTCACGGTACGATAACGAGGACAATAACATACGCTCTCTCCTCACGGTACGATAACGAGGACAATAACACACGCTCTCCTCACGGTACGATAACGACAGGACAATAACATACGCTCTCTCCTCACGGTACGATAACGAGGACAATAACATACGCTCTCCTCACGGTACGATAACGAGGACAATAACATACGCTCTCCTCACGGTACGATAACGAGGACAATAACACACGCTCTCTCCTCACGGTACGATAACGAGGACAATAACATACGCTCTCTCCTCACGGTACGATAACAGGACAATAACATACGCTCTCTCCTCACGGTACGATAACGAGGACAATAACATACGCTCTCTCCTCACGGTACGATAACAACAGGACAATAACATACGCTCTTTCCTCACGGTACGATAACAACAGGACAATAACATACGCTCTCTCCTCACGGTACGATAACAACAGGACAATAACATACGCTCTTTCCTCACGGTACGATAACAACAGGACAATATCATACGCTCTCCTCACGGTACGATAACAACAGGACAATAATATACGCTCTCCTCACGGTACGATAACGAGGACAATAACATACGCTCTCTCCTCACGGTACGATAACGAGGACAATAACATACGCTCTCTCCTCATGGTACGATAACGAGGACAATAACATACGCTCTCTCCTCACGGTACGATAACGACAGGACAATAACATACGCTCTCTCCTCATGGTACGATAACGAGGACAATAACATACGCTCTCCTCACGGTACGATAACGAGGACAATAACATACGCTCTCTCCTCATGGTACAATAACGACAGGCCAATAACATACGCTCTCTCCTCACGGCACGATAACGAGGACAATAACACACGCTCTCTCCTCACGGTACGATAACGAGGACAATAACATATGCTCTCTCCTCACGGTACGATAACGAGGACAATAACATACGCTCTCCTCACGGTACGATAACAACAGGACAATAACATACGCTCTCCTCACGGTACGATAACGACAGGACAATAACACACGCTCTCCTCACGGTACGATAACGAGGACAATAACATACGCTCTCTCCTCATGGTACGATAACGAGGACAATAACATACGCTCTCTCCTCACGGTACGATAACGAGGACAATAACACACGCTCTCCTCACGGTACGATAACGAGGACAATAACATACGCTCTCTCCTCACGGTATGATAAAGAGGACAATAACATACGCTCTCCTCACGGTACGATAACGAGGACAATAACACACGCTCTCTCCTCACGGTACGATAACGAGGACAATAACATACACTCTCCTCACGGTATGATAACGAGGACAATAACACACGCTCTCTCCTCACGGTACGATAACGAGGACAATAACATACGCTCTCTCCTCACGGTACGATAACGAGGACAATAACATACGCTCTCTCCTCACGGTACGATAACGAGGACAATAACATACGCTCTCCTCACGGCACGATAACGACAGGACAATAACACATGCTCTCCTCACGGCACGATAACGACAGGACAATAACACATGCTCTCCTCACGGCACGATAACGACAGGACAATAACATATGCTCTCCTCACGGCACGATAACGACAGGACAATAACATATGCTCTCCTCACGGCACGATAACGACAGGACAATAACATACGCTCTCCTCACGGCACCACCACACACAGTACAGTGTGCCAACCATACCGCTACTGTGGATTCCTGGGACTTGAACCTGTGTTCTCTTCCATACTCTCTCTAACTATCCATCCATCCATCCATCCATCCATCCATAAGCCTAGTCTTTAACTATTCATCCATCCATCCAGCCCTACCCCTACTCTAAGTAACCATCCATCCATCCATCCACCCACCAACACTTGTATAACCCATTCCATTCCTCTCCATTCCTCAGCTCCCCTCTCTAAAAATAGACTTCTCCTGCATTGCACCAGTGTTGTGACACTATGGCAGTCGAGGCAGTGGGTGCTAGGCTGCCACCCCCACCCGCTCCACCCCCCCCCCACCCACTGCACCCCCCCCCACCCGCTCCATGCACCCCCCCCCCCCCACCCGCTCCATGCCCCCCACACGCTGCACACCCCCTACCCGCTCCACGCCCCCCCTACCCGCTCCACACCCCCCCCCACCCGCTGCACCCCCCCCTCCTGGGTTTCTAATCCCAGCTCTGTTCTATCTGGGTGTGATTGCTAATGCCTGGGAGGGCTGCTATGAACCCAGGGTGACCCCCCCTCCCCCCTCCCGATATGATCATTACTGTGAGCTCAGGCTGTGAGAAGATGGACGACACATCAGATCAGATCAGATTAATAATTGTTACAGTGAATACGAATTATGCAAAAACTTCACTTGGATCACTTTCTGCCCTGTTTAAAATGGGAAAATCATGTCAGCATAGAATGTGACATGTAATCAAAACAATGTTTTGATAATAATGGGCATTCACTTACTCTGTCTACCCTGAATGTTTTCTTTTGTTAATAATGTTCTGACCACTAGTAGCAGCAAGCTGCTCTAAATAAATCAGTAATTTCTCCCAAAAATAAAGCCTTGTCTTGTTTTATTTTAAATACGCAATCTTGTAACTAAGAGATTTGCCATGTTTTTGTGCATGAATTACTAGATTTCAATGACAATAAATACAACTTTCTTTTGGGCTTTTCCTGGTTGTTAAACAAGGCAGGTACATACTTCACCTACAGACATAATCCTGTTCTGTTACATCAATATTGATGTAATTAAGAGATTCGCTGAAAGAAATACTTTTTAGGGGGGGGGTTTACTACCCTACTGAGCAGGTAGAGAGGGAGGGAGGGAGAGAGAGAGAGAGAGAGAGAGAGAGAGAGAGAGAGAGAGAGAGAGAGAGAGAGAGAGAGAGAGAGAGACAGAGAGTTTTTTTTAATATCTCTTTATTACTCTGGATAATAAACCACAGAATCTAACGTTATTGACATATATTGGAGCGCAGTTAGTTTCTCTTCCCTATTTTTAGCATGTAGCAACAATCAGATTTGAAATTAGTTTCAAAATGGCTGGCACTCTGGCCAGAATAATAAACCTACTGTACATACAGTAGATTTCATTATCTGTTCTTATGCACGCCTGGCGATACTAAATCCAAATTGAACTTGGGCATTTGAAAGATAAGCTTTGACACAATTCATAAATGTGCGAATCGGCTATAATAAGGTCATTTATAAGCCTGCTATTCTATATTCTATAATAATATTTCAAATTGCATTGGTCCGGATGGGAGAATTCAGTACTGTATCTACAAAACCTTCTGTTTAATCATCTTCCCTTTATTCATTTCCTTATATTTTTGTACACATGATCTCAAGAAGGTACTGAACGAGCTCAGTGGCAGTTGTTCATGTTTGGTCGTTCTTAGCATGGTGTTATTCACTGTCAAAAATGCAAAGAAAAATCACAATTCATATTCTCACAATCACAATTTAAGCAAGCCTAGTAATAGACACAATATTTCTGACACTGGGAATACATTCACTGAGGTCCATAGATGTCCCTAGATACCAAGAACATGCAAATGGACCTTGTAGAAGTGGAGCAATATTCCATTTACAGTAGGTATGTATTTTAGGCGGATTTTCAGAAAATAGGGCTCCAGGCTTAAGAGGTTAACCTGCTGTTGTGTGGCAGTGAAAGGGTTACGGTTGTTTTTTTATTTAACAGTATCCAACTATCCAACATGGATATATAGCTTATTTTTTTCACTTATTGCAGCATTGGATCAAAATTCAAAACAAAATAAAAATAAAGCTTATCAGTGGTACACCACAAAATAACCATGTAAACTAAAACAAATGATGTGCAGAATAGTGCAATAACAAAGGTAGTGCAGCTTCACAAGTTCAGTAGTGGCCTCTTACTCCTGCAGACACATGCAAGGTGCTGGCCTCTTACTCCTGCAGACATATGCAAGGTGCTGGCCTCTTACTCCTGCAGACATATGCAAGGTGCTGGCCTCTTACCCTGCAGACATATGCAAGGTGCTGGCCTCTTACTCCTGCAGACATATGCAAGGTGCTGGCCTCTTACTCCTGCAGACATATGCAAGGTGCTGCCTCTTACCCTGCAGACATATGCAAGGTGCTGGCCTCTTACCCTGCAGACATATGCAAGGTGCTGCCTCTTACCCTGCAGACATATGCAAGGTGCTGCCTCTTACCCTGCAGACATATGCAAGGTGCTGGCCTCTTACTCCTGCAGACATATGCAAGGTGCTGGCCTCTTACTCCTGCAGACATATGCAAGGTGCTGGCCTCTTACTCCTGCAGACATATGCAAGGTGCTGGCCTCTTACTCCTGCAGACATATGCAAGGTGCTGGCCTCTTACTCCTGCAGACATATGCAAGGTGCTGGCCTCTTACTCCTGCAGACATATGCAAGGTGCTGCCTCTTACTCCTGCAGACATATGCAAGGTGCTGCCTCTTACTCCTGCAGACATATGCAAGGTGCTGCCTCTTACTCCTGCAGACATATGCAAGGTGCTGGCCTCTTACTCCTGCAGACATTTGCAAGGTGCTGGCCTCTTACTCCTGCAGACATATGCAAGGTGCTGGCCTCTTACTCCTGCAGACATATGCAAGGTGCTGCCTCTTACTCCTGCAGACATATGCAAGGTGCTGGCCTCTTACCCTGCAGACATATGCAAGGTGCTGGCCTCTTACTCCTGCAGACATATGCAAGGTGCTGCCTCTTACCCTGCAGACATTATGCTGCTGTGTGCTGCCGGTCTGGGACAGTAGGGGTCAGGGGTCTGGGACAGAGGTACGCATCTCACCGTTGTTCACAGAAATGCATAATAACAAGAAGGTCAAATGTGTGAAAAACAATACTCTCCTGACTCAAATGGAGAATCAGATGCCACTTTGTGTCCAGCAGGATTGTAGAATATAATGACATCATGACGGTACAGTGTGATGACATCATGATGGTACAGTGTGATGACATCATGATCATCACTAGCCCCCCCCCACCCCCTCTCCATCCGTCTGCTGTCACAGTTCTCATGACATTTAAAAGTCAGCCCCCCAAGCCCCCACCCCCTCCTACTGCCATCTTCATCCACACCTGACCCCCAACAAATGAAACCTGTCAGTGTCTCCCCGGGGAAGAGGCAGACCCCAGGTCAGTGACGACTGTGGGACAGAGAGGGAGAGATATAGAGAGTTTGATAACACAGTGTAGGGTCTTCACGGTGCGGCACGGAGGTGTAGTAGTTAACACAGCAAGAAGGTCCAGGGTTCGATTCCCGCTTGGGGACCAGGTTTCCATGATGCCAGGTACTCAGGTGGGGGATCTCCCAGGCCTTTTTGTGTGGAGTTTGCATGTTCTCCCCGTGCTCGCAAGGGTTTCCCCCCCGATAAGATAAACCCAATGGAAAAACATGCACAACAGATCGCTAACGCTGTGGCGTCCTTGACGAAGACGGACAGGAGCCCTTGGATTGGTCCCCGGGGTGCGGCTCACGTTGACGCCCTATCTGCTCCCGGCTGCCCATGGGGGGAAGGACAACGGGATGGGAAAAGTGCAGAGAGACATTTCATCGGCGACTCAGTGCATGGGTGTGTGTGTAAAACTGCATGACAAATAAAGACTTCTAGTCTAACAATTATTATTGTAAAGCCAGGGGGAGGGGGGGGGGGGCTGTTTCACTCAATGTTTAATAAAGGCACAGTGTTATAGAAGCACAGGGAGGGGGGGGGGGCTCTTAAATGGGAATACCACCCACCCAAAAATTCACATATTATGTTCTTCCTGTGCCTCAGGACAGTTCAGTCAGTATGTTCTTCCTGAGGACAGTTCAGTCAGTATGTTCTTCCTGTGCCCCAGGACAGTTCAGTCAGTATGTTCTTCCTGTGCCTCAGGACAGTTCAGTCAGTATGTTCTTCCTGTGCTCCAGGACAGTTCAGTCAGTATGTTCTTCCTGTGCCCCAGGACAGTTCAGTCAGTATGTTCTTCCTGTGCCCCAGGACAGTTCAGTCAGTATGTTCTTCCTGTGTCTCAGGACAGTTCAGTCAGTATGTTCTTCCTGTGTCCCAGGACAGTTCAGTCAGTATGTTCTTCCTGTGCTCCAGGACAGTTCAGTCAGTATGTTCTTCCTGTGTCTCAGGACAGTTCAGTCAGTATGTTCTTCCTGTGCTCCAGGACAGTTCAGTCAGTATGTTCTTCCTGTGCCCCAGGACAGTTCAGTCAGTATGTTCTTCCTGTGCCCCAAGACAGTTCAGTCAGTATGTTCTTCCTGTGCCCCAGGACAGTTCAGTCAGTATGTTCTTCCTGTGTCTCAGGACAGTTCAGTCAGTATGTTCTTCCTGTGCCCCAGGACAGTTCAGTCAGTATGTTCTTCCTGTGCCTCAGGACAGTTCAGTCAGTATGTTCTTCCTGAGGACAGTTCAGTCAGTATGTTCTTCCTGTGTCTCAGGACAGTTCAGTCAGTATGTTCTTCCTGTGTCTCAGGACAGTTCAGTCAGTATGTTCTTCCTGTGTCTCAGGACAGTTCAGTCAGTATGTTCTTCCTGTGTCTCAGGACAGTTCAGTCAGTATGTTCTTCCTGTGCCCCAGGACAGTTCAGTCAGTATGTTCTTCCTGTGCCCCAGGACAGTTCAGTCAGTATGTTCTTCCTGTGTCTCAGGACAGTTCAGTCAGTATGTTTTTCCTGTGCCCCAGGACAGTTCAGTCAGTATGTTCTTCCTGTGCCTCAGGACAGTTCAGTCAGTATGTTCTTCCTGAGGACAGTTCAGTCAGTATGTTCTTCCTGTGTCTCAGGACAGTTCAGTCAGTATGTTCTTCCTGTGTCTCAGGACAGTTCAGTCAGTATGTTATTCCTGTGTCTCAGGACAGTTCAGTCAGTATGTTCTTCCTGTGTCTCAGGACAGTTCAGTCAGTATGTTCTTCCTGTGTCTCAGGACAGTTTAGTCAGTATGTTCTTCCTGAGCCCCAGGACAGTTCAGTCAGTATGTTCTTCCTGTGCCCCAGAACAGTTCAGTCAGTATGTTCTTCCTGTGTCTCAGGACAGGTCAGTCAGTATGTTCTTCCTGTGTCTCAGGACAGTTCAGTCGGTATGTTCTTCCTGAGCCCCCCTGACTGGTTGGGCGGAGGCAACCATGCAAGGCGCCAACCTGCTCATCGGGAGCAATTAGGGATTAAGTGTCTTGCTCAAGGACACTTCGAGACGCTGCCCGGGAGGAGCAGGAATCGAACCGGGAACCTTCTGACTATCAGACAACTGCTCTACCTCCTGAGCAGTGTTAATTTAGTCAACGAAAATGATGACTATATGGTCGTCAACGAAGCTTTTTCGAGACGTCACGTTAATGGAGATCATGTGACACTAACGTGACTAAATAATTCATGCAATGTCCTTGACTACAAACGACGACACAAAATGTAGTTTACAAAATAAAACCTTGCCGAAATCTCTTGACTAAAACAAGACGGCAGGCCGTCACCCACTCAACCAATTGCGTGCTTCGGGTCTCGAATTACAAGACGATATATCCGGCGAGCGTCATTTGACAGGCCGCTCTGTCAAGTGACCACTTCTGACTGTATGTCCCGAACAATCACCACTGATTGCAAAAATTATTGATTTGTTAAATTTGATACATTTCTTTGTGTGCTCCTAAATTTCTTTGTGCTCCTAAATGTCTTTGTGTGCTCCTAAATTTCTTTGTGTGCTCCTAAATTTCTTTGTGTACTTCTAATTTATTTTATTTAGGAGCACATGTGCTCATTGGAAAAGGTAGTGTAGAGCCCTGTACAGTGGCGGCCGGCCGATAGTGGGCGCTAGAGCGCCGCCCTCCCTGGTTAAAAGAGAGAAGATTTTTTTTTTTTTTTAGCCCTAGAATAAAATAAACATGTTTAAAATGAATAATATTTACTCATTTTAAGTATGTTTGTG
>NC_140179.1:65821797-65824297 GCF_963971535.1 Notolepis coatsorum
CTATTCTTCGCCGTGATCTGAACAGCGTTAAACTATTACTGCAACCTCGGTATAGTGACCGCGAATGGTAAACTAATTATCTTAACAAAAGTGCGCTGGTAGCGTTACATATGTTGTCTAAAGGGGGACATATGATACAATTTAAGATTTTAATGATAATCGGCATATAAAGGACAACATAAAGCATCGTTAATTTGTAAGAAACCTCAATGAAAACTGTAATATTCGCTATTGTTATGAAAATGTGCTAGAATCCTATAAAAATGTGGACGCATTTGGTCTACGTTCCGTTATACTATTTACATACTATTTACGTTAGGCTAACGAGGCTAACTCTCTGTACTTCCTTCCTTGCGGTCTGTGGCAACAAACAGAGGGGGCAGGCGTTATATGCAGCTGAGAAACGTCTTGACGTCACAGATATGCTAATTTTCAGATGACTCAGTTCAGTGAGGGTGAATATTGTAAGAGGATAATTGGAGAATGCGCCAATATGAGAATTAGAGACATAGATCCTATTAATAAAGTCCACATAGCTAGGATACATGCTAAACACTGGAAAAGGCCATTCATAAGATAGTTCCCCTTTAACACTTTCACTGCCACTCACGAGTATTCTCGGAATTATTAATATCTCGTTGAAAGCACTCACGAGATTTGGATTTGGAATGGATCAATGAAAATGGATGGGGAAAAAAATCCTGTACTCCACATTTTCCAGTCCACCCATGCAGCCGGAGTACCAGGGTTCATTCAGGGGCTCTCAGCCCCGCGGAATCATGTGGTTACACTGTACCACATTGGATCTATACACTTATCGATTTTTTCGAATGGTGATCAGGAATCGGAATATACCAGTTGGATACCATCTGATGTCAGGTAAGGATCTATGTATCAGTGTTAGGATAATCAGACTCATTTTGATGAAGATATAGGCTGTTTTGTGAAATGGGCTCTATCGGTTTTACTGAAAAAATCCATGAGGAAATGAACACGGCTATTATCAGCGTGCGCCTCGAATGGGCGTGCGTGTATGTATAATATTGATCATCTAGCGTTTATTTGAAAACGATTCATAAATAGGCCGACAAATATCAACGTTCTGGAATATTCCAGTAAAAGACGATTATCATAGAATGCCCCAGATAGACTGTTTTTAACCTTAAAACGGGGTCTTTCAAAATGCTCTCAAACGGAAATGAAGCGATAAAAAACCAATCTGCCTTGACAGCACTGACTGGAAAAGGATTAATTGATAAGCGACGGGCAGATTAGACACATAGCCATAATTTAAAACATAGATTAGGCGATATTAACGATAACATTAAAGGGGAACTATTTTACTATTTCTTTCACTATTTGGGCACTTTACACATTCCTGTGAGTTTATGGAACACCTCTGTAATTTTTTATTTTTTTAATTCATTGTTTTGTATTTCTAATGAAGTCCTCAAAAACAGCATTTTTCTACCTCAAGATCTTAAGCCGTTTTGAGCCTGGGCACCTAAACCACTGCGCCGCCTGAACATTATCATGCAGCTGAGTCTCTCTGACATCACAAATCATCACATTTTCAGATGACTCAGTTCAGTGAGGGTGAATTATTGTGAGAGGAGAATTGGAAGAATGCGCAATATGAGAATTAGAGACATAGATCATATTAATATAAGTCCACATAGCTAGGAAACAATGCTAAACACTGAAAAAGGCCATTTATAAGATAGTTCCCCTTTAAGTGAATGGTGGCATTGAAGCGCTAACTCCGGCGCCACCTCGTGGCATAGAAATGTGTTAAGAGTTTTTGTTTCACCAGGATGGTGTGGTTTGGGTTGGTTTAGTTGTGTCTCCTACTGAGAACGCTGTCCTACTGAGAACGCTGTCTTCCATCAATAAGAACTACGTCAGGTCATTCAGTATGTGGTTCTAATCTAGTGCCTAATAGCAACCCATTATCTCTGTCTCTCTCTCTCTCTCTCTCTCTCTCTCTCTCTCTGTATCTCTCTCTCTATCAATCTGCTATTTATACCAAAGTCCCACACAAAAGCACACACACACACCTACACACATACAACCTACACACACACACACCTACACACACACACACCTACACACATACACAACTACACACGGAGCGATACAAAAGAATCCTTCTGTTGAGCTGCGATCGATTGATGAGGCAATCTGCATTCCTCCCACCTGGGAGCGGAGAGCGGGCCTCTAAAACTCAGCCAATCAATATCCTGTAAGATAATGAAAAGGACCCGCTAACCCCTCCATCTGATTGGGTAATGAGAAGGACCCCCTAACCCCTCCATCTGATTGGATAAACAGATTAGCAACCAAACGCTGAGATAAGAGTCAAGGCCATATGCTGATAAAGGGTTAAATAAAGGGAGGCGCAGATTAGCAAACCGGAGATGATACTTCCTCAGCACAATTCATTCACAATGTCATCATCATCATCATCATCATCATCATCACCATCATCGTCATCAGCATC
>NC_140179.1:65828802-65892151 GCF_963971535.1 Notolepis coatsorum
CTCACAACACCCATTATCTCTCCTCACAACACCAGTTATCTCCTCTCACAACACCAGTTATCTCTCCCAACACCCAGTTATCTCCTCACAACACCCAATTATCTCCTCTCACAACACCCAGTTATCTCTACTCACAACACCCAGTTATCTCCTCACAACACCCAGTTAACTCTCCTCACAACACCCAGTTATCTCTCCTCACAACACCCATTATCTCCTCACAACACCCAGTTATCTCCTCACAACACCCAGTTATCTCACAACACCCAGTTATCTCTCTCCAGTTACTTCAACACCCAGTTATATCCTCACAACACCCAGTTATTCCTCACAACCCGGTTATCTCCTCACAACACCCAGTTATCTCTCCTCACAACACCCAGTTATCTCCTCACAACACCCAGTTATCTCACAACACCCAGTTATCTCTCCTCTCAACACCCAGTTATATCCTCACAACACCCAGTTATATCCTCACAACACCCGGTTATCTCCTCACAACACCCAGTTATCTCTCCACAACACCCAGTTATCTCCTCACAACACCCAGTTATCTCCTCACAACACCCAGTTATCTCTCCTCACAACACCCAGTTATCTCCTCACAACACCCAGTTATCTCTCCTCACAACACCCAGTTATCTCTCCTCACAACACCCAGTTATCTCCTCACAACACCCAGTTATCTCTCCTCACAACACCCAGTTATCTCCCCTAGCAACACCGGCGGAGGCCCGTTTCTTCAGGGATTGGATTGGCAGGCTGGTGATTTATGACATCAGAGATCTACCCGTCTCCATGGTGATTTATGACATCAGAGAGTGAAGCTTGTTAGGGGACAAGCTGTAGAAACAGGTGTGTGTTTCTCATTACAGTCACATGACAGACTGATGGGCTTTTAATCACTGTGTGCGTGCGTGCGTGTGTGTGTGTGAGTCTGCATCTGTCCAGAGGGAACAGGAGATAGCAGCACCACTGAGTGATTTCAGGAAAGCATCTAATTATAACTTGATGGGAAAGATATTCCAGCATCCAGGTCCCTGGTCTGGTGTCCCTATAGGCAGCGTCTCTCCAAATGGGCCTGCAGTTTATCAGAGTCAGGGAGGGAGTGAGGGAGGGAGAGAGAGAGGAGAGAGAGGGAGGGAGCGAGTGGGCGAGAGGGAGGGAGGAGGGAGGAGGGAGGGAGGGAGGGAGGGAGAGGGAGGGAGGGAGGGAGGAGCGAGGGAAGGAAGGAGGGAGAGAGGGAGGGAGAGAGGGAGGGAGCGAGAGAGGGAGGGATGAGAGAGAGGGAGGGAGGGAGGGAGGGAGGGAGGGAGGGAGGGAGGGAGGGAGGGAGAGGGAGGGAGGGAGGAGGGAGGGAGGGAGGGAGAGAGGGAGGAGGGAGAGGGAGGGAGGGAGCGAGGGCGGAGGGAGGCAGGGAGGGAGGGAGGGAGGGAGGGAGGGGGAGGGAGGGAGGAGAGAGAGAGAGAGAGGGAGGGCGGGAGGAGGGAGGAGAGAGAGGAGAGAGGGAGGGAGGGAGGGAAGGAGGGAGGCGTGTATCATTTCCGCAACGGATTTAGTTGGATTTCGGTTTCCGGGTTCGCCTGATTGGCCGCGACGGCCACGTGACACGCCGTGGCACGCCCCCGCGGCAGCGCCAGACTTCACTGCCGCTTTCCCACTCATCACGCCAGAGCAATATTGTCGCGCCATCTTCTGAGTGCAGACGCGCTGCTGTTTAATCACTTTTCCCACTTCAATGACAGAGCTGCTGTTTAATGCTCACTTTTCCCACTTCAATGACAGAGCTGCTGTTTAATAATATTGTCGCGTTGTGGAAAGCAGGATGAGAGAGCGTAGATTTCAGTGTGTATCATTTAATCATTTAACATTTGTAAGGCATACATTGTTGTCATACAGAAGTACAGAATACTTTTATCCAAAATGCTTCTTACTGTTACTGTTAGAGACTGTGCTAGACAAGATAAGTATGAAATAAAATAATATAGCATAAAATCTACGTTCTCTCATCCTGCTTTCCACAACGCGACAATATTATTAAACAGCAGCTCTGTCATTGAAAAAGTGAGCCGTATTGTATATTAGTACATTGCATAGTATATTGTATATTGTATGGTAACTCAGGGAGGGAGGGAGGGAGGGAGGGAGGGAGGGAGGGAGGGAGGGAGGGACAGACAGACAGACAGACAGACAGACAGACAGACAGACAGACAGACAGACAGACAGACAGACAGACAGACAGACAGACAGACAGACAGACAGACAGACAGACAGACAGACAGACAGACAGACAGACAGACAGACAGACAGACAGACAGGGTTGCATAATCCCCACCAGATGCCACAAAAGCATATAGACACAGTATATTTGATTAGGCTCGACAGTTTTGGAAATTGACAGCACTGGGTTTGGTTACTGTCAACGCTTGGTTGCTCTAATGTGGTTCCAGTGAAGGTCTCTCGCCCGCTCTCTCACCTCCAGCCCGTGTCTCTCTGGTGACAGTCCAGCCAGACCATGAAAACAAGATAGTATTTTCTAAGATATCTACAATTCAAATTGCATTGTTCTCACTAACAGATGTATTCGCTCAGCCAGATGCAATTTGCAGTCCAATATATCATGTACACACTATACGTGTATATATACAGGGGTGTAAAGTACTTGAGTAATTGTACTTTGTTACAATACTTAAGTACTGTTTTTGGGAGATTTGTACTTTACTCAAGTATTATTAGTGGGGCTGTCAGTTTATCGCGTTAATTAGATTAATTAATTACACAGCAAATTATCGCGTTATGAAAATTAACTCAATTAATTACAAAATGTATATATTTTTTTATCTCATTCATTCCATAAGAACGTAGAATATACATTTACAGACATTTTTTTTAATATGGTCCATTTGCATGTTCTTGGTATCTGATTCTAGGGACATCTATGGATCTCAGGGAATGTATTCCTGTGTCAGAAATACTGTGTCTGTTACTAGGCTTGAGTAAATTGTAATGAACCAAATGAGAATATCAATACATTTTTTTTTATCTTTGACTGTGAATAACACCATGCTAAAATGTACCAGACCTGAAAAATCTAAGCAAATTAATAAATGGAAGATGATTAAACAGAAGGTTTTGTAGATACAGTACTGAATTCTGCCATCCGGACACATGCCATTTGAAATATGATTATAGAATATAGAATATCAGGCATAAAATGGTTATGCGATTAAAATGTGATTAATTAGATTAATTAATTACAAATCCTGTAATTAATTAGATTAATTTTTTTAATCACCTGACAGCACTAATTATTAGGTTTGTATACTTGTACTTTTACTCAATTACATTCCAGAGAAAAAAAAATACTTTTTACTCCTTACTCCAAAGTACAAAGTACAAATCTCGCAGGTCAAACTATTTTAATTAGTATATTTGTTTCTCTGGCCGAATTAACGTTATTAATCCTGCGGCCGCACTTTATTTAAAAACAGCCAATCAAATCCCCATCAATGGAAAATGAACCCGCCCATAAACATCAATTGAAATGTATGGACCTAGTGGATTACAAAACTGCCCTCATTGTATACAAAGCCAGATACAAGCTAATCCCATGCAGGCAACATTCAAAAATGGTTCAGAGACAGGGAAGGTGAATATAATTTAAGAGGGAGAGGGAATCTCAAACAACTAATGGTACACACCACGCTGAAAAGCATGTGCATATCGGTGTGTGGAGTGAAGTTGTGGAATAATTTACCCGATTACATCAAACTGAGTAAACATGTGGCACAATTTAAAAAGCAGTTAAAAAAATACACATTAGAAAAATACAGAAATGAGTAGTGAGGATAAACAAAATTATGTTATATTGTGTATGTAGTGATGTACTATATTCACTGCTGTCAAGTGAATCATGTTTTTTATTGTAAACTTTTAATATAAGTAAAAATAATATTCTATATTGTAATATACTAAATTATGTAAATTCTAGTTATATTAATGGAAGAACAAATACAAATGTAAGGGGGTAGGGATCAATAAGCTAAGCTTCCCTCTACTCCTTTTTTTGGACATGTCTGCCAACCAAACACATTGCTCTTTTGTTTATAATTCCTGTTTTTTCTTTGTTCTTTTTTTTTAAATGTTTTTTTTTCTTTAAGGATTTTTTTCTTTTGTTGTTATGATTGTTTGGTCTGACAGATCAAGACACTGTGAGTTGTTTGAAGAAATAAGAAGAATAACATGTCCAAGAAATAAACTTTTCATTCATTCATTCATTCATTTATTCATTTTTCATGAGTATTAGCAGATGTCGTGATGCATATTGCTAATGAAAGAAATTATATTCCAAAAGATTAAGTTACTGATTACAATTTTAAGCAGGTAATCAGTAGTGTATAATGGATAACATTGTGAAAGTATCTATGCATACACAGTCCTGTATATTAGTGGTCAACAATTGTAAATAAAATACAATAATTTAATAATAACAAATGAGACACTAAATTGCTAAACTTAAGTTCAATACCATTGGCTAGCTAGATTAGCTGGTTGATGACAGCTCGGTTTGCACTTGCTAAAACTAGCCTAAATAAACATGGAGTCAGCTTAAATTTAGCCTGACAAAATACCACTAACCTAATAACGAACATCCTTCATATTGCGTTTCATTATGAAATGTTAATACCGGTATTAATGTATTTAACTGTGTTTTTGAGATGCTATTGGCCTACACATGCCCCCCTCTCTCTATCTCTCTGGTACAGTGGTACATGCACAACAGGGCTGCATTTTAAATTTCATTGTACCATTCTTGTGACAATGACAATAAAGATCATTCATATGCAATCCCTCCATCGTCCATGCACGTCAGAACCTCCCGTAACAACATGCGCCCAGGCCTGGCACCCTGCCTGACCACATGTGCATGAACTCCACAACACTGACACCACAAACCCACAACACATAGCTTGTTGTAAAAAAGGAAGAGGAAAAAAAAGAATCATTCAGACTTTATTCATGCGGTCAGATGAAAGCGTTCTCCCTGAGCTCTCGCCGAAGTGCTGATTCAGTGTGAAACCAACATTTGAAAGGAGCGCTTTGACCTTGTAAAAAGAGATACAGACCTTCCATCTCAGGAGAAATGCATGAGAAAGAGATGCACTTTTGCATAAGGGTATTAATAGATGATGTGTGGAGCGCTTGTGATTTACTGGCATCAAATACTCAAAATACTTTACTAGCATCAAGGTCAGGGCCGTATTAACGACCGGGCCGTTTGGGCCTCTAGTGACGAGGGGCCTCCAAAAAAAAGATTTTTTTTTCTTATTTTGGAGATCGATGTCATACTGTGACACTGAAATGAAAAAATATTTCATCAACAAAAATATTTCATCAACTAAAATATACAGTACGTCACACCCCGCGCCGTCTGCAAGTGGCTAATCTTGAGTTTCCGACCCCCCAGTAAGCTAACCATGGATAAATCCAAAAAAAGGAAAGTCTGAGGAAAATAGAGGGTTTAATTCAGCGTGGCCAGATTAATTTGCTTTCACGACTAACAATGCAGGATTACCTGTAGCCTATGCCTGATATGTGGTGCGAAATTTGCGAACAACGAAAAATTTACTTTTTATTTTATAAATGTTCCACAAATAAGGGAAAGACTCAAATATACCTGAATAGTTCAGGGTTTTATTTCAAAGACGGTCTACAGACACCAGTGTTTTGTCTCCTCTTCTGTGTTTTATTTAAAAATAGGTCTACACAGCCAGTATTTTTTCACCTCTTCATAAGAGTTTGAGGTTTTCCTTTGTTATAACAGGTAAAAACAGCAATAAAAAGTCAAAACTTTTCTTTTTGTTGCTTTATAATTCCATTAATGCAATAAGTATAAAGTATAATAAATCTCAAATTACTTTGGGTATGCAATTGTCAGGCGTTTTATGCTAAATGTGGGGTATGCTTGGGGATATATAAAACGTTATACACTGTTATCTTGTGCGGCTCCCTGAAAATTTTATTTTGTGGGAGGGGGGAAAAGTGGCTCTTTTGATAGTAAAGGTTGCTGACCCCTGGACTAGACGTATAGGGAGGGCTGGAAATCTATAGTGCTCCCTCTGTCCTGTGGAGGGCGGCAATACGCCTAGATGGGTAGTCCGCCGGAAATATACAAGAAGAAGAAGAAGACTAGACGTAGAGTCTGCTGTCACGCCCGCATCTCCACATCCCAGCCCCGACACGAATGAGGCAGATTGGGATCATGACAGCAGAGACCCGCCGGTGCTAAATAGTCCTTTTTCCTTTTTTTTTTATTGCTTGTAGACCAGCAATACCCAAAAGTCACAACAGCAAGTCACAAACTGCACTGTTGCAGAACTGTTCTTTCTTTGTTCGCCTTCCAAATTGAAAATCAAAATGACAATTTTCTGGTTGTGTTTTCCTGCATTTAACATTTTCAAACAAAGCCATCATGAAACTGACAGAATAACTGAACAATAAAGTATAATATATTGTGTGGTACCCTGTCAATAACTTTGGCAGACAGGGAATATAATACATTTTCAATACTTAAAAAAAAGTCCTCAACTATACTTTCTCTCTCGATGGATCGCTGTTTGTTGATGTGTTAAAAATCAGTAGCAGGATTACTGTAATTTTGTAGCTTTTTGTTGTTGTTGTAGTTTGCCTGGTATGTAGCCTTGGTTGGTGGCTGCCCCACCAAGAGTCTGGCACAGAGGCCTCTGAATTCTTAATCTGGCCTTGATCAAGGTAATACTTAAATACTTTACTAGCATCAAACTAATACTTAAAATACTTTACTAGCATCAAAGTAATACTTGAAATACTTTACTAGCATCAAACTAATACTTACAATAATTTACTAGCATCAAAGTAATACTCACAATACTTTACTAGCATAAAACTAATACTTAAACTACTTTACTGGCATCAAAGTAATAGTCAAAATACTTTACTAGCATCAAACTAATACTTAAAATACTTTACTAGCATCAAACTAATACTGTACCACCTACATCCGGCTTCAACATGGACGGTCGCATTTTACGTAGCTCCCGTAACCAACGCAACAGAGCGACAACAACAAAGTACTTTGCGCATTTTCTACTTTCCCTCCTGTGGATTATGGATTTGTACCTGAATTCACAACTCAAGCAGCAACTCCAGACAGAAGTGGAGGATAGCGAAAACGTAAAACAGCAGTCCCATTGCGACTTCTATTTGTTAACGGGCTCGGAGAGGAAACATCCTGCCTTCGGAGCCACGACCATCCACACAGTACTTACTGCAAATCCGGAACGAAAGAAATTACCCCCGGCAGGCAAGTGTAATAAGAGATCAATGTTTTTATTATACCTGCTCATGTCGGGTGACATTCATCAGAACCCTGGTCCCGTAATGACACGGAACCAGAGACTACAGTCAAATCTGCTGATCCAAGAAGCAGCAGCCAGCACAACAGATCAACGGCTACCCACACATACTGCGGCTAACGACATGATCAACGGCAACATTCCTCCTCTGCCACCCCTGCAAAAGAACCCACGAGAGGCCACAGCGAGAGGGAAGGAACCGGGGTTCACAACCGAGGCGCCCAGCACGTCGCGGGGACAAAACAGCGAGGCATCGCTCCTCACACCGGCGCCGGAGATCAACAGCATCCACGCAATTGACGCTTCAGCCAGCAGTTGCACCAGCCGACCAGCAAGCGGCGACATACCCTCACAGAAGCCCCAGCGGACTCGGCGAGTGGCTAAAGGGAGAGCGGCGCGGGACATCGAGACCACCAAGGACCCGACGGTTAGCTTGGCTGGCCCCGCCAAGGCCGCCATGCCAGCAAGTCTACCCGGGCCGAGGCCAGGACAAAAGGCACCCCCCCTCCCCCACAATGGAGTACAATCAGACATATCTGTAATCAACCAGCCCCCCCCCCCACATCGCGGGCTTTCACACAAAGGAATACAGACACCAGCAAAGGACAAAGCATCACCCCTCCCCCCCTCCCCACCCACGGCACAAACAGCAACAACGCCCCCCCTCCCCCCACCACAGGACAGGACACAATTGAACAGAGTTACCTCAACTGTGACGACATCAAACTTATTACAAGCAAAAATGGACTACACATATTTCATCTGAATACAAATAGCCTGAGACCGAAACTGGCTGAAATCAAACAGTTGTTTTTAAACGGTAAGGCTAACATATTGTGTTTCACAGAAACAAAATTAGACTCATCTGTACAGGATCCAGAGATTGAAATTGAAAACTACTCAATAGTCAGGAGGGATAGGAACCAGTATGGAGGTGGCGTCTGTGTGTATATACACAAGGATACCAAATACATCAACCGTACTGACCTTAACCATGATGAAATTGAAACTGTTTGGATTGAAATCTTATTAGACAGGGCGAAACCGGTA
This sequence comes from Notolepis coatsorum, assembly GCF_963971535.1. NCBI lineage: Eukaryota > Metazoa > Chordata > Actinopteri > Aulopiformes > Paralepididae > Notolepis > Notolepis coatsorum. Next base: position 65,837,247 of record NC_140179.1, read on the forward strand.
CTAGTAGGCACAATCTATAGACCACCAGAACAGAGTGGGTTTTATGACACACTTGATGGGTGTTTAGCTGGGGTGGAGGGGGTAGAAAAAATTCTTATTGGGGACTGGAACACGGATATGCTGCGTAAATCAGCACCCGTCTTCAAGGCCTTCAGTAGATTTTCTGACCTGCACGGTTTCAGCCAGCTAATCACACAACCCACAAGGGTATGCGATTCGACACAAACCACCATTGACCTCATTTTGACCTCTGACAAGTCCATGATCTCCAGTAAAGGGGTGATAGCATGCGGGTTAAGTGATCATTATATGATTTTCTGTACCCGCAAAAAGCTAAAACAGAAGGCCGGCTGTCACAAAACAGTCACATCTAGAGACCTCAAAACTTACTCTAGAGAGGCCTTTAACCTAGAACTGGGGAGCTTGGACTGGTCAGATGAGCTCAGTGGTACACAGGTTGAAGAAACATGGCTTGGATTCAAAACCAAATTCACAGCAATACTCAACAACATGGCACCGATAAGAACCACCAGGGTTAAAAATCGCGCTGAGGCATGGATGCACACTGAAATACTGGCCGCTATGAAAACCAGAGACAAAAAATGCTCTGAACTTCATAAAAGTCAGACAAAGCTTTCCAAAAGCTCAAACAGTGAACTCCAAGCCCACGTGGTTGAACTAAAAATCCAAAGAAACAGACTAAGAAATGACGTAAACACCATGATCAGAACCGCAAAAAGAAATTTCATCAACGACAAAACTGAGGAAAACAAAAACAAACCCTGCGAACTTTGGAAATTACTCAATAATCAACTAGGCTGCAGTAAAAAACTTAAAACCAGATTCTCAAACATAAACATAAAGACGGACAACACGCTCATCACAGACAAGCTGGATGTAGCCAATTACTTAAACATCTTCTTCACAAACATAGCCACAACACTGGTAAACAAACTACCCTCCCACTCAGGGCATTATGGGGTAGAACACATAGTAGCATACTACAAAAACCTAGGGGTCCACAAAGACGACTTCAAACTTGAAATGGTAACAACCGATGAGGTACTCAAAAAATTGAGCGCCCTCCAACCTAACAAGGCCACTGGCCATGACAACATCCCCTCCAAATTCCTCAGAGACGCAGCAGCCGCCATCACCCCAGTCATCACACACATAATAAACCTCTCTATAAAACAGGGGCACGTCCCCAAGGACTTCAAAATTGCGAGAGTGACCCCTCTACACAAAAAGGGCAGCAAATTAGACCCAGGCAACTACCGCCCTGTTTCTATTCTTACCTCCATCTCGAAAGTCATGGAGAAAATAGTCTACGAACAGGTCGAAAAGTACCTGGCGGAAAAAAACCTAATCTACGAATTCCAATCTGGCTTCAGAACGTCCCACTCCACTGACACATGCCTCCTCTATTTGAACGACCACATCAAACAAGAGGTGGACGCTGGCAAATACTGCGGCATGGTCATGCTGGACCTACAAAAGGCCTTCGACACTGTCAATCACTCCATTCTAATGGACAAGCTAAAAGCAATTGGTTTTGATAGCCTATCAGTGAGCTGGATGCAATCCTACCTGGAGGGGAGAGAACAGATGGTAGAGGTAAACGGTACTCTATCCCCCCCCCTCACAGTGAGCTGTGGTGTTCCACAAGGAAGCATACTAGGACCGCTACTCTTCCTAATTTATGCAAATGACATGTCGTCAGCCTGTGACTGCAACTTGTTCCTGTTTGCGGACGACTCAGCCCTGCTGGTCTCTGACAAGAACAAATTGCAGGTTGAAAAAACCCTCAGCACGGAACTAGGCAAAATCTGCATATGGCTCGCTGATAACAAACTATCATTACACATGGGCAAAACAGAGTCCATTCTCTTCGGTTCAAATAACAAACTCAGCAAGACCGACGGCTTCTCAGTTACAGTGGGTGACAATATTGTCACAAGGAAAGACGAAATTACCTACCTGGGTTCCATCCTAGAGGCAAATCTTTCCTGTGACAAAATGGCATCCAATGTAATAAAAAAAGTCAACCAACGAACTAGATTCTTGTACCGGATCTCCTCTCTGGTAAACAAGAATACCCTGAGGACTCTGGCAGGAGCACTCATTCAAGGGTACTATGACTATGCGTGCACCTCATGGTACCAAAGCACCTCAAAGGCGCTTAAAACAAAATTACAAACATCACAAAACAAACTGGTCAGACTACTACTTGACCTGAACCCCAGAACCCACCTCACCCCTGCCCACTTTGCCAACCTAGGATGGCTTAGAGTAGACGACAGAGTACAGCAACTTGCAATGGGCCTGGTCTACAAGATACACTATACGACCGGGGTGCCCATGTACATGTCAAAATACTTCCCAAAGGTCAGTGAATACCACAACCACTACACCAGAGGAAGCTCAACAAATCATGTTAAACCCAGATTCGGCTCAAACAAGGGACTAAACACGTTTCGCAATTATGCCACAACAATGTGGAACGCCCTACCCAAAGCTGTAAAGGAATGTGAATCCCTGCCCACATTCAAAACCGCCCTTAAAGAGCACCTACGGGAGGCTGCAATTCGAAACTGGCCACCGTAAATGCCCAAAACCCCCACCACCTCCTAATAGACAGTCTCCTCCCCACCGCATGTATATATTCCCTCCCCGCCGTATGTATATTCCCCTCCCACCCACCCACCCCCTCCTAATGTACAGTCCCCTCCCCATCATATGTATATACTCTGTCAGGATCTAGGGGTAACAGTACTGTATATTTGAATACCGCCTATGTCACAAATGTATCAGTACTAAATACCTATATGTCCCTATGCCATAAATGTCATGTATGTTATGTATGTCATAAATGTCTATATGAATTGAAAATGGGGGACCCTGATGGAAACAAGACAAACGTCTTTCTCAGGTCTGCATCCCCTTAACAATTGTATGTATTGAGCCGTACTGTATTGTACCCATTCTGCAATCTGTTAAATAAAGTTTTCATTCATTCATTCATTCATACTGAGCATTATGGGTCCTTCTGCATTATTGCATGTGGGAAACACAATTTCAGAGATGTGCCGATGAAATCAACTGCCATAATCTGAAAACAATTAATCCAATGACTATTGAATGATCCCAAGCTCCCCCCCTCTCTTAGTTTGACCAAGGAAAGCAACGTTTGATTGGAAGGTCAAGAAAAAAGGGCGAAGCTTGGGATCAGTCAATAAGTCCTTTCGGTGTCCTCCATCATGCGTCTCTCCTGCATTAGTACTATGGCAACCGCTGCAGCATATTCTTTCAAACAAAAATGCAGAAAATCAAGTCTAGTATGATGGAGAGGCGCAACAAACACTGGTATTTGTTCATTCCATAATTTTTTCTTGGTCGTATACTTTTATTACCCAAAAGGGGGCGTGGTCTATTAAAAATTGCCCCTTTTTGCATGTTACCCCAAACAAAATCTTAAAGAAATGGATGATATATAGATATTTTCTCATGGTTTTTCATGTTACTACATTAAATACCGAACTTTATGCTAGAGGATTTTTTGATATGCCACCCGAACAGGAATTTATGACCTTTTATGACCCCCTAGTCATAAATTCTTTTTTTTTGCATAACTTTTTTGTATAAAATGTTCTAAAAATCTGGATGAGTGATATATCAAAAAATCCTCTAGCAGAAAGTTGTGGTATATGGATAGGAGGAAACGTGGCCAGTTTGGTGTGTGGAGGTACTAGAGAAATTGAGATTTTTTGTTTTATGTGTAATACAAACTCATAAAATCTCGTTTTGAGAAAAACGCCTTTAAAGTTTTGTATTGTCTGTAAATCAGGCTATGTATGACATATCAACAAACCATTTGTGTGTAGATGCTAGGGAAATGGTACATGTCTACCCTTTGGGAAAACGCCCATTGTAAAATGCCATACATTTTTATTTGAAACCGCTATTTACAAACACAACAGTACAACACCCAATCAAACCATTAGTAATAGACAACCTAAACACATGCCTGATAACTGAATAACATAATAACATAATAATAATGATGTAGTAGTAGTAACAGTTTAGTAACAAACAACACAACCGATTACTGTACCCCCTAATAGGCAAACAAAATATTTTAATAGATATCACTATGAAACTTTCCCAGTTTGTTATATAAACTAAGAAAAAATATATTGCAAGTTTTCTGAATTTTATGTTTATATATGCAAATGAGGCACTTCCCCATTCGATATGTGCACATTTATGGATGCAATCATGCAAAATGAAGCAAAATAAGCAACTAAATGTGTTTTTTTTTAAGTTTTCTTGTCACTAGTTTGAAAGAAGACATGTAAAGGGGCAACATTATAAAAAAATCTCAAAATTGCCCCAAAATCTGGAAAAGGGTATTTTAGGTGGGTGGTTTTAATAAGGTCCCCAGAGTTTGCTCTGAACAGGGTAAATCTGCATTCTGCTATGATGCTCATTCTGCAATGATGCTCATGGAATGAACTCCAACAGTCCTTAAAGCTTGAGATTCTCCCCTCTGCTGCAGAGTTTAAAACCTTATTCTCCAACCTTTGTCAATCAAGTTTTAATGAACTGTTATCCTTACTTGTCTTATTGTTACGGTTTTATATGCTGTGTGATTTTATATAAGGGAAACCTCAGTTGCCTTTCGAGTTTAAATATTGGGCAAATTCACCAACGCAGATATGGCACTATGGCCTCTACCCCAGCATGGTGCCTCACTACCAGTGGGGGGTGCTGTGGCCTCTACACCAGCATGGTGCCTCCCTACCAGTGGGGGGCGCTGTGACCTCTACAGCAGCATGGTGCCTCCCTACCAGTGGGGGGCGCTGTGACCTCTACAGCATGGTGCCTCCCTACCAGTGGGGGGCGCTGTGGCCTCTACAGCATGGTGCCTCCCTACCAGTGGGGGGCGCTGTGACCTCTACAGCATGGTGCCTCCCTACCAGTGGGGGCGCTGTGGTCTCAGCATGGTGCCTCCCTACCAGTGGGGGGCACTGTGGCCTCAGCATGGTGCCTCCCTACCAGTGGGGGGCGCTGTGGCCTCTACAGCAGCATGGTGCCTCCCTACCAGTGAGGGCCCATTATCTCCCCAGCGTGGCCCCTGCCTCCGACACCACAGAGGACCTCATCTCCTACCAAACCCCCCATTAATAATGTACGCCCTCCTCTCCTGTGCCAATCTGTCACTTCCTTCCTCGTCATTTGTCATTTTAAATAATAGATGGTGAAACTCATGGTAATCTCCCCACGTCCTGCGTCGGTAATCGTGTCGCTGTCTGCGTCTCCCGCTCTGTGAAGACGGGCTGCCTTGCTGAACGGTGACGCGCGGCCAAGCGCGTCCTGACCACATGCATTATTCAGAGACCGCAGAATGGAAGCTCCTGGCAGGAACTCAGTACATTCAGTAGAACACCGTGACGTCTTTATAGGTTAGCTAAGTATTTAAGTTTGCTATTTGCCTCTTTGTTGATCCGAGAGGAAGAGAGGATGTTTTTCTATTTGGCCAACATCACAGTCGGTGCGCAATGTTACTCTTTCATTTGAGCTAAACACAACATCCTGAGCTAAACACATCACCCAGAGCTAAACACATCACCCAGAGCTAAACACATCACTCAGAGCTAAACACATCACCCAGAGCTAAACACATCACCCAGAGCTTATCACCCAGAGCTAAACACATCACCCAGAGCTAAACACATCACCCAGAGCTAAACACATCACCCAGAGATTATCACCCAGAGCTAAACACATCACCCAGAGCTAAACACAACACCCAGAGCTTATCACCCAGAGCTAAACACATCACCCAGAGCTAAACACATCACCCAGAGCTAAACACCCAGAGCTAAACATAGAAGGCTTTGACCGAGTCTCGTTAGTATATCATGGTCCAGCCACAGACTTTGACGAGTCTCGTTAGTATATCATGGTCCAGCCACAAACTTTGACGAGTCTTGTTAGTATATCATGGTCCAACCATAGACTAGACTTTGACGAGTCTCGTTAGTATATCATGGTCCAGCCAGACTTTGACGAGTCTCGTTGGTATATCATGGTCCAGCCACAGACTTTGACGAGTCTCGTTGGTATATCATGGTTCAACCATAGACTAGACTTTAACGAGTCTCGTTAGTATATCATGGTCCAGCCATAGACTAGACTTTGACGAGTCTCGTTAGTATATCATGGTCCAGCCATAGACCAGGCTTTGATGAGTCTCGTTAGTATATCATGGTCCAGCCACAGACTTTGACGAGTCTCGTTAGTATATCATGGTCCAGCCACAGACTTTGACCTGGTCTCGTTAGTATATCATGGTCCAGCCACAGACTTTGACCTGGTCTCGTTAGTATATCATGGTCCAGCCACAGACTTTGACCTGGTCTCGTTAGTATATCATGGTCCAGCCACAGACTTTGACAGAGTCTCGTTAGTATATCATGGTCCAGCCACAGACTTTGACGAGTCTTGTTAGTATATCATGGTCCAGCCACAGACTTTGACGAGTCTTGTTAGTATATCATGGTCCAGCCACAGACTTTGACGAGTCTTGTTAGTATATCATGGTCCAGCCACAGACTTTGACGAGTCTTGTTAGTATATCATGGTCCAGCCACAGACTTTGACGAGTCTCGTTAGTATATCATGGTCCAGCCACAGACTTTGACGAGTCTCGTTAGTATATCATGGTCCAGCCACAGACTTTGACGAGTCTCGTTAGTATATCATGGTCCAGCCACAGACTTTGACGAGTCTCGTTAGTATATCATGGGCAGCGGCTGGGGGTTCAGGAGAAGGTTACCACATAGCTCCAGTCCGCTCCAATATCCCTGAGCACTTCAAAGACCCTCCGCTCGCCTGATAGGAGAGCAAATAACAAAGGCATCCAGCGCAAGAGCCAGACCGGAAAATCAGCTGTCTGATCCAATCACAGGCTCGGCCGGGTGAAACTGAGACCATTTAGAGGAAAAGGATGCAGAATATACTGTAGTCTGTACATCCGGTGTCTTCACGGTTCTCCTCTCGTCCGTCCGCACACTTCCTCTCCGCCTCGTCAGAGTGTTTCCTGTTAACACCGCGGCCTTGATGGGATTCATCCAGCATCTGGGGAGATCTGCTCTCATAGGTTCAACAGCTGTATCATAATCTCAGCAGAACAGCATGAGGAGAGAGAGAGAGAGAGAGAGAGAGAGAGAGAGAGAGAGAGAGAGAGAGAGAGAGAGAGAGAGAGAGAGAGGGGGGGGGGGGGGGGAGGGAGAGACAGAGAGAGGGAGAGAGGGAGAGAGAGAGAGAGAGAGAGAGAGAGGGAGAGAGAGAGAGAGAGAGAGAGAGAGAGAGAGAGAGAGAGAGAGAGAGAGGAGAGAGAGAGAGAGAGATGAGAGAGAGAGAGAGAGACTTAGAGTCTGAGAGAGACTTAGGGGCCTTTCTCACTCAACATTCGGGGTCGAATCAGCGCCCCCCGGGGACGGGGGGGAGTGTTCTCACTCAGAAGGACACACCCCTTTTGGGTGCGAAGCGGCTCTGATTCGTACTACCCCCCGCTGAACCTGGGATGCTTGCAATAGGTGGTCTTGGGTGCGGGCCAGTGGGAGCGGGGGGCGTGACACACACAACGTCGTTACTGTAATGCTTTTCATGCTTGCTTGAATTTTGGGCAGATAAAACCACACAGCAACAACTGGACAATACCCACAAAAACGATATTTATGGGCAATTTGAGAGTTCAGACCTCAACCAAAAACAAGCATGTGGAGCTTCACAGCTCAGTGGATGAAAACATGAAGCCACGTTACAACGCACATCACTTCCCTGGCTCGCATTAGGCCTGGCAATTTTGTTTGCCATGCTATGTCTATACATTGGTTTCTTGTTCGAATGCATTTATTTCTATTAGACCAGTGGTGCCCAACCAGTCGGCCGTGGTCGACCAGTAGATCAATGACATGCAATATAATTGCCACGAGCGATGGGATAATGTTAGCTGCTGAACAGGCTAAGCTAACTAGCGTTAGCCGTTAGCTTAGCGTTTGCCACAATGCTATACTATTATACTGGCATATTCCATTCACGTTAGCATGTAAGCTAACAAAATCAGCGCCGATTAGACTAAACTCCGCTTTTGGTGTTCGATTGTGTTGATTCGTTTTGTTTCATCAACAAATGAGAGGCAGAACACACAGTGAATGTATACGTTTTGTTTATTGCACGTTCTTTGCTGAAAAATAAGTGCTACAGTGGCTATACTAGACTAGTACTAGGCTAAGCTAACTAGCGTTAGCCGTTAGCTTAGCGTTAGCCCTGGGAAAAGCGAACTCTACAACACCATCCATTCGTGAGAAAAGGGGGTGGGTTATATTGACAAGGCTTGACAACAGAGGTTCAAATATAACTTCATATTTATTGGTTATTTGTTTATTTTATATCAGCATCCAGTCTCCACCGTGTGTTAAACTCTTCCTGTTTACATTTTCGAGCGTGACATCATCACCTACGGCAAGCTTACAAGCTCAAAAAGCAAACCGTAAACAAAACCCAGAGTGCACCAAGACTGAGTGTGTACACAAACTAGAGGGGGGAGAGGGGGGGGGGGGAGTTCGCATCAGATCTCGGAACGGACCAGAACGGAACGGTACGGAACCGAATGGGTGAGTGAGAAAGGCCCCAGAGAGAGAGAGAGAGAGAGAGAGAGAGAGAGAGAGAGAGAGAGAGAGAGAGAGAGAGAGAGAGAGAGAGAGAGAGAGAGAGAGAGAGAGAGAGAGAGAGAGAGAGAGAGAGAGAGAGAGAGAGAGAGAGAGAGAGAGAGAGAGGAGAGAGAGAGAGAGAGAGAGAGAGAGAGAGAGAGAGAGGTTCAGGTTCAGGTTTTTTATTTAGACTCCGCAACATATACAGATCATTAATCCAACATACATTGTTGTCAAGGATAGAGAGGGGGGGGGGGGAGAGGGAGAGAGACAGAGAGAGGGAGAGAGACAGAGAGAGAGAGAGAGAGAGACAGAGAGAGAGAGAGACAGAGAGACAGAGATAGAGGGAGAGCAAGCCCTATTCTTTTTTTTTAAGGTTTTCTGTTTGATCCCCAGGCCTTTGTGTGAGATCAAGGGGCTGCTTCTCTGAGCTGGAGGCGTGTTGCCATGTGAGATGAAGCTTTGCTTGATCCTCCTCCAGGTTAGCAGCCACTACAGAACTATTTTATTGCACTGTAAACAAAAAAAATTATCTATTCTATTCTACTATTTTATTGCACTGCACTATTGCACTATTTTACTCTGTCTATTTTATCTTACTCTTTTTATTATTGTCTATTTAAAACTGAATCAAACCATAAACAATGTGGCCTGGATGTTAGATCCTAATGTGAAAAACTGTGATTTTACATGTCTGCAATTTATGTGCTCATTTATGCCTGTCTTTTTTCTGTTGTGAAGCACTTTTAGCTGCAGTTTCTGTATGAAAGGTGCTATACAAATAAAGTTAATTATTATTATTATTATTACAGGCCCAGCTAACCTGGTCCCCAAGCGGGAATCCAACCCAGGCGACAGTGTTAACCACTAGACCACCGTGCCACCACAAGTGTACTGCAACGCACTGCTTGCTGGCCTCCCGGCCACTGCCACCAAGCCTCTTCAACTCATTCAGAATGCAGCGGCCCGCCTGATCTCAAACCTACCAAAGTCGGCCCATGTCACCCCACTTCTCAGGGACCTGCACTGGCTCCCCATTGCTGCACGAATCCGCTTCAAGGCACTCGACCTGGCATACCGTGCGGCAAAGGGTCTCTAACTACACACCCTCAAGACCCCTACGCTCTGCATCTTCTGGACGCCTCAGACCTACTCCTATCCAAGCTCCGGGAGGGTCATCAAAGAGAAGGCGCCTATTCTCAGTCCTTGCCCCACAATGGTGGAATGACCTACCCACCCCAGTTAGGACAGCCGAAACCCGTCCAATCTTTCGCCGTCGACTAAAGACGCACTTCTTCAACCATTATCTGAAATAAATGTTAAAATAAAAAAAATAAAGGCGGCTGAGTGGCGCAGTGGGCAAGGCACTCGCCACTAACGCTGGTACGAGTCTTGCGGCCCAGCTCTCGCCGTTGCTACCGGCTTGGCCGGCCGTCATACTAACACAATTGGCAGTGTTAGAGGGTGGGAAAGCCGGTGGGTGGGGATTGGACGTTGTGGACAGCGACTCCTACAGGTCGGTTGGGTGACGCCGGTGTGGCGGAAACAGGAAGTATCTGGGGCAGCGTAAGCCTCCCACGCGTTACTCCTCGCCACTGAGAGTTTGAGCTGCTGCGGTGAAAAGATGCGACAGGCTGCCTCCTCGTGTACCGGAGGGGACACGTGATGCAAGACTTCTATCCTCACTACAGCCGACCAGTGGGAGGCATAGTCTAGCAATGTTCAAGACAGGGGAGGGAAGAATTGGAAATACGAAATTGGGATGGGAGAAAAAATTTAAAAATGGGGAGAAAAAGCGGATAAAAAAATATATTTATAAAAAAAATCTAACCCTAACTAACCTTACTGTCATGCACTTGTCCTAATAAACTAACCTACACTGTAGCACTCAACACTTTGATGAACATTGTTACTCAGCTGATAGAGTTGTACCCTTCCTGATGACTTGTCGTACAGAATTTGTAAGTCACTTTGGATAAAAGCGTCAGCTAAATGACTAAATGTAAATGTAAGTGCTATCTAAGTGCTGACTAAGTGCTGTCTGCTGCCATTGAATTTACATTGTGTAATTGAAATTACATTCTGCTGTCACCCTCTGCTGTTCTCTGAGCAGACAATCTTAACCCGCTGAAGACAAGTGTGACATTTGGAAAAGATCTCAGATGGCACATTTTGAAACACCCTGCGGATTATCTTCTGGGAACTCGTTCTGCTGCTGCACTCTCACTTTTCATTTTTAATTATTATTATTCCTCTTCCATAGAATGCCACAACAATGGCAACAGCACGCTAAAGAGAGGGGAGAGAGATAGAGAGAGAGAAAGAGAGAGAGAGATAGAGAGAGAGAGAGAGAGAGAGAGAGAGAGAGAGACAGAGCGAGAGGGAGAGAAAGAGAGAGGAGAGAGATAGTGAGAGAGAGGGAGAGAGAGACCGAGTGAGAGAGGGAGGAGAGAGAGGGAGAGAGGAGTGAAACAGAGAGAGATAGACAGAGAGAGAGACAGAGCAAGAGGGAGAGAGAGACAGAGAGAGAGAGAGGAGAAAGATAGAGAGAGACAGAGAGAGAGAGATAGAGAAAGGGAGAGAGAGAGAGAGAGAGAGAGAGAGAGAGAGAGAGAGAGAGAGAGAGAGAGAGAGAGAGAGAGAGAGAGAGAAGATACCCACTAATGATCAAAATCCAAAAAAGAGCATTTCAATTCTATAATCAGCTAAAATAAAGTGAAAAGGGAGAGAGGACTAACAGGCTGGCTCTCCTCCCAGAGTGGATTATAACTCTATCGTTCACGGAGCGAAGACGATGTGTCTTCTTCCCTCCTTTCACTCGATGCTCAGCGAGCTGGTGACGCACAAGGCTCCAATCCTCCCTCTCTTTCTCCCCCATCTCCCTCTCTTTCCCCCTCACACACACACACACACACACACGCACGCACGCACGCACACATCTTTTTCCCGCCCCTCCCCCTCTACTCTACTAAGATAGGCTTCCTGTTGAATTCCTATTTTAAAGATTAAGTAGCTCTGGACCTCAAATCAATTGTATCTTGCCGCTACACACACACACACACACACACACACACACACACACACACAGACACGCACACACACACACAGACACAGTATACATTCTTCCCACATGGCCTGTGAGGTGGTCAGTGATAGGTACATGGTCAGTGATAGGGTCCTGGTCAGTGATAGGTGCATGGTCCTGGTCAGTGATAGGTGCATGGTTCTGGTCAGTGATAGGTGCATGGTCAGTGATAGGTGCATGGTTCTGGTCAGTGATAGGGTCCTGGTCAGTGATAGGTGCATGGTCCTGGTCAGTGATAGGTGCAGGGTCAGTGATAGGGTCCTGGTCAGTGATAGGTGCATGGTCAGTGATAGGTGCAGGGTCAGTTATAGGGTCCTGGTCAGTGATAGGTGCATGGTCAGTGATAGGGTCCTGGTCAGTGATAGGGTCCTGGTCAGTGATAGGTGCATGGTCCTGGTCAGTGATAGGTGCATGGTCAGTGATATGGTCCTGGTCAGTGATAGGGTCCTGGTCAGTGATAGGTGCATGGTCAGTGATAGGTGCATGGTCCTGGTCAGTGATAGGGTCCTGGTCAGTGATAGGTGCATGGTCCTGGTCAGTGATAGGGTCCTGGTCAGTGATAGGTGCATGGTCCTGGTCAGTGATAGGTGCATGGTCCTGGTCAGTGATAGGGTCCTGGTCAGTGATAGGGTCCTGGTCAGTGATAGGGTCCTGGTCAGTGATAGGGTCCTGGTCAGTGATAGGTGCATGGTCCTGGTCAGTGATAGGGTCCTGGTCAGTGATAGGGTCCTGGTCAGTGATAGGGTCCTGGTCAGTGATAGGTGCATGGTCAGTGATAGGTGCATGGTCCTGGTCAGTGATAGGTGCAGGGTCAGTGATAGGGTCCTGGTCAGTGATAGGTGCATGGTCCTGGTCAGTGATAGGGTCCTGGTCAGTGATATGGTCCTGGTCAGTGATAGGGTCCTGGTCAGTGATAGGTGCAGGGTCAGTGATAGGGTCCTGGTCAGTGATAGGTGCATGGTCAGTGATAGGGTCCTGGTCAGTGATAGGGTCCTGGTCAGTGATAGGTGCATGGTCCTGGTCAGTGATAGGTGCATGGTCAGTGATATGGTCCTGGTCAGTGATAGGGTCCTGGTCAGTGATAGGTGCATGGTCAGTGATAGGTGCATGGTCAGTGATAGGGGCATGGTCCTGGTCAGTGATAGGGTCCTGGTCAGTGATAGGTGCATGGTCCTGGTCAGTGATAGGGTCCTGGTCAGTGATAGGTGCATGGTCCTGGTCAGTGATAGGTGCATGGTCCTGGTCAGTGATAGGGTCCTGGTCAGTGATAGGGTCCTGGTCAGTGATAGGGTCCTGGTCAGTGATAGGGTCCTGGTCAGTGATAGGGTCCTGGTCAGTGATAGGGTCCTGGTCAGTGATAGGTGCAGGGTCAGTGATATGTGCAGGGTCAGTGATAGGTGCATGGTCCTGGTCAGTGATAGGTGCATGGTCAGTGATAGGTGCATGGTCCTGGTCAGTGATAGGTGCAGGGTCAGTGATAGGTGCAGGGTCAGTGATAGGTGCATGGTCCTGGTCAGTGATAGGTGCAGGGTCAGTGATAGGTGCATGGTCCTGGTCAGTGATAGGTGCAGGGTCAGTGATAGGTGCAGGGTCAGTGATAGGTGCATGGTCCTGGTCAGTGATAGGTGCAGGGTCAGTGATAGGTGCATGGTCAGTGATAGGTGCATGGTCCTGGTCAGTGATAGGTGCAGGGTCAGTGATAGGTGCACCTGCCATTGTTGTCAAAAGATGTAATTTGGTTGATCTAGTTTTTGTAGTAGTTTAGCAGAAATTCAGCGTAAGGCAAACAAGAGACAAAATACTTGAGGTGCACTCGTAATAACGTTTGTGTTAATATATATTATATATATATATATACTATATAGCAAAAATACTCACATCCACATACCGGAAAAAAGGCATCGATCAAAAGCTCAATCTCAGGATTTTTAAGAATCGATCAAATGATTCGGTATCAATCTCTTCTATATTTTCCCCCATCCTTCGTGCCAAGAAGAGAGGAGGAGCCAGACTGTCCACAAACAGGAAGTAGAAAACAGAAAGTAGAAAACAGAAAGTAGAAAACAGAAAGTAGAAAACGTTTCTACAAGAAGCCAGGGACCAAGACTCTCCCAACCCAGAGCTCCCTCAACAACGCTGTTAGACCACCAGCTGCTCCTGTGCAGGTTGGCTGCCGGTTGCCATGGAAACCAATGGGCTTGTGCACAAGAGCCCGCCCCCCCCCCCCCCCCTCTCTTTCTCTTTTACAAATCAATTAGAAGCCGGAGCTGAAGAGGACTCCTTGTGGTCCCCTGATTTACACCTGATTTATACCTGATTTACACCGCTCTATTCAATCAGATCAAACGGTTCACAGAAGCGTGTGTGTGTGTGTTAGGGCTGCAACAATTAGTCGTCGATTATGAAAAATCGTCGACGAGATATTGTTGCGTCGATTAGTAATTAAAAAAAAATAAAAAAAATATTATGATTATTTTTTTTTTTTTTTTTTTTTGCACTACCTATCTTTGTGAAAGTGGCTTCTCAGCTCTGGTCCAGCCAGCTGAAGACTTCTTAGCTTAACATAACAGACCGACAGTAAGTTTGGGGGAACTAATGGGATAACTGGGGATGTTGTTTGGTCCTGACAAGAGTCTCAAAGCAACTCTGAGGTCATGCTCAATGTCCAATCTGTTCCTCTGCTCTGTCTTCAGCTGGACCAGAGCTGAGAAGCCACTTTCACAAAGATAGGTAGTGAAAAAAATAAAAAAAAATAAAAATAAAATATATATATATATATATTTTTTATAAATATAATTGTTTTATCGACAGATTAGTCGACTACCAAAATAGTCATTAGTTGCAGCCCTAGTGTGTGTGTGTGTGTGTGTGTGTGTGTGTGTGTGTGTGTGTGTGTGTGTGTGTGTGTGTGTGTGTGTGTGTGTGAGTACTACTGGGTGATAATTCTCTGAGGATGCAGTAAGTGTCTTGTTCATGTCTCTCTGCAGGGTCTTAACAGTTAGGAACCCTGTCACTGAAACACCAGTGAATCCCCTCGTGCTTTTATATTTTATTAAGGATCCCCATTAGTTAGTGCCGTAGCAACTAGCTAGTCTTCCTGGGGGCCACACATAAAAACACACACAACAGTCATCAAACAGTTCATATAAGGGCGGCAGGGTGGCGCAGCGGTCTAAGCGCTCGTCACCAACGCGTGAGACACCGGTATCGAATCCGGCTGTCGGCGTTGCCTCCGGCTTGGGCCGGCCGTCATACTGACTCAATTGGCAGAGTCAGCGGGAGGGAAGCCGGTGGGTGGTAATCTGGACGTTGTGGACAGCGACTCCTACAGGTCGGTCAGGGCGCCTGCACAGCAAGGACAGGAGATGGCGGGGGTAGTGTGAGCCTCCTACACGTTACACCTCACCAATGAGAGTCTGCGCTGGCAGGTGTAAAGAAGTGGCTGGCTGACTCCGCATGTATCGGAGGGGACACGTGATAGTATCTATCAACCCTCCCTACGACCGACCAGTGGGGGGCACATGCGAGCAACGATCAAGACAGGGGAGGGGGGAATTGGCACAACTAAAACGAGAAAAACGAGAAAAAATAAGGAGAAAAAGTGGATTTTTTTTTTCATATAACAAACAATAAAACAGAAATTCATTAGTGTATAACTAGGCAAAGAATATGAATACAAAATAAAACAAAACAAAGGAATAGACAAAAAGAAACTACAAAATTATCAAATAAAAATAGGAAAAGGAAATGCATAGAAAAAGCATAACAGGGCCAATACAAAACATGCTCAAGGCAAAAACACATAAATATATAAATACATCTAACTAAGCTATATTTTAAAATATAATTTAAGTTTAATTTTAAAACACAATTGACTGTGGGTGGTATGAAGGTTACTAGGCAAGTTGTTCCAGCTAGCTATTGATCTATAAATAAATTACCGTTTTAACCCTTTCACTGCCACACGACAGAAGGTTAACCCTTTAGTATTGATTGATTGATTGATTGAAAACTTTATTAACAGATTGCAGAATGGGTACAGTACAGTACAGCTCAATACAATTGTTAAAGGGGAACTATTTTACTATTTCTTTCACTATTTGGGCACTTTTACACAATTCCTGTGAGTCTATGGAACACCTCTGTAATATATATTTTTTTTTATTCATTGTTTTGTATTTCTAATCAAGTCCTCAAAAACAGCATTTTCTACCTCAAGATCTCGAGCCGTTTTGAGCCTGGGCTCCAACCACTGTGTGCAGCTCATCTTGTACCTCGCCATTAACATGCAACTGTGTCTTTCTGACATCACAAATCATCATATTTTCAGATGACTCAGTTCAGTGAGGGTGAATATTGTGAGAGGAGAATTGGAAGAATGCGCCAATATGAGAATTAGAGACATATATCATATTAATATAAGTTCACATAGCTAGGAAACAATGCTAAACACTCAAAAAGGCCATTTATAAGATAGTTCCCCTTTAACACTTTCGCGGCCACTGGGATGAGTCTAATTAATCTCAAGAGGACCGGGGAATGTAAACAGACGTGGGGCTGTTTGTAGAGCTACTTTATAGTATTGCTATCTGTCCATTCTCATTGTGAATTGAGACCATAAACCGTCCCTTCAAAATGGCTTAAAGAAAAAAAAATTCATCAATACGTTCTCATTTTATAGCGCCGTGAATATAAGCATTATACCGGATTTGGTCTAGTATATTTCCTGGAAGCCGAGATAATGGGCTAATAGCTAATAACGTTAAATCCAATGGCATTTCGGTTATAGATACGCTCCAGTTAAAACTCAAACTGCATATGATCGGCACGATCCTCACGCATGTATGCATGAAAGGGGGGGGGGGGGGGGCGGGGGACGTCGTTTCTGATTATTGATTACCAATAACCGCGTTAGCCTCATTAGCCTCATAGGCCGAACGCCTGGATGGCTATCAAAACAAGGCCTGATCGGGATGTACTTTACGTGAAAAAGATCTTACCGTGGTCCGGTGGGATCCCCCCGAGCATTTCCCTGTTATCGATCGCCATCTGGTAGATCGATATGTCCATTGGCTGATGATAAATCCCCTTATTGCATGGTGAAATCTGTGATGCAAAACGTAATCCAAGCTACAGGCTGCAGATCCAGAATCGAGCTAACATAAAACTCCATTGAAAGTAAAAAAAAAAGTGTCCACCGTTCGACCACAGGGAACACTGCATTATCGTGATAGCGCCCCTAAGAGGATCTGGCCGGTATTGCACCTTCTCGAATTCAAAGAATAGGGTCATCTGCAGTGCCGCTCGGCGACCTTGAATAGGTGATTAATATGGAATAAAAGCAATAACAACTTGCCACGGATTTATCCGTGCTTCTGTCCACAACGGGTGGAATCGAAACACGGAGATCTCCGTTGTTCGTCCCCATTGTGTTAAGGGGATGCAGACCAGAGAAATACTTTCGTCTTGTTTACATCAGGGTCCCTCATTTTCAATTCATCATAACATATATGACATACACGACATACAGATAGACAGTACTGCTACATCTATAATGTTTTTATTTTTTTTAAGATTATTTTTTTAGCGTTTATCGCTTTATTCTACTGGGCAGTCCAGTAGAGAGAGAGAGAGAGGTGAAACGGGAGACAGAGTGGGGGGAAGACATTCGACAAATAACGACGGGTTCGGGAATCGAACCCGGGTCGGCCGTACCGCGACTCAGCGCGTTATGTGGTTCGCCACTGGGGCGCCCACATCTATGACATACCAGATTTGCAAATACAGTACTGTTTGAGATACAGAAAAGAGAGTATATACATTTGACGTAGAAACTGTACACTGATTTTTATCATCACTTACTAAAGTCTTCGTATGAAATCCTTCCCCTAGACTCAGTATGGAGGAGGGATATACCAGATTTGGAAGTCGATTTTGATTGGCAAGAAGTCTGGGCAAACGTTCGAATTGCATCACGCAACCCGGATCATCAACAAATTAATCTTAATTATATTCACAGGACATACCTGACTCCTATAAGATTGAACAGAATGGGACTTAGACAAGATGCTATATGTTCTTTATGTACAAATGGTGATGAGGGTACATTTATGCATATGTATTGGGATTGCCCACCTGTTAAGTGACCCTGCAATTATCAGAATTCTTACTTCTGAATATACCTGTACATCCCTCTGTATTGCTGTTGAATGATGTCTTTCAGTATGCAGCCCCTATACAGCTAAAGAGACTAGTTTTATCCAGTCTTACAGCTGCTAAAAAGCTGATAGCTTCACGATGGATTCAACCGGAAAAAATGTGCCGGAAGGTATGGATTCTTACCTATCTCGATGTGATTTATCTAGAGATATCTACAGCAAGAATTTTAGGTATCAGTGAAACTAACATTGCAATTTGGTTAGAAGTGGTGGAGAGAATAAAAGCTAGCATATGAATTGTAGTTCCTGGTTAGAAACGAATGAAAATGGATGGATTATCCAAGTGGGGGTCCGGGGGGGGAGAGCGAGCAAGAGCTATGTATGTATTGGATTGGATTGCAAGTATTAGGTATATATATCCCGTAAACTACATTTATATTGATTTGAAATGTATAATCCTGTGATTTACTTAGGATATTTACTGTTAATGCTTGTGTATCTAAATTTATGTTATGTTTAAAAAATAATAAAAAATACAAATAAAAAATTTACATTGGAGGAGGTTGGGTAGGTGGGGTGGGGTTGGGTGGGTGGGGGGGGGACTGTACATTGGAGGTGGTTGGGTGGGTGGGGGGGGCACTGTACAACTGTACAAGCAAAACTGTACATTGGAAAATTGACAAAACCATACTTCGTCGGTTGGTTTGGGACATTTACAGGGGCCAGTTTCGAATTGCAGTCTCCCGTAGGTGTTCTTTGAGAGTGGTTTTGAAAGTGGGTAGTGATTCACATTCCTTTACAGCTTTGGGTAGGGCATTCCACATTGATGTGGCATAATTGCGAAACGTGTTTAGTCCCTTGTTTGAGCCGAATCTGGGTTTAACATGATTTGTGGAGCTCCCTCTGGTGTTGTGATCGTGGTATTCACTGACCTTTGGGAAGTATTTTGACATGTACATGGGTACCTTGGTCGTGTAGTCTTGTAGACCAGGCCCATTGCAAGTTGCTGTACTCTGTCGTCTACTCTAAGCCATCCTAGGTTGTCAAAGTGGGCAGGGGTGAGGTGGGTTCTAGGAGTAAGGTCAAGCAGTAGTCTGACCAGTTTGTTTTGAGATGTTTGTAATTTAGTTTTTAGCGCCTTTGAGGTGCTTTGGTACCATGAGGTGCAAGCATAGTCGTAGTACCCTTGAATGAGTGCTCCTGCCAGAGTCTTCAGGATATTCTTGTTTACCAGAGAGGAGATCCGGTACAAGAATCGAGTTCGTTGGTTGACTTTTTGTTATTACATCGGATGCCATTTTGTCACAGGAAAGATTTGCCTCTAGGATGGAGCCCAGGTAGGTAATTTCATCTTTCCTTGTGACAATATTGTCACCCACTGTAACTGAGAAGCCGTCGGTCTTGCTGAGTTTGTTATTTGAACCGAAGAGAATGGACTCTGTTTTGCCCATGTGTAATGATAGTTTGTTGTCAGCGAGCCAGGTGCAGATTTTGCCTAGTTCCGAGCTGAGGGTTTTTTCAACCTGTAACTTGTTCCTGTCAGAGACCAGCAGGGCTGAGTCATCCGCAAACAGGAACAAGTTGCAGTCACAAGCTGACGACATGTCATTTGCATAAATTGGATGCAGAGCTAATGATGCTAATGATAGAGCATCGCCGTCGGTTGTGTGATAGTAAAGGGCTAACCTTCTGTATTGTCACAGTGAAAGGGTTACCCGGCTGTCGTGTGGCAGTGAAAGGGTTAATGAGTTGGATTTAGGACGAGGTAGTAACAGCGGACCATGTTTAGAACGTCTTGTGTTCTGCTCCTGTAGACCAGCTGCTTAGACATAAAAGATGGATTTTCACAAATTTTAACAGACTTCAACAAGTGAGTTAGTTGTTCCTGGGGATTACCTCCCTTCCGCCCTCTCTCTCTCTCTGTCTCTCTCCCTCTCTCTGTTGCACTCTCTCTCTCACTCCATCTCTCTCCCCCTCCCTCTCTCTCTGTTGCACTCTCTCTCTCTCCATCTCTCTCTCTCTCTATCTCTCTCTCTCGCTCTCTCTATCTCTGTTGCACTCTCTCTCTCACTCCATCTCTCTCCCCCTCCCTCTCTCTCTCTTGCACGCTCTCACGCTCTCTCTCTCTCGCTCTCTCCATCTCTGTTGCACTCTCTCTCTCCATCTTTCTCTCTCTCTCTCTATCTCTATTTCTCTCTCTCGCTCTCTATTTCTGTTGCACTCTCTCTCTCACTCCATCTCTCTCCCCCTTCCTCTCTCTCTCTTGCACGCTCTCACGCGCGCTGTCTCTCTCTCTCTCTCTCTCTCTCTATCTCTCTCTCTCTCTCAGCTGCAATATCTTCCTTGGTCTCTCTTTAATGGGTTATAACAATAAAAAGACATTTGCAAAAGGTTATAATGACTTCAGTCAGATGATCCCTTAAATGATTCTGGTCGCAGACAGCCGTTAGAGGAAGCGAATTAAATTAAATTCATCCTTTTGTGGCTCGTCGCCTTAATGGTTTGAACATATTCCATCTGGATGCATGGATGGCCTGTTGCCACATTACAGAGCCGCTAAATCTGGAAGATACTGAATCGCTGAAAATAGCTAGCCACAGTGATCTTGGGCTGTGGATATATATATATATATATATATATATATATATATATATATATATATATATATATATATATATATATATATATATATATATATATATATATATATATATATCCGAACGATAGGACTCACTGTAACACTAACTGATCCATTCTACACTCACTGTAACATTAACTCATCCATTCTAGTGTATATAATTGTATAATTGACCACATCTGCCCAGTTGCACAGCCCTGGCCTATTCCTATTTAATTTTTTACTTATAATTGTACTATATCTATTGTGCTATATTTAATTTAGTTTATATCCCATAATTTTACTCAACCTCTTATACAGTCATACAGCCCTGGCCTATATTTTATTTATTTATTTTGTTTGTTTAATCAACTTTTTCTCCTATTTTTCTCCCATCCCTAATTCCACTGTTTCCAATTCTCCCCTCCCCTGTCTTGAACGTTGCTCGCATATGCCCCCCACTGGCCGGTTGTAGGGAAGATAGAAGCCTTGCATCACGTGTCCCCTCCGGTACATGTGGAGGCAGCCTGTCACATCTTTTCACCTGCCAGCGTGGACTCTCATTGGCGAGGTGTAACGTGTGGGAGGCTCACACTATACCCCCGCACTCACACTTTCCTGTCTCTGCTGTGCAGGCGTCCCCAACCGACCTGTAGGAGTCGCTGTCCACAACGTCCAGATTACCACCCATCAACTTCCACCCGCTAACTCTGCCAATTGAGTTAGTATGACGGCCGGCCCAAGCCGGAGGCCACGCCGACAGCCGGAGTCGAACCCGGTGTCTCTTGCGTTGGTGACGAGCGCAATGTCCGCTGCGCCACCCAGCCGCCGAACCTATATTTTATTTCATAAATATATTATTCTATTGTGCTTCTCTTAAGCCCGGAGCCCTATTTTCTGAAAATCCGCCTAAAGTACATGGAATATTGCTCCACTTCTACAAGGTCCATTTGCATGTTCTTGGTATCTAGGGACATCTATGGACCTCAGTGAATGTATTCCCATTGTCTGAAATATTGTGTCTATTACTAGGCTTGCTTAAATTGTGATGAAACAAAGGAGAATTCTGATTTTTCTTTGCATTTTTTAAAGTGAATAACACCATGCTAAAAATGACCAGACATAAGAAACTGCCACTTGAGATCATGTGTACAAAAAGTCTAAGGAAATTAATAAAGGGAAGATGATTAAACAGAAGGCTTTGTAGATACAGTACTGAATTCTGCCATCCGGACCCATGCAATTTGAAATATTATTATAGAATATAGAATATGAGGCCTATAAATCACCTTATTATAGACAACTTGCACACTATGGATCAGGCCAAATCTTCTCTTTCCAATGGCAGAGTTCAATTTGGATTTAGTAACACCAGACATGCATGAAGAACAGATAATGAAATCTACTGTATGTACAGTAGGTTTTTTATTCTTGCAACAGCTCCACCATTGTGAAACTGATTTCAAATCGGATGGTTGCTAAATGCTCACAATAGGGGAGACAAACTAACTGCACTCCAATATATGCCAATAGCGTTCAGTTTTGTGGTATATAATCCCAAGTAATAAGATAATAAAAAATTATTCATAAGCAACTCATTTGCTTGAAGGGAGCTAGAATCCTTTGGGAAGTGTAGTTCTGGATGTCCTCTTCTCAAAATGACTCAAAATGACTACATTCAGCGACGGTTGCTTTTTCAAAATGGCGGATCGCGCAATCAAAACAACACATTTCAAAAACAAAAATCTCACTAATAACACTTCAACCTATTGGTAAACAAACGTATTGCTGAAAATATACACTATGACTGCTGTTGTGACATGGTTAGGATGTTTACTCTTGAAAATGTTTGAAAAAAAAAAAACATAATTATGTCAGACAGTCTAGAGAGACTGATTTATGACGTGATGTCATTTGCGGTCCGGTGCCGGGGGTTAACCTAGCTCATTTCATTTTATTTTACTCCACCACTTTATTGTACTATCTCTGTCTGTTAATGTCTGTCCGCTAATGTCGCACCAGTAACGTCCAAAGCAAATTCCTTGTATGTGAAAAGTATACTTGGCAATACAGAGGGGGTGGAGGGCGTATATATATACACATACAGTATTATTGTACATGGCTATCATACAGAGTTATATGGGTAGACTATAGGTTGGTAGATTACAGTGATTAGTATAATATCCAACATTATGTTAAATATTTATTACATCTAAAAGTAGGATTTCTGTCCGGCCCCTAGCACATGATGAAGACATTTGTCTGTATGTGTATTAATATCATAACGAATGCCTTGCCTCTATGACACTGTGTGTCCTTGTAAACCAGCAGCTGTTTTCTTTTTTTTTTAAACTTTGGCCATTCCGCTGGCTCTTCTAGCGTTTATCGCTTTTTCTCTGGTCAAGAATGACCGACAGAAACAGGTTGAATGGGGGTAGAGATGGGGGGAAGACACTCTGAGAAGATTACGGCTTTGTCCGGGAATCGAACTTGCTACCCCAGATCCGTGACGAGCACGGTTGTCCCCGGCGCCGAAATAGCACTTGAGGTACGCGGTGAGCTACTGGAGCTCCCCTACCAGCAGCTGTTTTCATGTCATATACAATGTATTGAGAGCCGCAAGTCAAAATCAGATTGTATTGGACATTTGCGTTGCAATTTGTATTTCACTCAGTGCAGAGTGACACAACATTCACGCACCAGGTCCTGTTCTCCAGGAGTGTTCTCCAGGAGGAGAAAGCGATGGGTTTCTTGAGACGGAAATAAAAAGGAAATTATTTTTGTGAATTATTTTGGCACATAGTGATAAATGGATGAGAACCAGGTACAGACATAATGGCTAAAATGGATATTTAATTACTATAATGTGAGGATATTAAAGCCCAATACCAGCACTCAGCAGTCGTTGGAGTAAATGTGGGCAAGAAGTAGCAAACCACACACACATATTCTGGGGATGTCAGAAAATAAGAAACTATTGGGAGGAGATAGGAGGGATAATAAATGAAATAGTAGGATATGAAATACTATAGTATTATACCTAGGGAACTTGACACAGAAAGAAATTCAGGGAGAAGACAAATATCTGATTAAGATACTATTAGTAGCAGCCAAGAAAGTATTGACTAAACTGTGGTACAGGGTAGAAGCACAGACGAAGGAACAATGGACAGAGATAATAGAGGGGATACAGGAAATGGAGAGAATCACACATATGCTGAGGCTACAAGAGGAGAAATTGGAGTCAAAATGGGAAAAGTGGGAGGAATATAGGAAGAAAGGAAACGACATCACAGAAGAATGAAAAGGAAACAAGAAAAGAAATTTAAATGTAAATAAACAATGTATGGACCGATGAACCCATGTCACTCCTTTTTATTTATTTTCGTCCCCCTTTTATTTGTTTTTTGATAATATTTGTTTTTATAATTTTGTCAGTAACTGTATTGTCTTTGATCTTTAAAAATAGCAAAAAAAAAATAGCAAAAAAAAAAAAGCACCCAGCAGTCAGGTTAGCTGGGCTGCTAATGGAGCCGGTGGAGCTGAAGGGGTTAACCTCCGCTGGCGAACACAGCTCCATTCAACTAACCAATGGAGGTCAAGGAAGAATGCACCGCACATGAGCCGGCCAGGTCGTCTCTTTCTAAGAAGTGCATCGAGCTCCGTGAACCGGGGCAGTCCCGGGCGGGTGGAGTCAAGAGTCCTGCTTCAGTGTCCCCCGCCCGGCCGGCACGGTCTGTTGGAGGTCATTAAAGACGCCTGATGATCTGGATGCACTCAAACTCTCTCAGCGTTTCACATTGACAGCCGTCTCCGTGAGCGCAGGAGAGAGAGCGGTTCTGCGTCCTCCATGCGCCTTGTCAGGAGCTCGCCTGGCGAACACGCAGGCAGGTGGAACGAGGCTGTCGGGAGGATTTCCCACAGGTGCCGTCTGTACTGAGGCGCCACCATTTCATCTCCACCTGCCTCTTAAAGGATCACTAGTAGAAGAGGGAATAGTGGTGAGCGCGCCCAAAACCCGATCGGCACGGTGGTGTAGTGGTTAACACTGTCGCCTCACAACAAGAAGGGCCTGGTTTCGATTCCCAATTGGGGACCAGGTTGCCGGGTTGCCAGGTGGGGTATCTCCCAGGCCTTTCTGTGTGGAGTTTGCATGTTCTCCCCCCGTGTGCTCGCAAGGGTTTCCCCCTTAAAGAAAAATCCCAGCCTGGTCATCACATATCTACCCGCTGGCACTTAGAATGGAAAAACCTCCTCTGGTGGAGAATGCTTGCTGGATGTCATGAGTCACATAATTGATAGTGGCAGCACAAAGGATTCAAGTCTATACTATGTGTCTACATGCTACATTAGTCTGTGTCTACATGAATATGAGAGAGAGAGAGAAAGAGGTACCGTAAGGGGAGTAACTGTTTCCAGATTACACTGTTTCAAGTTTCAAGTTCAAGTATTTTTTTTTATCCACTTTTTCTCCTCCTTTTTTCTGTGATTTTTCTTCCATCCCAATTTCCTCTCGTGCCAATTCTTCCTCCCGTCCTGATCGTTGCTCGCATGTGCCCCCAACTGGCCGGTCGTAGGGAGGATAGAAGCCCATCACATGTCCCCTCCGATACATGTGGAGGCAGCCAGCCACTTCTTTTCACCTGCCAGCGCGGACTCTCATTGGCGAGGTGTAACGTGTGGGAGGCTCACACTGCCCCCGCCATTTCCTGTCTTTGCTGTGCAGGCGCCCTGACCGACCTGTAGGAGTCGCTGTCCACAACAACCAGATTACCACCCATCGACTCCCCACCCGCTGACTCTGATTTTTTTGTCAGTATGACGGCCGGCCCAAGCCGGAGGCAACGCTGACAGCTGGATTTGAGACCGGTGTCTCTTGCGTTGGTGACAAGCGCAATTGCCGCTGCGCCACCCAGCCGCCAAGTTTCAAGTTTGTTTATTAATTATCACAATAAAATACACGCACTTTACGGTGAAATGCTTGGTTCTGTGTGGTGGCGTTACTGTAGGGGCAGCTGCCTTTGGGATAGAAACACAAATATTGTTTAGTTTGTTATGGAAAATCCATCATTCAAGTAATTCTAGATGTCAAATTAAACGGCAAGACTTCATTATAGCCTCTTTTCCATTGCATAGTACCTACTCGACTCTACTCTACCCGCTTTAGGTACCTGGTACTTCGTTCCTTTTCCACTGCAGGTAGTACTCAGTTTGTCTCCATGTGGGGAGGCGGGGCTGCTGGCGTACAGCATGAGAGCTCCAGCATAGCTATGTCCGTGAGGGCTTGGAGCAAGCCAGAGTAAAACACAGTTTTCAATCAATCAATCAATAACAACATTAACCAGACTCTTGTTGTGTCTATTCTGCTAACGTTACCTCTTGTGTCTATTCTGCTAACGTTAACATTACCTCTCATTGTGTCTATTCTACAAGCTTTAACGTTAGCACATTAGCACCTAAGCTAACAACAAGCTTTAACGTTACCTCTCGCGGCTATCTGCTAACGTTAGCATTAGGTAATAACCGGTTTAAAATGGATTGTGATTACCTCATGTTGTGTCTATTCTACTAGCATTAACGTTACTAGTGTAATGTTTCTGTCCATCAATGAAGAAACTGGGGTTCTTTTAATATCATTTATTTAGGTCCTGGTAATAGGTAGGTGGCATTACATGTCAACATGCAACAGGTGTCTCATTATGACATTTATAGAGACTGTGTAGTCGTGGTACCCTGGTAGATGGGGCCATCTAGTGGTTAGTATAAATCACCACATCCTCCTTTCTTTAAATGCTATACCGGCATACAACAATAAATGTAAACATCTTTTAGTTTTTTCTACTGTTGCTATTTCCAAATACAAATATTTTTATTTACTTTAATCTGCATACCATAAATCAACGTCATATATAGATATATATCATGCTCTATAATTATTTTCCTTTTGCCCCTTCAATTTTTCTTTTTCTTTTTTATATATATTTTTTAATGCAAAAGGATAGAGCTCTGTGCTGTTCTTTACAAATACTGAAGTCTGTCAGGTGGTCTAGACTGACGTGTAGATCTTCTCAGTACTGGAGTTGAAGGTGTCTGGTCAGCTGGTGGTGGCAAGTTTGTCAGCTCAGCTGTCGGCGGTGCTGCTGTGGTGCAAACTTCGTCATCAGCTGTTGACCGTTCTCCAAGTGTCTCTGGTGTTTTCAACAAGCTTCGTCGATTCCTTCTTAGGACTTGACCCTCTTCTGTTCTGACGGTGTAGGACCTAGGACCCACTTCCTCCAGAACTGTGGCTCTCCTGTCCCAGCATTTAGAATCCTGTAGTCTCACTGTGTCACGCTGTGACAGTGGGACTAGACCTTTTGAGACTTTGTCATAGTTTGTTTTCTGTCTGTTTTGCAGACACTTCTGTTTCTGTCTCACGATGTTATTCTTCTTCTGTCTTGCAGTGCAAGGAAGTGTGGTTCGTAGCCTCCGTCCCATCAGAAGCTCAGCAGGAGACAGTCCATGTTCTAGTGGTGATGCTCTGTAACTCAGTAGAGCTAGATATGGATCAGAACCACTCTCTTTTGCCTTCAGGAGCAACCTCTTTACTATGCCCACACCTTTCTCTGCTTTACCATTGGATTGGGCATACAGGGGACTTGAGGTTACATGCTGGAAATCATATTCTTCTGGAAAGTTCTGGAACTCCTTACAGTTGTAAGCTGGTCCGTTGTCAGATACGAGAACCTGGCAAATTCCATGTCTCGCAAAGATAGATTTCATATGTGTAATCACACAAGTAGCTGTCATGCTGGAAAGCAGTGCTATCTCTGGATAGTTAGAAAAATAGTCTATAACCAGTAGATAATTCTTTCCATCCAGGTGGAACAAGTCAGTTCCCACTTTCTGCCAAGGCACCTTAGGTAGGTCTGCAGTTACCATGGGCTCTTTCTGCTGCGTCGTATGGTGTTTCAGACAGGTTACACAGCTCGAGACCATCTTGTCAATGTCTGTGTTGATGCCTGGCCAATATATTGACGTTCTGGCCCTTCTCTTACATTTCTCCATTCCGAGGTGCCCCTTGTGAAGTCTCTTCAACATCTCTTGTCTCAGTGACTGAGGAATGACAATTGTGTTCTTTCTGAGTAACAGTCCATCTATCACACTCAGCTCTGCTCGGATGTTGTAATATTGCTGACAGTCTCCTTTAGGCCAGCTCCCTTTCATATTGGTCATGACCCTCTGTAACAGGGCTATGACTGGCTGTGCATCCTCTTTTAGTTGGATCTTGTAGGTGTATGGTAAGACACCAAACCCTTTGAATACATCAGTATACTGATCCACTATTGTCTCTACGTCGTTCTGTGCATTTGTTTTGATGCTATACATCCTCTTGACTAAACCCAATTGTTCACATGCCTCATCTCCCAACAGTGAGTCATGTCCATCTGGAACTATTACAAACATGAGGTGATGCTCTTTGCCTTTAACTCTCACCTTCAGTCTGCAGACTCCTCTTGTGGGGATGGGCTGTCCATTGTAGGCTTTGAGTGGAATGGGATTAGGACGAATGTGGGGCTTCACTTTCATGTTTCTGATGTGAAGTTCATTTATCATGTTAGCCTTTGCTCCTGTATCCAGTTTAAAAGCAATTACAGCTCCATTTATATGCAAGGGCTCGGTCCACTTGTCCTGCTCCACTCTATTCACTCTTGTCTGTTTGTCCTCATCCTGTGTCACCATGCCCACAAAGAAGGAATCACACAGGTCATTTTCCTCCACTGTGTGTACACGTTCACCTCTGCCTTTTTTTCCCTTGGCAAAGCATTGCTTGGAAAAGTGATTTTGTCCTTGACACTTATGGCACATTTTTCCATATGCTGGGCATTGTCTTGGTGCATGACGAGTACCACATATTTTACATTGAAAAGTGTCTGATCCCTTTTGTTGATTGTACCGCCCCCTTTCTCCCTTGTTGTAGGGCTTCCTCGTCACCATAGCAACCGCTGCTCCGTCTTTAGCGTCTCCCGCAAATGTTCTGGCATGCTGTATTGCTAATTCACTTGCGTGACATATTCTCACAGCTGATTCAAGGGTTAGCTCCGTCTCCCGCAGTAACCTCTCCCTCAGTTTCGAATCCAGTACGCCAAACACAATCTGATCACGGATCATAGAATCGTGCACATCTCCAAAATTACACGTTCTAGCCTTTAGCTTTAAGTCCGTTAGAAACACATCACAACTTTCAGCAGACTGTTGCATCCTCGAGCGAAACACATACCTTTCAAAGGTTTCGTTCTTGTTCGGTGAACAGTGTTCATCAAACTTCTTGACAACCTCCGCAAATTTCTCTCTGTCATCTGCATCGGCGAACACAAACGTGTTATATACTTCCACAGCTTGCTGTCCCACGATGGTCAGAAGCAGTGCAATCCGCCTTGTTTCAGACTTTCCTTCCAGTCCAACAGCCATCAGGTACAGCATGAAACGCTGTTTGAAGGTACGCCACTCATAATCCACATTACCAGTCCAATTCACAGCGTCCGGCGGCTTCACACTTTCCATCATGATGACTCGTGATTACACTCCTGGTACCATGTAATGTTTCTGTCCATCAATGAAGAAACTGGGGTTCTTTTAATATCATTTATTTAGGTCCTGGTAATAGGTAGGTAGCATTATGTCAACATGCAACAGGTGTCTCATTATGACATTTATAGAGACCGTGTAGTCGTGGTACCCTGGTAGATGGGGCCATCTAGTGGTTAGTATAAATCACCACAACTAGTACAAACAATCAATAGCGAGTTATATTGATCATGCTATGTACGCTAGCCGTGCTAAAACGCAAGCACATTAGCACCTTAAGCTAACAACAAGCTTAACAAATCAGCGATCTTTTTGTGAGAGTAAACTCTCCGCTCAGTGGTAAATTGTGTTGATGTCGGTTTTGTTTAATCAATAAATGAGGCAGAATACACAGTGAATGTATCCTTTTTTGTTTATTGCACTTGTTCCTGCTGCAAACAAATAATGAATCCTAAGCGAGGCATTAAAGATGGCGGCTTTCTGTTTTTGTGCAGACGCTCCAACGTATGACGCTTCTCTCTTCTGACCAATCAGTGGTCTGCAGTGTTTCACGTCACTTTTCTGGTACCAGTTCTACTCACTTGGAACCTCGACAGAGCAGGGACTAAAAAAGTACCCAAAAAGTACCCGCTTCCAGGTATTTTGGTAATGGAAAACCGAAAATGCCGAGTAGATTAGAGTACTAGAGAGGGTTCTTACTAGAGGGTTCTTACTAGAATGATAAACTGGAATTATTAAGTAAACTCCTATAGGAACACATGTTTAGATAAAACAATAAGGTTAAAGCGTTACTCATTCAGTGTTTGATGACTCTGTGACAATTAAATGTTGTTTGAATATTGGAAAACCTTTTAAACTAATGGAATATTCAAACTGCCTATCTGATAACCAAATCTTTTCAGGGATTTCACTAGGATGTTTTATTATGAGGAAACCAGAGACTAATGTTTAACAAAATATGATATGAGATAATGCAAAACCCCTTTTATAACCAATCAGGTAAAATGTGTTAAATCTCTCGCATATTTCAAAGATGGCCCCCGGCTGCTCTGGTAGGTTGTATCTGTGTCTGTGTCATCATGATGATGCTGGCAGAAGGGCGGGCCTAAAAGTTTTAAAAGGCACGCTCCCAGGCAGGAGACGACACGAACGGAACGAGAGAGGAGGAAGGAGAAGATAAACAGTGTGTCATCCCGTCAAGATGAAGATTACCTGCTCTACTACTGCTGAGACCTGCTATTAAGAACTTTTGTTAGACTACCATAACTTGTGAAGACCAATATCTTTTTGAAATATAAGAAACTAGATATACCTTGTCATATGGGTGTGTTCTAGGATCTATTCAAGAGTGCAATTTGGAGGAGAAAGCAGCCTTGAATAGCAACCGTGTTGGGCGCTTTTCAATAAAGAAACTTCTCGCAATTTGAGCATTCCAAAACCATCGTTGTGACTCTTCAATATACAGACCGACATATGCATTTCGGCCAGGGGCCAAACACACACACGCAGAGACAATTATTAGAATACACTACAAGACCATTTACATTTGTGAGATTTAGTTTCATTCATTCATTCATTCATTCATAACAATAGATTATATTTCTAATCTGTCAACTGTTCTATATTGCCCACAAAATTATCTAAATCCCATACCCTCTAATGTATTCAATCCCATGTCAGAAAAGTGGTTTTGTTTGCATTTGTTTGTTTGAAGTTCAATTTCAACTCGAAAAGATTGCTGTACGTATGAAGAATAATCACAATAATAATCATGATAATCATAAACACACACCCACACACACACCCCCACACACACGTACACACATACAGAGACAAATCAACTTCTATAAATAGATCATCACAAAGGTGCCGAATGTGTGCTGCTGAGAATGTCTCAGTATTGAGCACAGAGAGAGAGAGAGAGAGAGAGAGAGAGAGAGAGAGAGAGAGAGAGAGAGAGAGAGAGAGAGAGAGAGAGAGAGAGAGAGAGAGAGAGAGAGAGAGATTGTTTGATTGTTTTTTTTTTTTTTTTTTTTTTCCGAACATGCAATGAATACAACAAACAATAACAAAAAAGAAAAACAACTCAATCTGCATGTTCGAAAAGGAGTAGGAAGAAGTATACACTTATTTAATCCTACCCCTTTTCCACTACTCAAATGAGTGTACTATTTTAAACATAAAAAAGAAAAGAAAAAAAGAAAAAAAGAAAAAAAAGAAAAAAAAAATATATATATATATATATGCAAAACAAAAAACAAAAACTATATATGTATAAAATAAAATAAAATAGAAACAAAATAAAAATGTAAACACCTGTGAATATCAAGTCCCTTCTTCATCCCTGTACCTTGTGAACATAATTTCCTTATACATCAGTTTGAATTGTCTCATGTTTGGACATTGCTTTAACACCACATTAAGACTGTTCCACAGTTTCACTCCACATATTGAGATGCAGTGTTTTCTCATGGTAGTGCGTACGTTTAGCACCTTTAAATTGTGTTCTCCCCTCAGATTATAACCCCCCTCCCTATCAAAGAACAATTCTTGAATGTTTCTTGGAAGTGCATGACTTTTTGCTTTATACATTAATTGTGCCGTTTTAAATTCCACAAGATCATTTAACTTCAATGTCTTTGACTCCAGAAACAATATGTTAGTGTGATCACGATAACCTGCAATGTGAACTATCCTTATGGCCCTTTTTTGGAGTATAAAAAGTGGTTGTAGTGTAGACTTATAATTGTTTCCCCAGACTTCAGCACAGTAATTTAAATATGGTAAAACTAGTGAACAGTAGAGAATGTAGAGTGATTTTCTATCCAGGATGTGCTTTACTTTACTCATGACTGAAATGCTTCGTGAGAGTTTAGATTGGACATGTTTTATGTGAGGTTTCCAACAGATTTTATGGTCTATTATTACACCTAGGAATTTATTTTCATAAACTCTTTCAATAATCACATCATTTATTTTAACTTGTACCTGAGTATCCAATCTACAGTTTCCAAACAACATAATTTTAGTTTTGCTCAAGTTCAATGATAATTTGTTTCTATCAAACCATTCCTTCAATTTCTTCATTTCAGATGTGATGACCTCTAAAAGCTGCTGGACATTCTCACCAGAAAAAAAAAGATTAGTGTCATCCGCAAATAAAATACATTTAAATATATTGGATACTTTACATATCTCGTTAATGTACAAGATGAACAGTTTTGGACCCAACACTGACCCCTGGGGGACACCACAAGCAATGTCAAAACATTCAGATTTATAATCTCTCATTGTCACAAATTGTTGTCTTTTATTTAGATAGCTTCTTACCCAGTCCAATACTACCCCCCTGATCCCATATCTCTCCAATTTCCTGATTAATATATCATGATTAATAGTATCAAATGCTTTTTTTAGGTCAATGAATACTCCAGCTACATGTTTTTTTTGATCTATGGAATTTGTGATTTTTTCAATGAGTTCTATTAACGCTAGTGATGTTGACCGGTGTGTTCTGAATCCATACTGGCTATCGGTGAGTAAATTATGTTTATCAATGAATTTATCTAATCTGTTGTTGAAGAGTTTTTCTAATATTTTTGAAAACTGAGGAAGTAGAGAAACAGGCCTATAATTTGTGAAGTGGTGTTTATCTCCAGTCTTGAACAGAGGTATGACTTTTGCTATTTTCATTTTATTCGGAAATCGACCAGTTTTGAATGATAAATTGCAGATGTGCGTGAGTGGTTTTGAAATCCCAATAATGAAATTTTTTACTATTTTCATATCTATTTCATTACTGTCTGTAGATGTCTTGTTTTTACATTTATTAGTAGTTTCTATAATTTCATTTTCATCTACCGCTTCCAGAAACATTGAACTAGGATTTCTTTCAATGTAATTGTCTTTTATGTCTTCAGGAGTCACTGGATCTGGGATTTTTCCCGCTAATTCTGGTCCAATATTTACAAAAAATGTATTAAAGTTGTTAACCACATCATCCATATTGCTAATAGTTTGATCCTCTTCCATAAAATACTGAGGATAGTTTATTTGTCTTGATCCATTCCTGATAATACCATTTAATATCTTCCAAACACCTTTAATATTATATTTGTTGTTATCTAATATTCTACTATAATGATCCTTCTTACATCTTCTCATAATATTAGTCAACTTGTTTTTATATTTCTTATATTTATTTTCTGCCTCTTTAGTTCTATGTTTTATAAATTCTCTATATAGTGTATTTTTCTTTTTACATGCATTCTGTAATCCCCTTGTGATCCATGGGCTGTCTGAGTGTTTATGTTTACTGCTATATTCTTTTATTGGACAATGTTTGTGATATAGTAAGTTAAATATAGATAAGAATGTTTCATATGCTTTATCAGTGTCATCCTCTTTATATACTATCTCCCAATTTTGTAGTAGCAAATCATTTTTGAAAGCGTTCATTGATTCTTCAGTCCTTACTCGTTTAAATTGTAGTTTATTGTCCTGCTTGTTTTCTGTGTAGTTGTTGTCATAAACTGTAAAAACTGGTAAATGGTCGCTGATGTCATTTATTAGTAATCCACTCACTGTATTGTTTTCTATAATGTTCGTAAATATATTGTCTATCAGAGTGGCACAATGGGATGTGATTCGGCTGGGTCTTGTGATTTTTGGTTAAAGGCTCAAACTATACAATGTGTTGATGAATTCCTCAGTCATTTTATGTTTGTTTGGATTTAAAAGATCAATGTTAAAATCCCCACAGATGAAAATAGCCTTTTGATTATTGTTTATATACATTTCTTCCATCCAGTCCTTGAAAACTTCAATATTCGAACCTGGTGCTCTATATATACAGCTCACAATTATATTTTTCTTTTTTTCTACACATATTTCTATTGTTATACATTCTAATAAATTATCAATCACATTTGTCATTTTTTCTACAATCTTATAATTCAAGTTATTATCCACATACACAGCCACTCCTCCACCACTCTTATTTTTTCTGTTCATATGGTTGAGTTCATATCCAACCATTTCAAAATCCATTCCCTTTTCCTCATTCATCCAAGTTTCTGAAATGGCAATTATGTTAAATGGTTGTGTAAACTGGTTTAAGTATTCCTTAATGCTGTTAAAGTTTGCGTACAGACTTCTTGAATTGAAGTGAATTATTGATAGTTTGTTAACTGTCTTAATTGTCCTGTTGTACTGATCTTCAGTATAGTAGCAGCAGTTGTCGTTGATGTTGACTTTGGCAATGTAAACGTATGTTTCCCATGTCAATAAAGCCCATTTGAATTGAATTGAATTGAATTGAGAGAGAGAGAGAGAGAGAGAGAGAGAGAGAGAGAGAGAGAGAGAGAGAGAGAGAGAGAGAGAGAGGAGAGAGAGAGAGAGATACAGAGAGATACAGAGATACAGAGAGAGAATGAGATTATCCATTCCATTTCATCAACATCTCCCTCCTAAGCCTCTCTGTTTGATTGTTTTATTTTGTTTTGTTTGGCTGTGTGTGTGTGTGTGTGTGTGTGTGTGTGTGTGTGTGTGTGTGTGTGTGTGTGTGTGTGTGTGTGTGTGTGTGTGTGTGTGTGTGTGTGTGTGTGTGTGTGTGTGTGTGTGTGTGTGTGTGTGTGTGTATGTGTGTGTGTGCCATTGGGTGGGGCCGGGGGACAAATACACTGGAGGAAAGTAACCCAGCTCAGCACTGCCCAAATTATATCATCACTATTGCCTGTTTGAAGGATATCATCCTCAAACACATATACACCTACATGCCTTGTAGAATTCCACACATAAGAAAGAAAGATACTGGGATGAATAAACAAAATAGGAAATAAAATGTAGAAATGCATGCAATACATAAATAAATATGAATCTCCATATATGAAATAGAACATTTAGATAAGGTGCTACTGAGATGTTTTGGTGAGTTCTTTGTTTTTTTTGTGGAAGTAGCCCTTCTTAAAAATGCATGAACATTCACTGATAATTGGTCTGTAGTGGAGTCTACAAGGTCTACATTGCCGGACCATGTAGAATCCGGACCTTGTAGACTGACATAATTCTGTGCATAGTTTAGTCTACACAGGCCATATTTCAAATAATCAAAATCTTACTTCATTCATCTTAAACATTCTTGATTTGGGGGAATGGTAGTTCCCATGAAATCTGAAGTTGTTCAAACGACAACAGCGATCCACCTTGAATTAAATCACACAGCCGAGTGAAACCTTGTTGGCTGCGTCACAGTCACGAAAGGGGCTACTTAATTAATTAATCCAATCCACTTTATTTATAGAGCACATTTAAAAACAACAAAGTTTACCAAAGTGCTGTACAAGTCCCACAACATAAGATAAAAAAAAAGATATATATATATATAATAATATTTTTTTTTCTCGAAGCTTCGAATTAAAATCGAAGCTCGGCCCCGAAGCTTCGATTGCCAAAAAAAGCTTCGAAGGTCAGCCCAATCTGTTAAATAAAGTTTTTTTTCATTCATTCATTCATTCATTCATTCATTCATTCATTCATTCATTCATTCATTCAGTCTTTACTAATACAGTAGAAAGGATTAGATATGTTCCCTCTGTCTGCTCCATCATTGAACCTCATCATTAGGACAGTGGAAGCTCCAACACATGGGTCAGGCACGGCCATCCAGAACCTTAGTTACAGTACTGCACCTTCAACTGACCCATTGGCTTACTGCAATAATTACTGTAGATGCTTTAATGCAGAAATGGAATGAATGAATGACTGATCATTGATTTTTATACAGCACTTTTCTAGGCACTCGTAGGTCTGCCGCGGTTACCGCATTATCGTGGTATCGCTATCACGTCACGCTCACCGCAGAGTCAAGCTCATTACCGCATCACCGGCTGTTTTTTTTTATATATTTAAAAAATTATTATAATAATTATTATTATAATTGTGTATAGCCTATTTTCTTCACGCCATGTGTTCGAAAGTTTCCACTCGCAGTTGCGCAGTTAACATTCTGATCGCAACCAGCAATTTCAAGAACAGTAGTTTCAACCAGCTGTTTTCAACCAATATTCCTGCTGCAAAGTCGTCCTCTTAACCCTTTAATCGCCAATGACGTGTTAAGACGTCATTCCTCGCCATGCTTAATCTGCCAATGACGTTTTACAACGTCTTTGAAATCAATATTTCAAAAATCTGTCATGGTATTCATATTTCACCGACGGATCATTGACGGGTGCTGCAGATCTCCACTCAACTCTCCAATGGTTCAATATCGCCACCTGGTGGCTGATCGGCCAACCGGAAGTGGGGAAGTGGGGCCGGAAGTGCTTGGTGTCCCCCCTAGTGCACTGCAACCTTGCCCAGGCCCGACGGGGCCCGGCCCGGCGGGTTCGGGCTGGGTAGGGCTTTTTTTTTAATAAATAATTCGGGCTCAGCCGGGCCCGGGCACCAAATTTTTTTTTATTTAATTTAATTTTTTTTTAAATTTCGTTTTTTTTCTTTTTCTCATATAACTAGGGTTATAGGATAACCTTCGTTTTCCTTAAGTTTCTTTTCCTCTTTCGCGCAAGCTGTCATCAGAGAAACATTTGGATGTAATTACCGCAGCGCGCAGGGAGAACTCAGGGGACAACTCGATTGGTTGTGTTGGAATATAGCCAGTTGGCAAACGTTTTAATTTGTTCTTGGATGTATGTAGCCGGTTGGCGAAGTTTTGTTAACGTTGTTTACGGGGCTGCCGTGTGAGTGTCTAATAAGCGAGCACTGGGACGGCATTCTAATAAGAGCGAAACAGGCTATGTAAATGCTTCTTAGTTTTCAGCGCGATATGCATTATTTAGGCAGACCTATTGGACATTTTCGTTTTTGTTTATTTATTAAGTTAATATATAAAGTGTTTAGAATATTTAAAACAAAAAAATAATTTAATATTCTAATAAGAGCGAATCAGGCTATAGAATGGTTGTTAGTTTTCAGCATGATATGCGTTATTTAGGCAGACCTATTGGACATTTTCGTTTTTGTTTATTTATTAAGTTCATATAAAACCGTGTTTCGAATATTTAAAACAAATGCAAAAAATATATATATTTTAATAATAATAATATGAATTTTTTTTCTGGTTTTCACGCGGGCTAGGGCTTAAAATATTATTTACAGTCGGGCTTATTTTCGGGCAGGGCCTGAAGTTCACGGGCTCGGGCAGGGCACAGGCTTCATTTCAAGGCCCTTGCAGACCACTAGTCCCCCCTATTCCGTCCGCCACTCGCGATCGCTCCTGGGACTCCATCTTGACACACTGGATAATCGATCGGTTGCCATAACTCAATAAACAACGTTATTTGGACGTATATATTATTATACAACCCGGAAATGGTTCGTCTAGATTAACATCCCATAATAGCAATCTTTTTGCTCCAGTATCATCCCCCATCGCTACGAGGAAGCTGCGGTGAGTTTCAGCGTTTTTGATTATTATTATCCATACAAACTGCTATGATCAATATATCACCCATACTACATGATTAATTTAACGTCGGTCATTGCATTATAAACGACCCCCTCCCCCCCTCCGGTCACCAGCAGATGATGAGTCATGACGTTTAGGACCTTGTACAATCGCTAGCAAACTGCATTTGATGATGTAATATGCATAAATGGCTATATCTCACGTTCTAGGAATTACTGCAGAAAACGATAAAAACATATTTATACTCTAGACAGTATTTTTATATGAATGTGTGAATGAAAAAGTAAAACGTTCCTACACCCTGAACAATAGCTAATCGATGTTGAATGGGCCATAGTAATGTCAATTTAGCAATACAATTTAAAAAGTTATAGCCCTGCAAAGTAGGTGAACATCTCCATAGACAAATAGAGCTGGCAGTGATCAAACATTGATGGATATAAGCGTGGCAGAGAAAGGGTTAATGACAACACTGGACATTTAACGTTAGACTAGAGGCTATACAGAATAGACTACTACAGAAATAAATGCATTTGAAAAGTTTGCCTCCTTCACCACCACTGGTAGCACCCAACCTTGGGCTACACAGGCTCAATGACTACCATACACTGGCACCCGGCACACATCACACTACACACTGACTACCATACACTGGCACCAGGCACACATCACACTACACAATGACTACCATACACTGGCATCAGGCACACATCACACTACACACTGACTACCATACACTGGCACCAGGCACACATCACACTACACACTGACTACCATACACTGGCACCAGGCACACATCACACTACACACTGACTACCATACACTGGCACCAGGCACACATCACACTACACAATGACTACCATACACTGGCACCAGTCACACATCACACTACACACTGACTACCATACACACATCACACTACACACTGACTACCATACACTGGCACCAGGCACACATCACACTACACACTGACTACCATACACTGGCACCAGGCACACATCACACTACACACTGACTACCATACACTGGCACCAGGCACACATCACACTACACACTGACTACCATACACTGGCACCAGACACACATCACACTACACACTGACTACCATACACTAGCACCAGGCACACATCACACTACACAATGACTACCATACACTGGCACCAGGCACACATCACACTACACACTGACTACCATACACTGGCACCAGACACACATCACACTACACACTGACTACCATACACTGGCACCAGGCACACATCACACTACACAATGACTATACACTGGCACCAGACACACGTCACACTACACACTGACTACCATACACTGGCACCAGGCACACATCACACTACACAATAACTACTAGGGGTGGAATGGTTTACAAAATCGACGGTTTACGGTTTTCGGTTCGGTATACGTTGTTTTTTTTATTAATCTTTTTAAATGTAACACTCCAAAAATACCATACATCAACATAAGATATATAGCCTAAAAATAATCCAACTTTTCAGTTATTCTCAAGGACGTAGTCATGCAAAAACTGAAAGAATGAGGCCATTTGACATCAGGCACATTATTTTGACAGTGACGGTTAGAGCTAGGAGAGATTTTGGTACAGCAAGAGGGGCATTGCTGATTTAAACATGCTTCTCATTTATTTGGTAAAAAAAAGGTTTACCTTTAATAATGTTTGGCACACAAAGACCGAACTGACTGAAAAATATAGGCAACATTTGTCAAAGTATTAACTCGTCAATATACCCCCCTTGCCCACTAATCAAACTGGTGTCGTGGAGTCACTTCTCTGTGAGCGTTTCCACTGTTAGCTTGCGGCTAACATTAGTTAGCTTGCGGCTAAAGTTAGTTAGCTCGTAGCTAACGTAACGTTATATAACCGAACAATACACACATGCCCCGAATGTGTACCGTTCGGTACGACTTCCACGGTTCGGGGCATGTGTGTATTGTTCGGTACACGGTTCGAATGCGTACCGTTCCACCCCTATTAAGTACCATACACTGGCACCAGGCACACATCACACTACACAATGGCTAAACGGCTCAGGAGACAGGGATTGATACCAGCTAATTAAAGGGGGAGGGATGATTAGGTGGCCTTGATGTCAGATACCTGATCGGGAACCCCCTACTCTTTGCGACAGGCGTCCTGGGTTCTTTTTCTTTAACAACCAAATTCAGTCGGTTTAGCGTCTCATCCGAAGGACGGCACTCGCAGCTGTACGGTGTCCCTATCACCGTAAAACAGGGGGCGTTGTTACTGACAAGTCCAGAGGACAGAGTGCCCCCTGCTGGACAACAACACCACTTTACGACAACGGGGCTTGAACCGGTGATCATGTAAAAATGGTGCATTTTATATAGCCCTTCCAAAAGCGCTATCCAAAGCCTTTATAATTTTTGTTCCTCACATTCACCCATTCACTCACACATTCACACACCGACGGCGGAGGCGACCATGCAAGGAGCCAGCCTGCTCATCGGGAGCAATTAGGGGTTAAGTGTCTTGCTCAAGGACACTTTGACACGCTGCCCGGGAGGAGTGGGAATCAAACTAGGAACCTTCCGTCTACCAGACGACTGCTCTACCTCCTGAGCCACTGTCGCCCCACGCTGATGGAATATTCTAGTTGGTGGTCGTATATATGCAGTATGTTCTACCATTCCATCTTAACCCTTTCACTGCCACACTACAGAAGGTTAACCTTTTACTATCACACTACCGATGGTTACCGGTAGTGCGGCAGTGAAAGGGTTAAACTGCTTGATTGCCTTACAAATGTCTAGGAGGCACTTTAACCTAGAAGTGAAATATTACATGGTGGTATGGTATCTGCAGTACGTCTCACACACACACTTGCTTGCTTGTGGTTGTCCATCGGAGTCCGATGAAGACGTCCACTTCTAACGATGAGTCCTTTATAGTCCTATCCTGGATCCACAAGTCCTCTTGCAGGGAGGACATGCACATGTTGTGGTGACAGGAGCTGCAGGTGTATTCCTCCTGGGTCTCCTTTCCTGTCTGCTCTCCTCCTGGGTCTCCTCTCCTCCTGGGTCTCCTCTCCTCCTGGGTCTCCTCTCCTGTATCCTCTCCTCCTGGGTCTCCTCTCCTCCTGGGTCTCCTCTCCTGTCTCCTCTCCTCCTGGGTCTCCTCTCCTCCTGGGTCTCCTCTCCTGTCTCCTCTCCTGTCTCCTCTCCTGTCTCCTCTCCTCCTGGGTCTCCTCTCCTCCTGGGTCTCCTCTCCTGTCTCCTCTCCTCCTGGGTCTCCTCTCCTCCTGGGTCTCCTCTCCTGTCTCCTCTCCTCCTGGGTCTCCTCTCCTGTCTCTTCTCCTCCTGGGTCTCCTCTCCTGTCTCCTCTCCTCCTGGGTCTCCTCTCCAATGTACAGTTTTACTTGTACAGTGTTCCCCACCCACCCCTCCTATCCAACCCCCCCACCCAACCACCTCCAATGCACAGTCCCCCCCCCCCCCCACCCACCCAACCTCCTCCAATGTACAGTTTATACGTCAAATGTCTCTTTTCTGGACTCTTATCTGGTATGTCATAGATATATAGATGTAGCAGTACTGTTTATCTGTATGTCGTGTATGTCATATATGTTATGATGAATTGAAAATGGGGGACCCTGATGTAAACAAGATGAAAGTCTTTCTCTGGTCTGCATCCCCTTAACAATTGTATGTATTTAGCTGTACTGTACTGTACCCATTCTGCAATCTGTTAATAAAGTTTTCAATCAATCAATCAATCAATCAATCAATCAATCAATCAATCAATCAATCAATCTCCTCCTGGGTCTCATCTCCTGTCTCCTCTCCTCCTGGGTCTCCTCTCCTGTCTCCTCTCCTCCTGGGTCTCCTCTCCTGTCTCCTGGCCCTCCTTATATAATCACAGTCTTCTTACTCATCTCGGTCAAGCGTACCTCTGCTGGTCTCTTAGAATGCAGAATTAATGCTGAGTCCATGCTGTCTCTCCTCTCAGGAGTACTCCATGCTGTCTCTCCTCTCAGGAGTACTCCATGCTGTCTCTCCTCTCAGGAGTACTCCATGATGTGACAGTGAGAGTGAGTCATCTGTTACACAATGTAGTAGATGGTAAATGGCTGCTTTTTTATATAGCAGCTTTTATCCAAAGCGCTTTATCAGTTTTGTTCCTCACAGTCACACATTCACTCACACATTCACACAACGACAGCGGAGGCAACCATGCAAGGTGCCAACCTGCTCATCAGGAGCAATTAGGGGCTAAGTGTCTTGCTTGTTGTGGTGCTGTGTGGTGCTGTGTGTCTGGTGAAGATGGCTGACAGCTGCTAACATCTCCATGGGCCAGTCAGCAGCCCCAGTTAGTCCCTCCTCCTGTTTTGTCCTGCTCTCTCCTCCTCTCTCCTCTCATCTCCTCTCCTGCTCTCTCCTCTGCTCTCCTCCTCTCCTCTCCTCTCCTCTCCTCTCCTGCTCTCTCCTCTCCTTCTCTCTCATCTCCTCTCCTTCTCTCTCCTCTGCTCTCCTGCTCTCTCCTCCTCTCCTCTCCTCTCCTCTCCTCTCCTCTCCTGCTCTCTCCTCTCGTTCTCTCTCCTCTCCTTCTCTCTCCTCTCCTTCTCTCTCCTCTCCTGCTCTCTCCTCTCCTTCTCTCTCCTCTCCTCTCCTTCTCTCTCCTCTCCTGCTCTCTCATCTCCTCTCCTGCTCTCTCCTCTCCTCTCCTGCTCTCTCCTCTCCTCTCCTGCTCTCTCCTCTCCTGCTCTCTCTTCTGCTCTCTCCTCTCCTGTTCTATCCTCTCCTGCTTTCTCCTCTCCTCTCCCCCTGCTCTCTCCTCTCCTCTCCTGCTCTCTCCTCTCCTCTCATGCTCTCTCCTCTCCTGCTCTCTCCTCTCCTGTTCTCTCCTCTCCTCTCTTGCTCTCTCCTCTCCTCTCCTGCTCTCTCCTCTCCTCTCCTCTCCTCTCATCTCCTCTCCTCTCCTCCTGCTCTCTCCTCTCCTGCTCTCTCCTCTCCTGTTCTCTCCTTCTCTATCATCTTCTCTGTGGACCACTGTGGATAAACGGGGCTATCGTGGACAGGGTGAGCAGCTTCAAGTACCTGGGGGTCCACATCACAGAGGACCTGACATGGACAACACACATAGACTCAGTCGTAAAAAAGGCGAAGCAGCGCCTCTACAACCTGAGACAGTTAAGGAAGTACAGAGTATCGGGGAAGATACTCCAGTCCTTCTACTCCGGGGCTGTAGAGAGCATCCTGACTGGAAACATCGGTACTAAATTAGAAAAAAACTGAGTATTGATAAGCTCCGACGTTATCGGTACTGCTATCGGTAGTGTAGGAGCGGATTAGCTACGGAGCTAACAGAATGTACCACTATGAATTGAAATTGGGGGACCCTGATGTAAACAAGACAAACGTCTTTCTCTGGTCTGCATCCCCTTAACAATTGTGTACATTGAGCCGTACTGTACTGTACCCATTCTGCAATATGTTAATAAAGTTCTCATTCATTCATTCATTCACCATCCATCTGCGACGCAACGGAGCGGATTAGCTACGGAGCTAACAGTGTACCATCCATCTGCGATGCAACGATGGCAGCAACACTTGAAACGGAGTTAACGGTATGTCGAGTTCATACTACACTACACGTATGAACTCGACATAACGGTAACGTTACTCCGTTTACATGCAGTGTTTAATTAGCAGCAATCTGTTGTTGAAAATTTTACGTTAAACCGGAAATGGAAACGCGAGGACAGGAAGCCGTCATGAAATCGTTGTAGTCATAATGTAGTCTTTTAGTCTTATTAACTAAAAGATTTTAACAAAATAAAAAGCAGCAGCACTATTGGATAACTGAGTCATGTTTGCTATGTATTTCTTTCTTTAGGGGAGTAGGACATTTGTTTCACAGTTTTAGCATGATGTTTTATAGATGGCTAGGTTAAATA
Organism: Notolepis coatsorum; assembly: GCF_963971535.1. Classification (NCBI taxonomy): domain Eukaryota; kingdom Metazoa; phylum Chordata; class Actinopteri; order Aulopiformes; family Paralepididae; genus Notolepis; species Notolepis coatsorum. The sequence goes on from NC_140179.1 coordinate 65,880,804, forward strand.
ATAATCTAAAAGAACCGATAAGAGTATCGATAAAGTACCGAACCGTTAAGCAGTATCGATAGGAGTAGTAGTATCGATAAAATCCTAATGATACCCATCCCTACCCCTGCAGGACTTATATAACAAGAGGTGCAAATCCAAAGCCTTCAGAATAATGAAAGACCCTCACCACCCTAACAACAGCCTGTTCAAGCTGCTGCGGTCAGGCAAACGCCTGCGAACACCAGCAACTAGGACAGAGAGACTTCGGCTCAGCTTCTTCCCCCAGGCCATCAGTCTTGAACACTGAACTCTCCACACACAAGCACACATGAGCACACACACAACACACACACTGTATACACTCACACACTAGCAGTCACTTTAGCATGAACACACACACACACATGCTGCACACGCTCACACTCAACGGTCACTTTACACAATGGAAAGGTCACTTTAATTCCACTTCCATTTTGTTTCCTCCCTCCAGCCATTGTTCCCTTTACCATTTGTCCCTGCCAGGCCAATCCTTCCATTATTGCAAAACAGCACCGATTGGTGGATGGCTTTCCAGACTCCAACACTCAATCCACACCACCCAATCAAGGATCACCCCACACCTGTTAAAACATGGCTTCTCACTTCAGTCTTTCTCTCTCTCTGGCATGAGGCTAGGCATGTTGTGTTTTTGGTAAACCTGTAAACTTTGACAGTATTGCATTTCGTTTATTGGCCTTTGGTGCTTAGTAGTAATTTCCTTGTGTGTGTATGGCCACAGAGAGAGCATTGTTAGTTATAGTTTGTTTTTGTATATATTCTGCTTTTGTTTCTGTATAATTAATGTGTTTTTCTCTCTTTCTCAGGAAGCACAGATGGGGTGAGCTGCCATTTCCTTTGGACATTGTTTTCTCCTGTTTTGGTTAGGTAAGAGTATAGTGGTGTTTGTTTGTTGTTTTGGCCTGGGCTCACCCCTGAGCTACATGTGCTTCCTTTGCCTCTATTCAATAAATATCATTGTTGTTTACAAACCTGGTCCATCTTTTCTGTCAACCAACTGTTATGTTACAGCCCTTTACCCTTAGACTCACAGGGGTCGTAACATAAATGGGGGCTCTGCCTGGATCTTGTAACCCGTGTTCAATTGTTGGTTGATGGATTTGGTGAACTGTGTTTGTTTACACTTGTATAGTTATTAATTAATTTGTGTAAAAATGGCATTTGTGTAAGAAAAAATAATGGCAGTTAGTACTTTTGATCTGGGGAAATTCTTGAGCAATCCTACTTGGGAAGCACTAGATAGCTGCCGCAAGGCAGACTTAGTGGAGATTGCCACACATTTTAAACTCTCGGTTCAACAAAAGCATCTTAAGCAGGATATCAGGTGTCTTGTGGTAGATAAGCTGTTGGAGCAGGGGACGCTTGTTTTACCTGTGGTCTCTGATGAACATGCAAGTCCTCCTGGTGAACCTACGGAAGCACAGCCTTCTGAGGAGCAAGCCCATGGTGCTGAAAAGGCAGGTGTGAACGTCACATTGCCACATTTTCACTTGACCTCTCCTGTGTCAACTGGGTCTCGAGAAGGGGCCCAGGTCAAGGTTAGAATAGCCCGTCTCCAGATGGAGGCTCAGGAGAAGGCACAAGCACGTGAGGCGGAGTATCGGCTTCGTAAAATGGAGCTTGAGGCGGAAAATGAAAGGGCTGTTAACATCCGTAGGTTGGAGCTTGAGGTGGAAAAAGAGCTCAGACTGCGGGAGTTGGAGCTGGGAGACCAAAGGAGTGGATCCAACTCTGCTACACCGACTCCTCCACAAGGCCCGGGTATGTCCTCCTCCACAGCTTATTCATCACACACTTTTGATATAAGTAAACACATTGCTTTGGTGCCTCCGTTCCGAGAGACAGAAGTTGATACTTATTTTAATGTGTTTGAGCGTATTGCTGCTTCATTGCGCTGGCCAAGAGAGGTCTGGCCTTTGTTGCTTCAATGCAAATTGACTGGTAAAGCCCAAGAGGTTTGTTCAACACTTTCCCTAGAAGATAGTTTACTGTATGATACTGTGAAGGCTGCCATCCTTTGTGCATATGAGCTTGTGCCCGAAGCTTATAGGCAGAGGTTTCGCAGTCACAAGAGAGCTGTCAACCAGACCTTTGTAGAGTTTGCTAGAGAAGGGAACTCTCTTTGATAAATGGTGTGCAGCAAGCAAGGCCTCAGATCTTAACTCTCTCAGAGAACTCATTCTATTAGAAGAGTTTAAGAATCGTTTGCCAGAGCGTATTGTAATTTACCTGAGTGAGCAGAAAGTGTCCACTCTGCAGCAAGCTGCTGTATTAGCTGATGAGTTTGCGCTAACCCATAAAACTGTGTTTGTAGATAGGCGTGACTCGTTTCTCCCCCATGATTTCTCTCAGAGACCTTCTGTCCCCAACCATTCAGAATTCACACACCCCCGACCAAAAATGTCACCTCCACGCTCAAAAGAGGAGCGGACATGTTACTACTGTCATAAATCTGGTCATGTTATTTCTGACTGTTTAACATTGAAACGTAAGCAGCAACCGTCCTCTCAGAACTTTAGACAACCCAAAGGGGTTGGTCTGATTAAAATGGCACCTGATTCCGATCAACAGATGCACAATGATCAGGATGTTCTCGATCCTTGTTTCAGGCCATTTACTTCCAAGGGTTTAGTTTCCTTGACAGGGGATCCAAAAGATCAGTGTACAGTTCAGATCTTACGAGATACTGGAGCCTCACAATCCTTTATCCTCTCTGATGTACTACCTCTGTCTGAGAAATCTTCCTGTGGTTCTAGTGTCCTAGTTCAAGGTATTGAGATGGGTTTCGTGCCAGCCCCGTTACACTGTATTCATGTACAATCTGATTTGGTCACTGGGTTCTTTAAAATAGGGGTGAGACCTTCCTTGCCAGTTAAAGGCATTTCCTTTATCATGGGAAATGATTTAGCTGGAGGACAGGTGAACGCTGTGCTGGAAGTGTTGGATCACCCAGACACAGATTCTCTGCCTGATGACTTGTCACAGAACTTCCCTGAAGTTTTTTCTGCAAGTGTTGTCACTCGGGCTCAATTGAAAAAGAGAGGTGATGAAATTAATTTGTCTGACTCTGTTTTTGCTTCAGCCTTTGTCAGGGAGGAGTTGCTGGCTCCAACTTCTGATACCGCTGACAAACCACCGACTCATAGTAAGGTACCCCCACAGACAACTGTAACTAGTTCCGACGCTTTGAAGTTACCCGTTACTCGTGAAATGCTAATTACTGCCCAGAAGGCTGACCCTTCTCTTACAAAATGTTTCTCTTCTCTTGAAACAGAACAGAGGAGAGAGTTGCATTCTTATTTTGTGGATGAAGGAGTTTTGATGCGTACATGGAGGTCCCATGGTACTAGACTGGCAGAGCATGCACAATCGGAGATAGGGCTACCAGATCAGGTACCAGACTGGAGCACTGTTTATCAGATTGTTGTCCCTGCAGTTTATCGTCAGCATGTACTGTTCTTGGCCCATGACCACCCTTGGTCTGGACACTTGGGAGTCACTAAAACATACAACAGAATACTTCAACATTTCTTTTGGCCCGGTTTGAAGTCCGATGTAGCACAGTACTGTCGTACCTGTAGTACTTGTCAGATCACCGGAAAGCCAAACCAGGTAATTCCACCTGCTCCCCTCTGTCCTATACCAGCGGTCGGTGAACCATTTGAACATGTCATAGTTGACTGTGTTGGTCCGTTGCCAAGGACCAAAGCCGGCAATCAGTTTTTGTTGACAATAATGTGTACCGCCACCCGTTTCCCTGAGGCTATCCCTCTTCGCAGAATTACAGCGCCTGTAATAATTAAGGCTTTGACGAAGTTCTTCTCCACGTTTGGACTGCCTAAGGTAGTACAAACGGACCAAGGCACCAACTTCCTGTCTAGGTTATTTGAGCAAGTGTTACAGTCCCTGGGTATCCGACATATAGTGTCCAGTGCCTACCACCCTGAAACTCAGGGGGTTCTAGAACGTTGGCATCAGACCTTAAAGTCCATGCTGCGTAAATATTGCTTAGACACAGAGAAAGATTGGGATGAGGGTGTCCCCCTTGTTCTATTTGCTGCGCGAGAGACCATACAGGAGTCTCTTGGTTTCAGTCCTGCTGAGCTCGTTTTTGGGCACACTGTTAGAGGGCCTCTGAAAGTTCTTAAAGAGCGGTTCATGTCAAAGGGTGCCAGCACACCCACTAATGTTCTAGATTTTGTTAGCCAGTTTCGAGAGCGACTGCATCAGGCGTGCTCTCTCGCAAAAGAAGCGCTCTCTTCTTCCCAGAGAACTATGAAACGGCACTATGACGAGAAAGCTGTTTCTCGATCTTTCCAGCCAGGTGATAAGGTTCTAGTCCTGTTACCTATCCTTGGTTCTGCTCTTTCCGCTCGTTTTTCCGGACCGTATGCAATAGACAAGAAGATAAGTGATACAGACTATGTGGTTCGCACCCCTGATCGTAAACGTCACTCTCGTGTTTGCCACATCAATATGCTTAAACCATATTTTTCCAGAGATAGTGTGCAGGTGAAGACCTCAGACCAGACAGCCGGACTGGCCGTCTCTGCTGTTGCCTCAACTCCAATAGTTCCGGACTCTCCTGACGTTAGTGATTTCTCCCTGCCGTTCCAGCTGGAGGTGGATGCCAGCGGGGTGGGAGCTGGAGGGGTGTTATTACAGGAAGATCACGATGGTGTCAGTCACCCGGTTTGTTATTTCTCCCGGAAATTTAACAAACATCAACTAAACTATTCCACTATTGAAAAGGAGACTTTGGCTATGTTGTATGCGTTGCAACATTTTGAGGTGTATGTCGGTTCGAGCGTATTACCAGTGGTAGTATACACCGACCACAACCCATTGGTTTTTCTGTCGCGGATGTGCAACCACAATCAGCGCCTCATGCGTTGGGCGCTCATAGTGCAAAATTATAACCTCAGCATAAAGCATAAGAAGGGGTCTGATAATGTGTTGGCGGATGCTCTGTCTCGTAGTTGAAATCTCTGTTGCTGTCGACTCGTTGTCTGTTGCTGTCGACTCGTTCTACTGTATATTGCTGTCGACTTGTTCTATTTTGCTGTCTACTCGGTCTATGTTGCTGTGGACTCGTTTTATGTTGCTGTCGACTCAGTCTCTCTTGCCGTCAAGTGTGGTTGTTGTACCAACTGCTAGTTTTTTTTATAGCTCTTTGTTTTGGGGTGCATGTTAACTCGGAGATGTTGAAAAAACATGTTTTTTTTTTTCTTTAACAACAATGTATGTGCAGAGGTATGTTGTTAACCTCTCAAGCATCGGGCAAACACTGGGGCTCTTTTTTTTTTTAGGATTGCATACCCAAAGTAATTTGCTATTAATTATACTTTATACTTATAGCACAGGCACGAGTCTGGTCTCTTTTGAAAGGTAACACTCTGAAGTTTCTTACACAATAAAGAACACTCACTTTGAGTGCTAATGAAATAGCGTAACAGAGGTTTGAACACACTGAAGTAAAGGTTTTGTGTACTTACATTTCTTTTTACTGGTTGCCAGATGCCTGTTTTTAAGTTCCAGCTGAGAGGTAGGAGCTGGAAAACATAATGGTTCCATAGCCTGTCTGACTACATGTGGGCTGACGGGTTGGGTTGGCGCAATGTTTATGAAGTGTCGGGATCATTGGGCAGCGGGAGCTAGCGTGATCTGTGGTCGGGTACATTGAGGATGCTAACATGCTAACCGGCTGAAAGCACTTTATTAGTTCAGTGGTGCTGATGGTAGATCTGTATAACTTTGTATTACTTATTATGTTTGGCTGGTTGTTAGCTAGCCATGAGTTTTATGTTCACTATTAGCAAAGTAGAGTACAAGAATAGCAGCAAAGTAGAGTACAAGAATAGCAGCAAAGTAGAGTATAAGAATAGCAGCAAAGTAGAGTATAAGAATAGCAGCAAAGTAGAGTATAAGAATAGCAGCAAAGTAAAGTATAAGAATAGCAGCAAAGTAAAGTATAAGAATAGCAGCAAAGTAAAGTATAAGAATAGTAGTAAAGTAGAGTATAAGAATAGTCAGGAGAGACTGGTTGCTAGAACGGACTGGGAACTGGGTATTCTTATATTGTAGTGCCAGCAAGCAGTGTAGGAGGATTGTGCGTGCGTGTGTGTGTGTGTGTGTGTGTGTGTGTGTGTGTGTGTGTGTGTGTGTGTGTGTGTGTGTGTGTGTGTGTGTGTGAGAGAGCAATAAAAAGAGCATTCGCTTGGAATCGCAAACTGTCTCTGAGAGTACAGAGTTGTTCCGAACCTAAAGAAGGTATGTTACCAATATCCTGCCAGTTGATTAGCAGGCTCTAGCAGGCTCATCATACCGGAATCAAATGAAACTATAGATATTGAGGGTTTCAAAAGGCACCAGCCATGCCATGCTAACTCACTGGAAAAATGGGTAGATTTTGCTCTATTAAAATGTTCAAAGGTCAAGGTCATGCCATTGTTTCCCCTCGCCAAAATGTAGCCAAAGTCTGGAGCGTTAGCCTTTTTCCTGATGGGTTAGCATGACATGTTACTTAGCCTCTTTCCTGATGGGTTAGCATGGCATGTTACTTAGCCTCTTTCCTGATGGGTTAGCATGGCATGTTACTTAGCCTCCTTCCTGATGGGTTAGCATCACATGTTACTTAGCCTCTTTCCTGATGGGTTAGCATGGCATGTTACTTAGCCTCCTTCCTGATGGGTTAGCATCACATGTTACTTAGCCTCTTTCCTGATGGGTTAGCATGACATGTTACTTAGCCTCCTTCCTGATGGGTTAGCATGACATGTTACTTAGCCTCCTAGCTGATGGGTTAGCATGACATGTTACTTAGCCTCCTTCCTGATGGGTTAGCATGACATGTTACTTAGCCTCTTTCCTGATGGGAATTAGCATGACATGTTACTTAGCCTCCTTCCTGATGGGTTAGCATGACATGTTACTTAGCCTCCTTCCTGATGGGTTAGCATGACATGTTACTTAGCCTCCTTCCTAATGGGTTAGCATGACATGTTACTTAGCCTCCTTCCTGATGGGTTAGCATGACATGTTACTTAGCCTCCTTCCTGATGGGAATTAGCATGACATGTTACTTAGCCTCCTTCCTGATGGGTTAGCATGACATGTTACTTAGCCTCCTTCCTGATGGGTTAGCATGACATGTTACTTAGCCTCCTTCCTCATGGGTTAGCATGACATGTTACTTAGCCTCCTTCCTGATGGGTTAGCATGACATGTTACTTAGCCTCCTTCCTGATGGGTTAGCATGACATGTTACTTAGCCTCCTTCCTGATGGGTTAGCATGACATGTTAATTAGCCTCCTTCCTGATGGGTTAGCATGACATGTTACTTAGCCTCCTTCCTGATGGGTTAGCATGACATGTTACTTAGCCTCCTAGCTAATGGGTTAGCATGACATGTTACTTAGCCTCCTTCCTGATGGGTTAGCATGACATGTTACTTAGCCTCCTTCCTGATGGGTTAGCATGACATGTTACTTAGCCTCCTTCCTGATGGATTAGCATGAGATGTTACTTAGCCTCCTAGCTGATGGGTTAGCATGACATGTTAGTTAGCCTCCTTCCTGATGGGTTAGCATGACATGTTACTTAGCCTCCTAGCTGATGGGTTAGAATGACATGTTACTTAGCCTCCTTCCTGATGGGTTAGCATGACATGTTACTTAGCCTTCTAGCTGATGGGTTAGAATGACATGTTACTTAGCCTCCTTCCTGATGGGTTAGCATGACATGTTACTTAGCCTCCTAGCTGATGGGTTAGCAGAGCACAGCTGACCCTTAGCTGCCAGAAATCTAACCCTCCTGCTGACTTGTTCACAATCTGTAAGTCTTTGAATAAAAGCGTCAGCTAAATTACTACATGTAAATATAAACAACACCTATGGATCCCTCCGGTCGTCTAGTTTCATACGATGTGAGGATCTTCGCTCTAGCATAAAGGATGAGCGCTAAGTAACATGTCATGCTAACCCATCAGGAAGGAGGCTAAGAAACATGTCATGCTAACCCATCAGGAAGGAGGCTAAGTAACATGAAGGATGAGCGCGCTAGAGCCCAGGAAATCCAGGCAACTTGAGGGTTAAACATCACATTCTGTGCAGCTCAGTCGGTCTGCCTCCTTAATTGTCTTAATTGGCGGCGAGGGAGCGCGTGCGTCGGGCCGATCTGTCCGCGGAGAAGGATTGTCTCGTTAATGAAGTGTGCAGGACAGCCACCCAGGGCTGGATCTGTGGTTACAGCCCAGTGGCCCTCAGATTCCCCCTCAGCCGTAAAACAATAAGGAGATGATTGGAGCAAATTAGACCTTGGTCCCTTCACTGTCCCACTTTCACCCCCCTCTTCATCTCCCTCCCTGTCTGTCTCTCCTCGTTTATTATTTCACTCAGCCCATCTCTCTCTCCCTCCATCTCTCTCTCCTCCATCTCTCTCTCTCTCCCCTCTCCCTCTCTTTCTCTATCTCTCCCTCTCTCTCCCTCTCTCTCCCCCTCCTTTCCCCTTTTATCATGGATTACATCGTAAATTCCCAAGCCTGGAACTATTAGCCTCCCGTCTTGGGAATGTCTTCGGTATGGTGTTGATATTTCAGGTCCGTATTAAGCCTCCCATTCGATACAGCACGGACAAATGCAAATTTTATAAGCAACATTAATAATTCATTGGTATGAGCCAGAGAGCAGAAATATCTATATTTATGGAGCTCCCACACAGCTTGGTTAATAATCGACAAGGCGGCACAGCTCAACAACACGACTCAACACGCCTCAAATAGGGAAGGGTACCGAATTAGGTACTTTTATTTTACTTAAATTATTATTATTATTAAAAAAATTGACGACGTCAACCTATGAAGTGTGCCGCACGTTCACAAGGACAATATACGCTTACCTAGGATTTGACTTGATTCAACAACAAAGCAGTCGGGGCAATGGCAAGCTGAAACGGTCGCAAGTGTAGTTACACTTTACAAAGCTAGATGCAGACAACGCTCACTGCAATATTTTTTGATCCACTTTTCTCCTTCTTTTTCAGTTTTTCTCCCAACCCAATTTAGTCGTGCCAATTGAATGAATGAATGACTGAATGAATAAATGAATGAATGAATGAATGAATGAATGACTTTATTTGACAATATAAAAATAAACATGTGACAGAAGAGCACAGTCAGGATATACTGCCAAGATAAACACAAAAAAGCTCAGAGCTTATTTCCATTGTGGTCCTTGTAGGGGGTGGGGGAGTGTGATGCTTAATACATGCATCATACAAAACGTGACATCACAACACATCACATATACCATTTAACATTTATATACATACAGCCTCATACAACATGCAAGGGTGCCTTAAGCTAAATGTCTAGGTCAAGTATAGTCCCTTTTGAGCCATGTCTTCAGGCTGGACTTGAATCTAACGGCATTGTCTATGATTTCAGTTCATAGCTCCCCTGTCTTGATCGTTGCTCGCATGTGCCCCCACTGGTCGGTCGTAGGGAGGGTTGAAGAATCTATCGCATTTCCCCTCCGATACATGCGGGAGTCAGCCAGCCACTTCTTTTTTCACCTGCCAGCGCGGACTCTCATTGGCGAGGTGTAACGTGTGGGAGGCTCACACTACCCTCGACATCTCCGGTCCTTGCTGTGCCGGCAACCTGACCGACCTGTAGGAGTCGCTGTTTACAACGACCAGATTATCACCCGCTGACTCTGCCAATTGAGCCAGTATGGCGGCCGGCCCAAGCCGGAGGCAACGCTGACAGCCGGATTCGATACCGGTGTCTTGCGCGTTGGTGACGAGCGCTTAGACCGCTGCGCCACCTGCTCGCTGCAATATTATATATTATATATGATAATAAATTATTTGAACTTTGGATGTTTTTTTTTTTTTTACAACTGGGGTAGGTAGATTACATTTTTAGAGACTAAAGTACCGAAAAAAGGTACCGTTGGGTACCGGTATAATTTCACAGGTACCGGTACCGGTATCGGTTCAAATGTAAACGGTGCCTCAATGCGCCTCAACACTATCGCGTCACCGGTTCAGGAAAGATGCGTATAGGCTTGTAAAGACGGGAATGCAAGGGTGGCGTTGATCGATTGATTTATTGAGTCTTCAGATTTGTTCACTCCGAGACCCGTTTCAGAAATAGCGTATTCAGGCTCCCAGAACGCGGTTCCGTGTGGACGATAAAATACTTTGACGGATACAACCGAAATAGTCTTCGTCTGGACATGGCCTTAGAACCATTACGTGTCTCCCCCCCCCCCGCCCCCCCCCCCCCCCCGGAACCAGTCAGCCTTAAAACCATCACGTGTCCCGCCCCCCCCCCGCCCCCTCCACGGGAACCAGTCAGCCTTAGAACCATCACGTGGCCCCCCCCCGCCCCCCTCCCCGGGAACCAGTCAGCCTTAGAACCATCACGTGTCTCCCCCCCCCCCCCCCCCTCCCCGGGAACCAGTCAGCCTTAGAACCATCACGTGTCTCCCCCCCCCCCGGGAACCAGTCAGCCTTAGAACCATCACGTGTCTCCCCCCCCCCCGGGAACCAGTCAGCCTTAGAACCAATCAACCATCACGTGTGTCTCCCTGGGTCGATACAGATTGAATGTTCTCACTCCCCCCTCCCCCGTTGCTGAGTCGTGACTCGAGACCAATTACCGCCTCGCTCTCCTCTCTGAGTGAAATACTGACGTTCTACACAGAACACTCTTTAGCAGATCCCTCGACTCTCACATCCAGCAGCTCAGGAGAGGAGTTCGGTTAGAGATTAGGAATCAAGTACGGCAGAGGGGGGCGAGTCTCAGTGGACTTCAATCATATCGTCATATCTCTCCAGGGGCGGACCTTCCTACAGGCGATATAGGCGGTCGCCTAGAGCGCCACCCAGAGGGGCCGCCAATATATATATATATATTTTTTTGTCTTCTTTTTTGGCGCAGTTTTGGCGCCCCCCTCTATATCTGCAACCATAATCAGCTTTAGGTGTTATCGGTCAAGTGTTTATAGAATTGAGTGTTGAGGAAAGAAAGACTAACGTTAGAGAACTATGAAGAGGCAAAAGCCATCCGGCCATCCAGTTTAAAAAGAGAAGAAAAGAAAAAGACGAGAAACGTGCCAAGGTGAAAGGTATGCAATTTTTTTACAACTTCCAAGACCTGGAGGCTCAGACCGACCGACCGTTTTAGACAGTGGTGAATCTCGCCTAGGGCGCCAAATGTGCTAGGTCCGCCCCTGTATCTCTCTCTCTCTCTCTCTCTCTCTCTCTCTCTCTCTCTCTCTCTCTCTCTCTCTCTCTCTCTCTC
>NC_140179.1:65892351-65904851 GCF_963971535.1 Notolepis coatsorum
GGGAGGGAGATCTACATTATTATTATTTTATCTACATTTTTTTTTTTTTTTTTTTTTACAATTTCCGTTCTTCCCTCCCTGGAAGATGGATATTGTGAGCAGGCAGAAAGAGAGAGAGAGAGGGGGAGAGTGCAACACTTAAGACTAGAGTGTGTGTGTGTGTGTGTGTGTGTGTGTGTGTGTGTGTGTGTGTGTGTGTGTGTGTGTGTGTGTGTGTGTGTGTGTGTGTGTGTGTGTGTGTGTGTGTGTGTGTGTGTGTGTGTGTGTGTGTGTGTGTGTGTGTGTGTGTGTGTGTGTGTGTGTGTGTGTATAACGTGCTCTGTCATGCCGGCGGCAACTACCGCTGCCCCTTCGACCGGCGTCGCCGGCTAGCTGTCAGGAGAGGGGGGGGGGGGAGGGAGGGGGGGAGGGGGAGAGGGAGGGAGGAGGGGGGCTCATGTTTTCCGGACACATGACTCTCTGAACGCTCGCTGGGAGGATGTGGGAGAGCGGTTTCCAAACCCTCGCCGGAAGAAACCCTCGGAGAAAAATAACAGAGGAACAGCCGCGCTAGAGCTTAAGCGCCGGTCCCGCCGGTCCCGCCTGGTGCTGGTGTTGGGGGGGGTGTGGCTGTGGTCTGTCTCCTGCTGCAACACTAACGCCGGACTCCCCTCACCGGGACGCACGTCGCCGACCCTTCAGATTTAACCTCTGCGTCGGTTGAATAGCGTTGTATTTTTAATGGGGGATTTTCAACATCTCCTCCCCTGGACCTGGAGTTTCCGCTCCACGCCGCTGCCTCCTTCTTCTGGGATTACCTCCCGTGAGCCGCGCCGCGCGGAGCTCGCCGGCGGGATGCTGGGATGACCGGTCCTGCCTCGTGGCCCTGCACGGCGTGGCTCCTGGTGCGGGGGGACAGTGTGAGGTTAGGGTTACAGCGAGAGCAGGGGACGTCTCCATGAGCACCATGAAGCCTGGACTCTGTCCCTCCGCGTCCAGAGACAGGACCATGGTGTACCTCGCCAACTTCCCTCTGAGGCGACACTCCTGGATATGGTGAGTGGTGGTGTGTGTGTGTGTGTGTGTGTGTGTGTGTGTGTGTGTGTGTGTGTGTGTGTGTGTGTGTGTGTGTGTGTGTGTGTGTGTGTGTGTGTGTGTGTGTGTGTGTGTGTGTGTGTGTGTGTGTGTGTGTGTGTGTGTGTGTGTGTGTGTGTGTGTGTGTGTGTGTGTGTGACTGTGTGTGTGTGTGACTGTGTGTGTGTGACTGTGTGTGTGCAGGGCTGTACGTTAACTTTTTTTGCACATAGCACTGGTGCTACAGAGGTTGATAGTTTTGTAGCACAGGCCAAAATCTTGTAGCACAAGTATAAAACGTGTTATATTTGTAACAGTCACAAATGTGCCTATTGTATTTGTGTTATTTAGTTGCAGTGCCATGTTTGGCTGTCATTTAGTATATCGCCATGTGTTATTATTACTATAATACTCTCATATGCTATTTTCAATTAATATCATAAACAACATAAGGAATATTAGCATAATTTTGAGTGGACTGAAGGAATGAGTCAGCGTTAATAGTTTTAAATGCAAATAATTTATTGAAACATAGAAGTGGGGTCGGTTGGGACACACACACACACACACACAATGGGGGACCCTGATGTAAACAAGACAAACGTCTTTCTCTGGTCTGCATCCCCTTAACAATTGTGTGTATTGAGCCGTACTGTACTGTACCCATTCTGCAATCTGTTAAATAAAGTTTTCATTCATTCATTCACACACACTGTTTCAACTCACCACCCCCGCATCATATTGTAGTCTAGTCTGTCTTCAAACTTCCACTCCTCTCGAAACTTTTTTATATTTGAATATCAACATTAACTGTCCATCCTCAGTAATCCTCAGTTTACTATAATATACTCCTGTCCTGAGTCCTGACTAGTGACTTCATCGTCTTTCCAAACGCACGCACACACACAGGGAAGGGGAGAGAGTGCCCCCCCATTTCCCTTTCCCCAGTCCACACTGTGTCTGCTGGCTCTGCGCCTCTGCCTCTGATCAGGATTAGCTTGTTAGCTTACGCTAACGTTGTAGTGATTGTAATGGTACATAAACGTTCATTTCGGGCGATGTGCGCATAAAGGAATGGCGATGGTGCAAAGCATGTAGATGCATTTGACCCGTTGCGAGAAAAAAAAACACCACAGACTTATTTCGGGACGTGTAGGCGCACTGCTGTGTTAACGCAGCAGTGCGCACCAACCGACCAACGCGCTGCTCTGCTTGCAGAAGCACGGATAGGGCGGATATGACTCGTCGAGTTGTCACAGAGTTTTTTCAAAATAAGAGTATCATATGCACCTGAACATTGCTAGCTGTCGGAGCCTAGTTATTATAGCTGGAGCTGCGCTTGGGCAGAAATGAGACCCGCTACAGGATTTTCAAAATAAGAGTATCTATATGAACCGAATCCCTATCGCACCAGTGCTACTGAAGTAAATCCATTCATCGCACAGACCGCTGTTGCTGTAGCACGTGCGATATATATGTCGCACTGTACAGCCCTGGTGTGTGTGTGTGTGACTGTGTGTGTGTGACTGTGTGTGTGTGTGTGTGTGCATTTGAATTTGAAAACAACATCACTGGTTCTCCTTCTTGGTAATGTTTACTAACATCGACCTCCAGCACGGCCCGATACACTAATGCTTGTTTCCTGTTGGTGACCATGACATCAGACACAACACAACGTAACGTGTTCATATGAAACATGTTACACCTGCCTTGATGTGGTACAAATCTGACATTGTTAATATTCAAATTCCATTAGAATGTGCCTCACTTCAGCCTATTCGTATTCCAATGGGGTCCTTGGGGACAATTGACTAGGGCTGTCGCGGTATGACATTTTCTCACCGCGGTTGTGTGTGTGGCTAATCACCGCAGGATGCGGTGGTACCGCACCTGTATATATATTTTTTATTATTAAGACATGCGAGTTTACCCGCGATCGTGATTAGAAAACAATTCTAAGGTCGTAGGAGTCCCGAAACTATTTTAAACATGTTTGATAATCTATCCATTTGTCCCTCAACATTCTGAAATGTGATAAAAGTAGTAGGGTGTTGCCTGCTCCTTTAAGTGGTGCGTTGTGGGATATATGCCCTTCTCCAACTTAAAACTAACGTTATTTGAGCGAACATTTAACGTTATTATAACACTATTTTAACGTTAGTGAATTTGAATGCACATACATAGCTAGTTAAATATCACCACTTGTGTCATCATTGGGGGAAACTAAGTGCTGCCTCTCTCCGCCGTCCCCGCCACACTCGGGACCACACCAACGTTATAGATAGCTAGCCTATAGCTAACGTCGGGGACCACACCAACGTTATAGATAGCTAGCCTATAGCTAACGTCGGGACCACACCAACGTTATAGATAGCTAGCCTATAGCTAACGTCGGGACCACACCAACGTTATAGATAGCTAGCCTATAGCTAACGTTGGGACCACACCAACGTTATAGATAGCTAGCCTATAGCTAACGTCGGGACCACACCAACGTTTTAGATAGCTAGCCTATAGCTAACGTCGGGACCACGGCAGAGAGGCAGCACCCAATCTGCGTGTAACGTTAGTCACTAACATGAAGAATAGAGAGCTGCAAACGGAAATAAACGCCCAGTCCTTGAGAGAACGGTTGTCTGGTTTACTGTCACCACTTTACAGAGGGAATTACCCCGAAGTCCGGCTAGTTATAACAAGCACGTTACATGACCGGCACTTCGGCCCTAGAGTGTACTCCCCTGTACTCTACTGCGGTTCAGATTAATACAGGAAAAGGTATACATTGGGGGCTAGAGTCCGGGATATGAAAATAAATTCTGATTTCATCTGTGAGTTGTAAACTGTATGGAAACGTGAAGTTAGCTCATGCTACTGGAAAACGGACGCACGAGGCAATCTCGTCATTAATGAACTGAGTTAAAAATGATCACGCCCCCCTTTTTCCCCCCCACGGTTGACTTGCGGTGATGCGGTTACCGCGACAGCCCTACAATTGACAGCCCTAGTGTTTATTTATACTGTATCATTCAATATAGGAGAATGACAGACTCTGGGATTGTGTGTGTGTGTGTGTGTGTGTGCACCTGTTTTGTGTGTGTGTGTGTGTGTGTGTGTGTGTGTGTGTGTGTGTGTGTGTGTGTGTGTGTGTGTGTGTGTGTGTGTGTGTGTGTGTCCATCTACATGTGGCAATACAGTTAAGTCGTATTTTTAAACACATTCCTGCAGTTCACTGTTTACTCACATGTTGCTTTACTTACGTGAACAAACCTTTGTGTGTGTGTGTGTGTGTGTGTGTGTGTGTGTGTGTGTGTGTGTATTCGTCCATGTATATACTACAGTATGTGTTCAAGTTCATGTTTTGTTTAATTTGTCACGATAAAGTACAACAGTGAAATGCTTGGTTCTGTATGAGCCCCCTGATAATGTGCTTCATACAGTAAAAAAGACTATAGAAAATATACAATATACAAACTAAAGTACAAGTATTTTTTTCTTTTAAAAAATGAGGTATGAATGTAGTGCAAATCTTTTGTAATAAATAGATAAAATATGGTGTAGTGTTACAAGTGATTAAAGTGTCTAAGACTAGTGAATGTGAAGGTGAGTGTTTAAAGTGAGTGTGTGCATGTGGATGTAGATGGATGGGTTAGTGCTACATTGAGTATGTGTGTGTGTGTGTGTGTGTGTGTGTGTGTGTGTGTGTGTGTGTGTGTGTGTGTGTGTGTGTGTGTGTGTGTGTGTGTGTGTGTGTGTGTGTGTGTGTGTGTGTGTGTGTGTGTGTGTGTGTGTGCGCACGCGCGCGTGCGTGCGTGCGTGGGGACTCCCCGCAGGAGGCCCTCAGTCTTGTCCCTCTCAGCTGTGCGTGTTATTGTGTTATTGTTAGACAGGAAGGCCACGAGGGAAACCAAGGAGGAGTCAGTGATGTCACGGTCATCTGCTGTGGGGATATGATGTGTTTTCCTTGCAAACAAGTGTTATGGTGCAGCAGTTTGATGCTCATTTCAGTTTTAGCATACAGTATGCGTCATGTCTATTTTATTATCTATTCTATTTTATTCTATTAATATTTGTATTTTTTTGTACAATCAAGGCGGGCATGGCCACCTTCATTTCACTACATGTCTTGTGTCTGTATGTGATGAATAAATCTCTTGAATCTTGATTCTTGTACTTGCCATTGGATAAATTATTTACCATGGCACCATGTATCGCTATGATACCAATGTTGTACATAAATCATACCATGCCATAGCCTAATCAAATTGAAACCAGGTGGGGGCGACAGTGGCTCAGGAGGTGGAGCGGTCGTCTGGTAATCGTTAGGTTCCCGGTTCGATTCCCGCTCCTCTCGGGCAGCGTGTTGAAGTGTCCTTGAGCGAGACACTTAACCCCTGAACTGCTCCTGATGAGCAGGTTGGCACCTTGCATGGTCGCCTCTGCCATCGGTGTGTGAATGTGAAGTTGTAAACCGCTTTGGATAAAAGTGCTATTTAAATGCAGTCCATTTACCAGGATACTGATGGCACCAGGCATTTCTGTTTTCCATGTTTTCTCAAACCTATTGATCCAAAAACATCATGTTCATTTCAAACCTTTATAAAGCCCACTGAGTCCCTCGTTTACAGCCACGTCAGGTGTAACCCTAACACATACAGACATGAGAAGAAGAAAGCACAAAATCACACAGCGTATAAAATCACGACAATAAGACCAGATGAGGCAAAAAGCAAGGATAACTAATTAAATTAAAACATGTACAACATGATTGACAAAGGTTGGAGATCAAGGTTTTAATCAGGTTTCATCATCCAGGATCCACTAACGTCATGTTCCTCTGAAGCGCGGGTCAGGGTCAGGGTTAGGGTCAGGGTCAGAGCGTCCTTCTCAGGGACCAGCCAAGGGTCATTGTAATGGAAAACAATGGTACCGGCTTCTCAGGGGACCACTTGCCGTACTATTGGAGAACACACGCCCCCATTCCAAGGTCCCCTGCAGGGCGCTCCACGATTAGGGAGCACAGAAGCCTCAGGCAGATCTACCAAGTTCAGTATAAACTCTATAACGTTTATATAACGCATTTTAAGTGTGAGCCAATCATCGGTGAGTGTATCATGTGGTCCAGAGGTGCATTCCAATAATGTAATTTGGAAAATCTCCAATCATGGCTTTATATAGAAACAAATGTCTGTGCGGATCTTGTCTTTACGCCAAAAAAAGTCCACCCAACCTTATTGTACAGGACACAATGGTGAGTATTGTAACTATCACCGTGATTATTCTGATGGCTGAATGATATACAGTCATTCACTAGCCAGTGGATAAACTACCAGCCCTACTAGCCAGTGGATAAACTACCAGCCCTACTAGCCAGTGGATAAACTACCAGCCCTACTAGCCACCAGAGAAACTACCACCCCTACTAGCTACCAGATAAACTACCAGCCCTACTAGCCAGCGGATAAACTACCACCCCTACTAGCCAGCGGATAAACTACCAGCCCTACTAGCCACCAGAGAAACTACCACCCCTACTAGCCACCAGATAAACTACCACCCCTACTAGCCACCAGATAAACTGCCACCCCTACTAGCCAGCAGATAAACTACCACCCCTACTAGCCAGTGGATAAACTACCACCCCTACTAGCCAGTGGATAAACTACCAGCCCTACTAGCCAGCAGATAAACTACCACCCCCCCTACTAGCCACCAGAGAAACTACCACCCCTACTAGCCACCAGATAAACTACCACCCCTACTAGCCAGTGGATAAACTACCAGCCCTACTAGCCAGCAGATAAACTACCACCCCTACTAGCCAGTGGATAAACGACCAGCCCTACTAGCCAGCGGATAAACTACCACCTCTACTAGCCACCGGAGAAACTACCACCCCTACTAGCCAGCGGATAAACTACCACCCCTACTAGCCACCAGAGAAACTACCACCCCTACTAGCCACCAGATAAACTACCACCCCTACTAGCCAGTGGATAAACTACCACCCCTACTAGCCAGTGGATAAACTACCACCCCTACTAGCCAGTGGATAAACTACCAGCCCTACTAGCCAGCGGATAAACTACCACCTCTACTAGCCACCAGATAAAATACCACCCCTACTAGCCACCAGATAAACTACCAGCCCTACTAGCCAGCAGATAAACTACCAGCCCTACTAGCCAGCAGATAAACTACCACCCCTACTAGCCAGCGGATAAACTACCACCCCTACTAGCCAGCGGATAAACTACCACCCCTTCTAGCCACCAGAGAAACTACCACCCCTACTAGCCAGCGGATAAACTACCACCCCTACTAGCCAGTGGATAAACTACCAGCCCTACTAGCCAGCAGATAAACTACCACCCCTACTAGCCACCAGATAAACTACCACCCCTACTAGCCAGCAGATAAACTACCACCCCTACTAGCCACCAGATAAACTACCACCCCTACTAGCCACCAGATAAACTACCACCCCTACTAGCCAGCGAATAAACTACCACCCCTACTAGCCACCAGATAAACTACCACCCCTACTAGCCAGTGGATAAACTACCACCCCTACTAGCCACCAGAGAAACTACCACCCCTACTAGCCAGCAGATAAACTACCACCTCTACTAGCCACCAGAGAAACTACCACCCCTACTAGCCAGCAGATAAACTACCACCTCTACTAGCCACCAGATAAACTACCACCCATACTAGCCACCAGAGAAACTACCACCCCTACTAGCCACCAGATAAACTACCACCCATACTAGCCACCAGAGAAACTACCACCCCTACTAGCCAGCGGATAAACTACCAGCCCTACTAGCCAGTGGATAAACTACCACCCCTACTAGCCAGTGGATAAACTACCACCCCTACTAGCCAGCGGATAAACTACCACCCCTACTAGCCAGCAGATAAACTACCACCTCTACTAGCCACCAGAGAAACTACCACCCCTACTAGCCAGCGGATAAACTACCAGCCCTACTAGCCAGTGGATAAACTACCACCCCTACTAGCCAGTGGATAAACTACCACCCCTACTAGCCAGCGGATAAACTACCACCCCTACTAGCCAGCGGATAAACTACCACCCCTACTAGCCACCAGAGAAACTACCAGCCCTACTAGCCACCAGATAAACTACCACCCCTACTAGCCACCAGAGAAACTACCACCCCTACTAGCCACCAGATAAACTACCAGCCCTACTAGCCAGCAGATAAACTACCACCCCTACTAGCCACCAGATAAACTACCACCCCTACTAGCCACCAGATAAACTACCACCCCTACTAGCCACCAGAGAAACTACCACCCCTACTAGCCAGCGGATAAACTACCACCCCTACTAGCCACCAGAGAAACTACCACCCCTACTAGCCAATGGATAAACTACCACCCCTACTAGCCAGCAGATAAACTACCACCCCTACTAGCCAGTGGATAAACTACCACCCCTACTAGCCAGCGGATAAACTACCACCCCTACTAGCCAGCGGATAAACTACCACCCCTACTAGCCACCAGAGAAACTACCACCCCTACTAGCGACCAGATAAACTACCACCCCTACTAGCCAGCGGATAAACTACCACCCCTACTAGCCACCAGAGAAACTACCACCCCTACTAGCCACCAGAGAAACTACCACCCCTACTAGCCAGCAGAGAAACTACCAGCCCTACTAGCCAGTGGATAAACTACCAGCCCTACTAGCCAGTGGATAAACTACCAGCCCTACTAGCCAGTGGATAAACTACCACCCCTACTAGCCAGCGGATAAACTACCACCCCTACTAGCCAGTGGATAAACTACCACCCCTACTAGCCAGCGGATAAACTACCACCCCTACTAGCCACCAGAGAAACTACCACCCCTACTAGCCAGTGGATAAACTACCACCCCTACTAGCCACCAGAGAAACTACCACCCCTACTAGCCAGTGGATAAACTACCACCCCTACTAGCCAGTGGATAAACTACCACCCCTACTAGCCAGTGGATAAACTACCACCCCTACAAGCCAGCGGAGAAACTACCACCCCTACAAGCCAGCGGAGAAACTACCACCCCTACAAGCCAGCGGAGAAACTACCACCCCTACTAGCCAGCGGATAAACTACCACCCCTACTAGCCACCAGAGAAACTACCACCCCTACTAGCCAGTGGATAAACTACCACCCCTACTAGCCAGTGGATAAACTACCACCCCTACTAGCCAGTGGATAAACTACCACCCCTACTAGCCAGTGGATAAACTACCACCCCTACTAGCCAGCAGATAAACTACCACCTCTACTAGCCACCAGAGAAACTAGCACCCCTACTAGCCAGTGGATAAACTACCACCCCTACTAGCCAGTGGATAAACTACCACCCCTACTAGCCAGTGGATAAACTACCACCCCTACTAGCCACCAGATAAACTACCACCCCTACTAGCCAGCGGATAAACTACCACCCCTACTAGCCACCAGATAAACTACCAGCCCTACTAGCCACCAGAGAAACTACCACCCCTACTAGCCAGCAGAGAAACTACCACCCCTACTAGCCACCAATAAACTACCACCCCTACTAGCCACCAGATAAACTACCACCCCTACTAGCCAGCAGATAAACTACCAACCATACTAGCCAGCGGATAAACTACCACCCCTACTAGCCAGCAGATAAACTACCACCGCTACTAGCCACCAGATAAACTACCACCCCTACTAGCCACCAGAGAAACTACCACCCCTACTAGCCAGCGGATAAACTACCACCCCTACTAGCCAGCAGATAAACTACCAGCCCTACTAGCCACCAGAGAAACTACCACCCCTACTAGCCAGCGTATAAACTACCACCCCTACTAGCCACCAGAGAAACTACCACCCCTACTAGCCACCAGATAAACTACCACCCCTACTAGCCACCAGATAAACTACCACCCCTTCTAGCCACCAGATAAACTACCACCCCTACTAGCCACCAGAGAAACTACCACCCCTACTAGCCACCAGAGAAACTACCACCCCTACTAGCCACCAGATAAACTACCACCCCTACTAGCCAGCGGATAAACTACCAGCCCTACTAGCCACCAGATAAACTACCACCCCTACTAGCCACCAGATAAACTACCACCCCTACTAGCCAGCAGATAAACTACCACCCCTACTAGCCACCAGATAAACTACCAGCCCTACTAGCCAGCGGATAAACAACCACCCCTACTAGCCACCGGATAAACTACCACCCCTACTAGCCAGCGGATAAACTACCACCCCTACTAGCCAGCAGATAAACTACCACCCCTACTAGCCAGCAGATAAACTACCACTCCTACTAGCCAGCAGATAAACTACCAGCCCTACTAGACAGTGGATAAACTACCACCTCTACTAGCCACCAGAGAAACTACCACCCCTACTAGCCACCAGATAAACTACCACCCCTACTAGCCACCAGATAAACTACCACCTCTACTAGCCACCAGAGAAACTACCAGCCCTACTAGCCAGCAGATAAACTACCACCCCTACTAGCCAGCAGATAAACTACCACCCCTACTAGCCAGCAGATAAACTACCACTCCTACTAGCCAGCAGATAAACTACCAGCCCTACTAGACAGCAGATAAACTACCAGCCCTACTAGACAGTGGATAAACTACCACCTCTACTAGCCACCAGAGAAACTACCTGCCCTACTAGCCAGCAGATAAACTACCACCCCTACTAGCCAGCAGATAAACTACCACCCCTACTAGCCAGCAGATAAACTACCACTCCTACTAGCCAGCAGATAAACTACCAGCCCTACTAGCCAGCAGATAAACTACCAGCCCTACTAGACAGCAGATAAACTACCACCCCTACTAGCCAGTGGATAAACTACCACCCCTACTAGCCAGCGGATAAACTACCACCCCTACTAGCCAGTGGATAAACTACCACCCCTACTAGCCAGAAGATAAACTACCACCCCTACTAGCCACCAGAGAAACTACCACCCCTACTAGCCAGAAGATAAACTACCAGCCCTACTAGCCACCAGATAAACTACCACCCCTACTAGCCAGCAGATAAACTACCACCCCTACTAGCCACCAGATAAACTACCAGCCCTACTAGCCAGCAGATAAACTACCACCCCTACTAGCCAGCGGATAAACTACCACCCCTACTAGCCAGTGGATGAACTACCACCCCTACTAGCCACCAGATAAACTACCACCCCTACTAGCCAGTGGATAAACTACCACCCCTACTAGCCAGCAGATAAACTACCACCCCTACTAGCCAGTAGATAAACTACCACCCCTACTAGCCAGTGGATAAACTACCACCCCTACTAGCCAGCAGATAAACTACCACCCCTACTAGCCAGCAGATAAACTACCACCCCTACTAGTCAGCTGATAAACTACCACCCCTACTAGCCACCAGATAAACTACCACCCCTACTAGCCAGTGGATAAACTACCACCCCTACTAGCCAGCAGATAAACTACCACCCCTACTAGCCAGCAGATAAACTACCACCCCTACTAGCCAGTGGATAAACTACCACCCCTACTAGCCAGCAGATAAACTACCACCCCTACTAGCCACCAGATAAACCACCACCCCTACTAGCCAGCAGATAAACTACCACCCCTACTAGCCACCAGATAAACTACCACCCCTACTAGCCACCAGATAAACTACCACCCCTACTAGCCACCAGATAAACTACCACCCCTACTAGCCACCAGATAAACTACCACCCCTACTAGCCAGCAGATAAACTACCACCCCTACTAGCCAGCGGATAAACTACCACCCCTACTAGCCAGCGGATAAACGACCACCCCTACTAGCCACCAGATAAACGACCACCCCTACTAGCCACCAGATAAACTACCACCCCTACTAGCCACCAGATAAACTACCACCCCTACTAGCCAGCAGAGAAACTACCACCCCTACTAGCCACCAGAGAAACTACCACCCCTACTAGCGACCAGATAAACTACCACCCCTACTAGCGACCAGATAAACTACCACCCCTACTAGCGACCAGATAAACTACCACCCCTACTAGCGACCAGATAAACTACCACCCCTACTAGCGACCAGATAAACTACCACCCCTACTAGCCACCAGATAAACTACCACCCCTACTAGCGACCAGATAAACTACCACCCCTACTAGCCAGCGGATAAACTAAAGTCTACCACAGGAGTTGTGACAGTGAGGCAGTGATTGCAAGGCAGGGGTGTGTTCAGGAGCAGTCAAATCAAAACAAAGAGCTGTTTTTAGTACATATTCAACCGATGCTTTTGCATTCAGATTCATAACATGCTCGATACATGAGAACGGTATTTGAGTTGTAAAGGTAGTTCTGACAGCTGTAGCTAGCGGCACGGCTGCGTGTCGGAGGGAAGAACCATATCCACCCGACGAGC
>NC_140179.1:65909851-65919851 GCF_963971535.1 Notolepis coatsorum
GCTGTACGATAAGAGATAACTTTATTATCCCTGCCTGGACAAGCTGTAAGATAAGATAACTTTATTATCCCTGCCTGGACAAGCTGTACGATAAGAGATAACTTTATTATCCCTGCCTGGACAAGCTGTAAGATAAGATAACTTTATTATCCCTGCCTGGACAAGCTGTACGATAAGAGATAACTTTATTATCCCTGCCTGGACAAGCTGTAAGATAAGATAACTTTATTATCCCTGCCTGGACAAGCTGTAAGAGAAGATAACTTTATTATTCCTGCCTGGACAAGCTGTACGATAAGAGATAACTTTATTATCCCTGCCTGGACAAGCTGTACGATAAGAGATAACTTTATTATTCCTGCCTGGACAAGCTGTAAGATAAGATAACTTTATTATCCCTGCCTGGACAAGCTGTACGATAAGAGATAACTTTATTATCCCTGCCTGGACAAGCTGTACGATAAGAGATAACTTTATTATCCCTGCCTGGACAAGCTGTAAGATAAGATAACTTTATTATCCCTGCCTGGACAAGCTGTACGATAAGAGATAACTTTATTATCCCTGCCTGGACAAGCTGTACGATAAGAGATAACTTTATTATCCCTGCCTGGACAAGCTGTAAGATAAGATAACTTTATTATCCCTGCCTGGACAAGCTGTACGATAAGAGATAACTTTATTATCCCTGCCTGGACAAGCTGTAAGATAAGATAACTTTATTATCCCTGCCTGGACAAGCTGTACGATAAGAGATAACTTTATTATCCCTGCCTGGACAAGCTGTAAGATAAGATAACTTTATTATCCCTGCCTGGACAAGCTGTAAGATAAGATAACTTTATTATCCCTGCCTGGACAAGCTGTACAATAAGAGATAACTTTATTATCCCTGCCTGGACAAGCTGTACGATAAGAGATAACTTTATTATCCCTGCCTGGACAAGCTGTACGATAAGATAACTTTATTATCCCTGCCTGGACAAGCTGTACGATAAGATAACTTTATTATCCCTGCCTGGACAAGCTGTAAGATAAGATAACTTTATTATCCCTGCTGGACAAGCTGTACGATAAGATAACTTTATTATCCCTGCTGGACAAGCTGTACGATAAGAGATAACTTTATTACCCGGGCGCTCTAGTAGCACTATGTAGCTCTATGTATCGTGCTGCGTCGCGAAGCGGCCACTCCCGGTGACTTCCATTTGTCACATGTCTTCCCCGACTCTTGTCCCGTTCATCCTCTCCTCATCTGTCGGTCATGTCTGACCATGAAAAGCGATAAATGCTAAAAGAATTAATCTTTAAAAAAAAGATAACTTGATTACCCCTGCCTGGACAATTAGCGATAAGATATGTATGATGTCATGCTGCGATCATAATAACACTTTTTGACCTCTTGACCTTCAAATGGCACCGCTGGTCCTGCGGCTTACTGTAAATTCGTAAATATAATAATTGTGTCTGTGGTGAGTTATGGTCGCTCTGTGCAGACGGCGTACGTCACGACCGGACCCAAACAAAGCTCAGCGGCGGGCCGGCAGATCTTATCCCGCCGTGCTCTCCTTCCTGCAGGGACGTCTGCAACCTGTAACCCTGGGGGGGGGGGGGGGGCGTTCAGCGGGCGAGCCACGGGGGGAAAACAAACTGTTTAATGAAACAAAAAAGATGTGATTATATTCCGAGGGGAACAATCTGCAGACCCTGTCCCCCGCGGTCTTTGTGGAATAAGATGCATGTAGGAAAGTCTCTGTGAGGTGAAAGGTCAAGGGGCGTGTAGAGTGGCTGTCAGAGCAGGTCTTTGTGAGAATGGGTTTAGGCAGAGCCCAATAGCTGAACACAGGAGAAGAGAGAATGGAGCATTTTAGGGTGTTTTAATAGTATTTGATTTTGATTTGATTTGAAATCTTTATTTCGAACATGCAATGGATACAAACAAACAATAACAAAAGCAAAACATAACTCAATCTACATGTTCGAAAAGTATTCCCCAAGCAGACAGTTGAACAGGCAGGAATTGGGAATGTTTCTTGCGGGGATGAGGACAGGTGCACTCCCAGTGCAGCTGTGGGCAGAAGACACAGGTCTGTGTCGAGAGAGAGCAGGAACACTCCTTGTGCAGCACGAGATGTCCAGGCAGGGAGGTGCACTGGAGCGGAGGTCCTGGGCACAAGAGAAACAAGATTAGAGCAAGGAATAATCACAAAAGCAGGTTAGCAGGGCTTCAGGCTGAGTTGTCGTACCTAGGTAACTTGAATAGAGGCTGTCAGAGCATGTTGTTGGTCATGTAGAGGCTGTCAGAGCATGTCTTGGTCATGTAGAGGCTGTCAGAGCATGTTGTTGGTCATGTAGAGGCTGTCAGAGCATGTTGTTGGTCATGTAGAGGCTGTCGGAGCGTGTTGTTGGTCATGTAGAGGCTGTCAGAGCATGTTGTTGGTCATGTAGAGGCTGTCAGAGCATGTTGTTGGTCATGTAGAGGCTGTCGGAGCATGTTGTTGGTCATGTAGAGGCTGTCAGAGCATGTTGTTGGTCATGTAGAGGCTGTCGGAGCGTGTTGTTGGTCATGTAGAGGCTGTCAGAGCGTGTTGTTGGTCATGTAGAGGCTGTCGGAGCGTGTTGTTGGTCATGTAGAGGCTGTCGGAGCGTGTTGTTGGTAGGGGTGCACCGATGTATCGGTCGGGTATCGGCATCGGCCGATAAGTGCCTTGTTGACTGCAATCGGCCTATCGGCCGATAAGCTCGAATGTGCCGATGGCAGTAGCCGATAAATATCCATCAATTTGTGTAGCGTCAAGACAAAAAAGTTCACTCGCGACCTGCACAATGCCGTCCCCAGTCCCCCCCACACACACACACACAAGCTACTGCATCAAAGTTACTACTTATGATTAACAAGGCATTCGTTTTGTGGCATTAACGTTATATAGTTAGTGTTACACGTTCAATAACATCAGCATATTAATTACCCGAACGTAGCAAGCGTTCATACTAGCTCAGTTCCTTCCGTTGCTCACAGAGCCCTGAGTTTTACCCATTCTGCAATCTGTTAATAACGTTTTCAATCAGACACATGTATAGAAAGGCTTTGTTTTATTATAACATTAGTTGCAGTAAAATCATTATGCCTCATTTAAGTCATCCTGTGGAGCTAAAAGCTAAACGTCAGCCGCGCCGTGTTGTTGTTCTAGAAAACCTCTCGTCAACTCAAAATCAATGGCGGACAAAAGCCGAAGTAAAAAATGTATACGGCTTGCCGATTGGTGGTAACAGCAGAGGCGGGTGCAAGCGGTGTGTGACGTAATTGGCAGAATCGACTGTCAATCAAAATTTCATTGGTTGAGACAATAGTATCTCGCTGCAGCCCAGCAGGTAGACCATGCTGGGAGAACTAGTATCTAGATGCAGCCCTGCAGAACATACTGGGAGAGAGATAGTGCTATTTCTTGATGTTTCCTTTTTTTAAGTAAGTAAAGAGGCCTATGTTCATATCGGTGAGCACAATTTGTAACACAAATATACAGTAGTTTCATAAAAAAATATATATATATTACAAAAACAATTTTTTTTTTTAAATATTTAAAAAAAAAAATGTTGCCACAAATATCGGAATCGGTATCGGCCGATTGTGTTAGTTGAACAATCGGTATCGGTGGCAAATTTTCATATCAGTGCATCCCTAGTTGTTGGTCATGTAGAGGCTGTCAGAGCGTGTTGTTGGTCATGTCCTACACAGAGAGTTGGAGGGCTCCTACACAGAGAGTTGGAAGGCTCCCTACACAGAGAGTTGGAAGGCTCCTACACAGAGAGTTGGAAGGCTCCTACACAGAGAGTTGGAAGGCTCCTACACAGAGAGTTGGAGGGCTCCTACACAGAGAGTTGGAGGGCTCCTACACAGAGAGTTGGAGGGCTCCTACACAGAGAGTTGGAGGGCTCCTACACAGAGAGTTGGAGGCTCCTACACAGAGAGTTGGAAGGCTCCTACACAGAGAGTTGGAGGGCTCCTACACAGAGAGTTGGAAGGCTCCTACACAGAGAGTTGGAAGGCTCCTACACAGAGAGTTGGAGGGCTCCTACACAGAGAGTTGGAAGGCTCCTACACAGAGAGTTGGAAGGCTCCTACACAGAGAGTTGGAAGGCTCCTACACAGAGAGTTGGAAGGCTCCTACACAGAGAGTTGGAAGGCTCCTACACAGAGAGTTGGAAGGCTCCTACACAGAGAGTTGGAAGGCTCCTACACAGAGAGTTGGAGGGCTCCTACACAGAGAGTTGGAAGGCTCCTACACAGAGAGTTGGAAGGCTCCTACACAGAGAGTTGGAAGGCTCCTACACAGAGAGTTGGAAGGCTCCTACACAGAGAAGGCTCCTACACAGAGAGTTGGAAGGCTCCTACACAGAGAAGGCTCCTACACAGAGAGTTGGAAGGCTCCTACACAGAGAAGGCTCCTACACAGAGAGTTGGAGGGCTCCTACACAGAGAAGGCTCCTACACAGAGAGTTGGAGGGCTCCTACACAGAGAAGGCTCCTACACAGAGAGTTGGAAGGCTCCTACACAGAGAGTTGGAGGGCTCCTACACAGAGAAGGCTCCTACACAGAGAGTTGGAAGGCTCCTACACAGAGAGTTGGAAGGCTCCTACACAGAGAGTTGGAAGGCTCCTACACAGAGAGTTGGAAGGCTCCTACACAGAGAGTTGGAAGGCTCCTACACAGAGAGTTGGAAGGCTCCTACACAGAGAAGGCTCCTACACAGAGAGTTGGAAGGCTCCTACACAGAGAAGGCTCCTACACAGAGAAGGCTCCTACACAGAGAGTTGGAGGGCTCCTACACAGAGAGTTGGAGGGCTCCTACACAGAGAAGGCTCCTACACAGAGAGTTGGAAGGCTCCTACACAGAGAAGGCTCCTACACAGAGAAGGCTCCTACACAGAGAGTTGGAGGGCTCCTACACAGAGAGTTGGAGGGCTCCTACACAGAGAGTTGGAGGGCTCCTACACAGAGAGTTGGAAGGCTCCTACATAGAGAGTTGGAGGGCTCCTACACAGAGAGTTGGAAGGCTCCTACACAGAGAGTTGGAAGGCTCCTACACAGAGAGTTGGAAGGCTCCTACATAGAGAGTTGGAGGGCTCCTACACAGAGAGTTGGAAGGCTCCTACACAGAGAGTTGGAAGGCTCCTACACAGAGAGTTGGAAGGCTCCTACACAGAGAGTTGGAAGGCTCCTACACAGAGAAGGCTCCTACACAGAGAGTTGGAGGGCTCCTACACAGAGAGTTGGAGGGCTCCTACACAGAGAGTTGGAAGGCTCCTACACAGAGAGTTGGAGGGCTCCTACACAGAGAAGGCTCCTACACAGAGAGTTGGAAGGCTCCTACACAGAGAGTTGGAAGGCTCCTACACAGAGAGTTGGAAGGCTCCTACACAGAGAGTTGGAGGGCTCCTACACAGAGAGTTGGAAGGCTCCTACACAGAGAGTTGGAAGGCTCCTACACAGAGAGTTGGAAGGCTCCTACACAGAGAGTTGGAGGGCTCCTACACAGAGAGTTGGAAGGCTCCTACACAGAGAGTTGGAAGGACGTTCCACAGCCAGACATCTCTTCCCAAAGAGGAGGCAAACTAGGACACTTGGACAGCTGCCCAGGAGGAGCGGGAACATGCATATTTATTATTACCGTATATACAGTATATATATATATATCCACATATGTCATACCTGCATATAATAATTGTTACATATCTGTAGATACTATATCTATATCTGTACATATCCCTTGCCTACTCTTACTAGTTACGCTGCTGGCCAGTATGACTTACTACCATAGTGTCTTTATACCTGTATCACTATATATATATACCTATATACCTGATGCGCCTCATTGGGAAAGGCCATTCACAAGTTGCGGTGCCGACGGCAATGAAGGAAACGTTTTCCATAATTTGGATCTCATCATGCTTTGAAAACAATGTACATAGTAGCTCTAAAAAGTTTCCACGGTTTGATTAACTCTGACTCAGTCTCATCATGCCCTCGTAGAGCAAGCCCTTGGCCTCAGGTGATCCAGTGTTATGCCCAGGCGGCATGTAACTTGGAATGGAGTTCCAGGTCTTGGCAGCTCTCACGGAGAGGGCTGATTTGCTAAATGTACTTGTCCTTAATGGAAATTAGTGTTAGGATGCGAATAGACGCCACCCGGTACAACAGTTCTGAACCGAACGCGGAACTGCAAGTTTGTTGGTAAAAGACCACACGCGAACCTGGAGGTGAACAATCGGAAAGTGGGGGTGGGGCTAGACCATGGAGGATTTTGAAGACCAGACTGGCATCGGTTAGTTTGGTGATGCGGCGTGATTGGTTACTGCCCGCAGTCTGGAATGTTAAACGGCCACCACACCTACTGCCATTGACACCTTGGTTGGCCGACCCTTGCGTATTGTCACCACCGGGCTGCAGCAGCCCACACGCACACAATATCGTAGCCTAGGCTGCCTATAATAATGCGCAGACTGGGTCGGCATAGCCTCCCCTGGCCTTATATACGCGCCGCCTATGCTTATGTCGACTGTAGTATTGTATGACCTCGACATAACGTTTAAACGTTAACGTTACTCCGTTTCCATGCAGTAATTATAAAGTGGCCAGCTAAGCTAAGGGAGCTAACGGCTAGGAGTAGCTAACGTTAGCTGATAGCTGCCTGTAACGTTACTAACAACTTATCAGCTGTTGATATTATGCGCCATCAGTAGACAACGTATCATGTATTAAACTAGAGTTAATGGTTTAATGCTTCAGTCACAGTGATGTTGAAAGAGCAGCTGTCACGAACCTCTAATTTCTTTATGGAGATCCGCGTTGGCACTGATCTGTAACACTGCTTGCAAATAGCATTGGGGCATCTTCTTTAGCTTGTCCTTCGTTGTTTACTTTAAACCCGAAGTACCTCCAAACAGCACTTCTGCTGTTTTCTTTATCCACAAGCACAAGTTGCGGATGCTCTGCATTTGCCATCTTCAGCTAAAATGTTTGTCGGCTCTGTGAGGGGGAGGGCTGGAGGAGCCGGAGGGGCAAGCGTGCTCTGAACAGTGTATCAACAACTTGCGGTAGAACACACGCCAGCTGGTACCGATACTGCAGAAAGTATCGGTATTTCGGGAAATGAGTATCGAAACCATTTTAAATATTCAGTATCGATATGTATCGATACTTCGATATTTTTGACAACACTAATACCTGGCTGTATCACTGTACATATTAATACTACCAGTATGACTTACTACCATAGTGTCTTTATACCTGTATCACTGTACATATTAATACTACCAGTATGACTTACTACCATAGTGTCTTTATACCTGTATCACCGTACATACCATAGTGTCTTTATACCTGTATCACTGTACATATTAATACTACCAGTATGACTTACTACCATAGTGTCTTTATACCTGTATCACCGTACATACCATAGTGTCTTTATACCTGGATCACTGTACATACCATAGTGTCTTTATACCTGGATCACTGTATATATTAATACTACCATAGTGTCTTTATACCTGTATTACTGTACATATTAATACTACCAGTATGACTTACTACCATAGTGTCTTTATACCTGTATCACTGTACATATTAATACTACCATAGTGTCTTTATACCTGTATCACTGTACATATTAATACTACCAGTATGACTTACTAGTAGTGTATTTATACCTGTATCACTGTACATATTAATACTACCATAGTGTCTTTATACCTGTATCACTGTACATATTAATACTACCATAGTGTCTTTATACCTGTATCACTGTACATATTAATACTACCAGTATGACTTACTACCATAGTGTCTTTATACCTGTATCACTGTACATATTAATACTACCAGTATGACTTACTACCATAGTGTCTTTATACCTGTATCACTGTACAT
Source organism: Notolepis coatsorum (assembly GCF_963971535.1). Classification (NCBI taxonomy): domain Eukaryota; kingdom Metazoa; phylum Chordata; class Actinopteri; order Aulopiformes; family Paralepididae; genus Notolepis; species Notolepis coatsorum. The sequence continues at coordinate 65,917,783 of NC_140179.1, forward strand.
ATTAATACTACCAGTATGACTTACTACCATAGTGTCTTTATACCTGTATCACCGTACATATTAATACTACAACTCTGTACATACATCTGATTAGCACTATTACTCAGTAGTACTGATGTATATATTTGATGCCAAACTTATTTTCTCCTTGTACTGTACTTGTGCTGTATGATGACAATATATTTGAATGTAATCTAATCTAAGGATGTTGATTTCCTTCGGGTCTGAACGGGCTCCTGGTCTGAACGGGCTCCTGGTCTGAGCGGGCTCCTGGTCTGAACGGGCTCCTGGTCTGAACGGGCTCTTGGTCTGAACGGGCTCCTGGTCTGAATGGGCTCCTGGTCTTAGGGGGCTCCTGGTCTGAACGGGCTCCTGGTCTGAACGGGCTCCTGGTCTGAACGGGCTCCTGGTCTGAACGGGCTCCTGGTCTGAATGGGCTCCTGGTCTTAGGGGGCTCCTGGTCTGAACGGGCTTCCGGTCTGAGCGGGCTTCCGGTCTGAACGGGCTCCTGGTCTGAGCGGGCTTCCGGTCTTAGCGGGCTCCTGGTCTGAACGGGCTCCTGGTCTGAGCGGGCTCCTGGTCTGAACGGGCTCCTGGTCTGAGCGGGCTCCTGGTCTGAACGGGCTCCTGGTCTGAGCGGGCTCCTGGTCTGAGCGGGCTCCTGGTCTGAGCGGGCTCCTGGTCTGAACGGGCTCCGCTGCTTCCAGAACTCCGGTTCCACATCACGACACATTCAGGGCCGCTGTGTTTTATATTCCCACATGGCTTATTGTGGTAGGTCAAAGGTCACTTCCTTCACAGGCAGGGTGGTCACCGCGCCCGTCACCCAGGTCGAGGAACAACACGGGCCGTGCGAGAGGGGAGTCGCTTGTGACGTTGGTTTGCGATTATGATCGCTATGATGACGAGCGCGTTTATGATCCACAAAGAGCTTAGCTGGGCTTAGAGGGAGAGGGATTCCCTTCTCACACACACACACATACACACACTCACACGCACGCACGCACGCACACACACACACACACACACACACACACACACACACACACACACACACACACACACACACACACACACACCCCCATCGAGATCAAAGGGTTCCCTGTCTCTCCAAGTAATAAAGTCTTAGTGGCCTAATAAGACCAAACTGAGTAAGTGGTCTAAGACCACATTCTGTGTATTCATGTATTTATAATAAATAAAAAAAATTACATTATTTACCATCTGTATTTTTCTAAACCAGCGCAACTTTAAATGAACATTAAATGATGATCCCACCTGTCATCTCTGCGCTGATTGGAAGGCAGTGAGAGGAGGGCTGTCCACAGTAGGATGGGGGTCACAGCTTGACGTAGTGGGACTACTGTGTTCCCCATCTTTGTTCTAACAGTTTAACATGGATTACTTTGATGGCAGGACTCTCACACACGCACACACACACACACACACACACACACACACACACACACACACTCGCACTCGCATACCTACAGTGTGATGATGTCATCAGGGTTTTATTGAGGGATTACCCTGACATCACCGGGAGTGATGCCAGACTAAACCTATTAGCTCTGCCATGTGCTCCGCAGAAGAAGTGTGTGTGTGTGTGTGTGTGTGTGTGTGTGTGTGTGTGTGTGTGTGTGTGTGTGTGTGTGTGTGTGTGTGTGTGTGTGTGTGTGTGTGTGTGTGTGTGTGTGTGTGTGTGTGTGTGTGTGTGTGTGTGTGTGTGTGTGTGTGTGTGTGTGTGTGTGTGTGTGTGTGCGTGCGTGCGTGCGTGTGTGTGTACGTCCTCCTGTGTACATCTGTCCTTGGCTGAAAGAGAGAGAGAGAGAGAGTGAGAGGGGGAGATAATGTGATATTAATGGGCCAATATCTTTTGTTTTTTTATATTGTATATTATATTATATAAATCCACAAATGTTTTCATGCCATCTCATCCACCCATTCACCCATCCATAATCCCTCCCTCCCTCCCTCCCTCCCTCCCTCCCTCCCTCCCTCCCTCCCTCGCCTCCCTCGCCTCCCTCCCTCGCCTCCCTCCATCCCTCCCTCCCTCCCTCCCTCCCTCC
>NC_140179.1:65924851-65939851 GCF_963971535.1 Notolepis coatsorum
CATTAGTTGGCTGCTTTAAAAAAGAAATTATGGTAACGCTGACCCCCCCACTGACCCCCGCTGACCCCCCACTGACCCCCCCCCCACTGACCCCCCGCTGACAGAGTTAGGTTAACCCTAACCTAACCCTTCCTGCTGATGTGTTGTTCACACTTTGCAAGCGGCTTTGGATAAAAGCGTTCAGCTAAATGACCACATTTAAAATATAGAGGCGGTGCAAAATAGTGTTGGGGAACAATTGTTTCTTCATCCAAGCTTTCCATCATGATATACCATGTACCATTATTGTTATTATTATTGAGAGAATATACTTGACTTGATGACAGAGTAGCTTGGATTTATAAAGAGCACTTGATGACAGAGTAGCTTGGATTTATAAAGACACTTGATGACAGAGTAGCTTGGATTTATAAAGACACTTGATGACAGAGTAGCTTGGATTTATAAAGACACTTGATGACAGAGTAGCTTGGATTTATAAAGACACTTGATGACAGAGTAGCTTGGATTTATAAAGAGCACTTGATGACAGAGTAACTCGCTCGCTCAAATGTTTGTTGTTTATCCTAAAGACTGCAATTTAAAAACTGGTAATAAAAAAACAAAATGGCGTGTGGAAGGACAAGATAACGACTGTTGAACTGAAAGACTATCATATCATTTAGATTAGATGTAGATAAGATTTCATTTCATTTTCATTTCAAATCTTTATTTAAACTTGTACTGTAAGACACTGAGGTTACCCTCATTTACAGCGACGACAAGCTTACAAAACAAGACAAGGTTTATCCACAAGTTCATACATATAGGCACAATAAATAAGAATAAACAATAAAAATCAGCTAAGACGGTTACAAGTCGACACACAGTGGTCGGAGATCATACGTTTAAATGCAGCAAAAGAAGGAAGAACCTTCAGCTTCAGAGTCAGTCGGAGGACATTCCAGGTGTTGGAAGCATCAAAGGAAAAAGCAGTTTTTACTAGTTCAGAGCAAACTGGAGGAACCCTGAGAACCGACCATTATACTCACATGTATCATTTTATAGGAGAGCACACTTCTGAAGGTCAGTTGCGTGAACCTCTGCTGCCATCTAGTGGTGACTCTTAACTACTGCAGACGGTGGAACCCCCCCCCCCCCTTGATTGATTGATTGATTGATTGAAAACTTTATTAACAGATTGCAGAATGGGTACAATACAGTACGGCTCAATACATACAATGTTAATGTTAATTGTTAAGGGGATGCAGACCAGAGAAAGACGTTTGTCTTGTTTACATCAGGGTCCCCCATTTTCAATTCATAGTGACATTTATGACATACACAACATACATGACATTTATGGCATAGGGACATACATGACATCCAGGTATATAGTACTGTTACATTTGTGACATATATGATATGCAAATATACATCCCGTCGTGTCCCCCCCATCCCTTCCTCCCCCCCCCATCCCGTCGTCCTCCCCCCCATCCCTTCCTCCCCCCCCCATCCCGTCGTCCTCCCCCCATCCCGTCCTCCCCCCATCCCGTCGTCCTCCCCCCCATCCCGTCCTCCTCCCCCCCCATCCCGTCGTCCTCCCCCCATCCCGTCCTCCCCCCATCCCGTCCTCCTCCCCCCATCCCATCGTCCTCCCCCCCATCCCGTCCTCCTCCCCCCCATCCCGTCGTCCTCCCCGCATCCCGTCCTCCTCCCCCCATTCCATCGTCCTCCCCCCCATCCCGTCCTCCTCCCCCCCATCCCGTTGTCCTCCCCCCATCCCGTCCTCCTCCCCCCATCCCGTCCTCCTCCCCCCATCCCATCGTCCTCCCCCCCATCCCGTCCTCCCCCCATCCCGCCCTCCTCCCCCCATCCCGTCGTCCTCCCCCCATCTTGTCCTCCCCCCCATCTCGTCGTCCTCCCCCCATCTCGTCGTCCTCCCCCCATCTCGTCCTCCTCCCCCCATCCCGTCCTCCCCCCCATCCCGTCCTCCTCCCCCCATACCGTCCTCCTCCCCCCATCCCGTCGTCCTCCCCCCATCCTGTCGCCCCCCCCCCCCATCCCGTCCTCCCCCCCATCCCGTCGCCCCCCCCCCCCCATCCCGTCCTCACCCCCCATCCCGTCTGCATCCCCTTAACAATTGTGTGTATTGAGATGTACTGTATTGTACCCATTCAGCAATCTGTTAATAAAGTTTTCAATCAATCAATCAATCAATCAATCAATCAATCAATCAATCAATCAATCATGTATTTATTTTGCCACTAGATGGCCTTCATGCTTCTTCCAGGAAGTGTGGCTCTCTCAGGTCCATGATCATCACCAGCTGGTCCTGTCGACACGAGCTACGCTGCTCTCTGTTGACGTCACTGAGGACTGTCGGTCCTTTCTTGCAGGAAGAGATGTCATCGTACCAGATTTACTGCAGGTGTTCAATTAGACTTTTACAACTGGTCTTGACTTTACATTGATATTGTGGAAAATTCCTGCCTTTTGTTAACAACACCCCCCCCCCCCCCCCCCCCCATCCTTCCTGAGGCCTAACGCGTGTTGCTTTCTAACAGCGGAGGAGTGCAAGAATGCAATTTGACCATGTGACCGCGGCAGCGCGAGAGAGCGGCAGTGCGGAAATAGGCTGTCTATTGCCATTCTCTAAGACAAACGCTAACCTTAACCAGCTCCTTAACAGCGCCTAAACTTAACCGTTCTAACCTTAACCAACTCTGAAACAATGCCTAACCTTAACCTTAACCATGCCTAACCTTAACCATAGAAAGAATATTGCCATTCTCTAAGACAAACTCTAACCTTAACCAGCTCCTTAACAGCGCCTAAACTTAACCATTCTAACCTTAACCAACTCCGAAACAATGCCTAACCTTAACCTTAACCTTAACCATGCCTAACCTTAACCGGCGAAAGAATACACGCTAAAAAAAAAAAAAAATGATGGGATTCGAACTTGTCAACAACGGACCGCAGGACCGCAGGACCGCTGCGCTGCCAGGTGAGCTGAGCTTCGAATGAAAATCATGGCGGATTAAGGCTACATAATGCCGCAAGCTCTGCCGCTCCGCTCTGCGGTTGCCGCGCCTGCCGCGGGGCGTGTCACAGCCAATCAGGAAAAACGCGGAAGCAACGGCAGCACTGCTCCGCTGTTAATAAGCAATAGGCAGCCCTAACACCCCCCCCCCCCCCCCCCTCCCTTCCTGTACCCTCTCCTTCCGGTCTACCTGCTCATCCCTTCCCCCGCCCCGCCCCGCCCCCCTTCCCCCGCCCCTCCCTTTGTGTTATTATAACTATTACCACTGCACTTCCGTGTTACATTGAGCTCATGGAGGAGAGAGTGGGGGGAGAAAATGAATGAATGTGGATGAGAGCCTTGACAGTAAGTGGTTGTAGCTACAGCTGTGGGGGTGCTGGAGACATGATCCAATAGACTTTTATATACGCCCGAGTCTCCTGAACACGGAGAGGCCAATCCCGAATCGATCGGCACTTTCTCGGCCGAGCTATAGTCGCTTTACCGCACCTACTCCCCGAACTCCGCATGCGCAGATTGCCCACGGAGTCTCTCTGGATTGTCCAGAGATCTAGGTTTATCAATCTGCGCATGCAGAGTTGGGTAGCAGGTCCTGGAGGAGACAGAAGACAGCATCCTCTGACGTCACTCTGATGGCATGACTTCCCTGGCAGCCCTGTTGTGGGCCCGTGCTAGTTGCCTTTAACCATTTCACTGCCACACTACAGAAGGTTAACCCTTTACTATCACACTACCGACGGTTACCATCTGTAGTGTGGCAGTGAAAGGGTTAACATGCTGTTGTGTGGCAGTGAAAGGGTTAAATGGTGTGTGTGTGTGTGTGTGTGTGTGTGTGTGTGTGTGTGTGTGTGTGTGTGTGTGTGTGTGTGTGTGTGTGTGTGTGTGTGTGTGTGTGATAGGTTGATGAGTTCATTGTGACTCAGGAAGGCAGACCAATGAAGCAGAAGACCAGAGGAAATCAGTCACATGATGTGTGTGTGCGTGTGCGCACGTATACAGTGTATATTGCATGTATGCTGATCTGAAAGTGCAGCGTGACCTTGACATACTTAGTTCTGTTTGATTCTGTGGTGTTGGATTTGCCTGCCATTCAATATGTGTCTGGCTGGGTCCTGGTGTGAGCTCTCGGCCAGGACACTATGTGTTGGATCTCGTTACATGCTAATCACAACAATGTCTCGTCAGAAAACGTAAATAAAGTACTAATCGACCACAGGAGAAAAGGTACATAATGTACTTCATGTTATTGCCATAAGTCATATATTTATGATTGTTTTGTATCGGCAAAACTCCAAAAGAAACTGTGACTGGGAGTCAAACCAACAATGATTGTGGTCACGGGTGAGTGCTCTCACTAGACTAAGACCCACCCACCCTGATACAAACACAGCTCTCTCCACTAGACTAAGACACCCACCCTGATACAAACACAGCTCTCTCCACTAGACTAAGACACCCACCCTGATACAAACACAGCTCTCGCCACTAGACTAAGACACCCACCCTGATACAAACACAGCTCTCGCCACTAGACTAAGACACCCACCCTGATACAAACACAGCTCTTGCCACTAGACTAAGACACCCACCCTGATACAAACACAGCTCTCGCCACTAGACTAAGACACCCACCCTGATACAAACACAGCTCTTGCCACTAGACTAAGACACCCACCCTGATACAAACACAGCAATACTATGATGATGATTAGAGTTAAGGTTAGGGTAAAGGGACTTGTCTCCCATGCGAACGTCCACGGTTTGCCTCCCAGCAGTGGAACGTTTTCATTAAATAAGCTTAAATATTTTGAATGTAATATGTACTTATTTCTAATATGCGTAACGGTTGTGACAACGTCACCTCAAACTTCGATGCCCCGAGTGGGAGTTGAACCCCGGTATCCCACACCGCAGGCATCAACACAGACCGCTATACCAAGAGGTGAATTCACTTCTTTGTAACGTGTCTATGCGTCTTTTGAGGTTGTGAGAGTGCGCTTCACGATACCATCCGTTACATATGTACACATTATACATTTATGAACAGCCTCTCCCTGAACGTGTGTGTGTGTGTGTGTGTGTGTGTGTGTGTGTGTGTGTGTGTGTGTGTGTGTGTGTGTGTGTGTGTGTGTGTGTGTGTGTGTGTGTGTGTGTGTGTGTGTGTGTGTGTGTGTGTGTGTGTGTGTGTGTGTGTGTGTGTGTGTGTGTGTGTGTGTGTGTGTGTATTTCCCAGGCTCCACGGACAGCTTATATTTGAGGGGGAGTTACTGAGTTACTGTAGGATTTGCTGTTTGGAAATAATATAGTAGAAGTGACTGTTTGCATTTATTTACATCTGGTACTGTGTAAATACAGATGTCAGTTCGGTTGGAGGGCGCTCAGTTTTTTGAGTACCTCATCTGTTGTTACCATTTCCAGTTTGAAGTCGTCTTTGTGGACCCCTAGGTTCTTGTAGTATGCTACTATGTGTTCTACCCCATAATGAGTGGGAGGGTAGTTTGTTTACCAGTGTTGTGGCTATGTTTGTGAAGAAAGTGAATGAATGAATGAATGACTTTATTTGACAATATAAAAAATAAACATGTGACAGAAGAGCACAGTCGGGATATACTGCCAAGGATGAACACAAAAAAGCTCAGAGCTTATTTCCATTGTGGTCCTTGTAGGGGGGTGGGGGAGTGTGATGCTTAAAACATGCATCATACAAAACGTGACATCACAACACATCACATATACCATTTAACATTTATATACATACAGACTCATACAACATGCAAGGGTGCCTTAAGCTAAGTGTCTAGGTCAAGTATAGTCCCTTTTGAGCCATGTCTTCAGGCTGGACTTGAATCTAACGGCATTGTCTATGATTTTCAGTTCACTGGGCAGACTATTCCAATAGACAGCTGCTGAATACAGAAAGGACTCCTTCCCCATACAGCTCCTGAATCTGACTGGCACAAAGTCAGTTGAGCTGCGCCTAGTTTGGTATGTGTGGGTGTCTCTGATTCGGTTGAAGTAGTTGTTAAAGTACACTGGCACTACCCCGTGCACTATTCCCGTGTTTAAGTAATTGGCTACATCCAGCTTGTCTGTGATGAGCGTGTTGTCCGTCTTTATGTTTATGTTTGAGAATCTGGTTTTAAGTTTTTTACTGCAGCCTAGTTGATTATTGAGTAATTTCCAAAGTTCACGTGGTTTGTTTTTGTTTTCCTCAGTTTTGTCATTGATGAAACTTTTTTTAGCAGTTTTTATAATGGAGTTTACGTCATTTCTTAGTCTGTTTCTTTCTAGTTTGAGTTCAGTCACGTGGGCTTGTAGTTCACTGCTCGTGCTTTTGGTAAGCTTTGACTGACTTTTACGAAACTCAGAGCATTTTTTGTCTCTGGTTTTCATAGCGGTCAGTATTTCAGTGTGCATCCACGGCTCAGCGCGATTTTTTACCCTGGTGGTTCTTAGGGGGGCCATATTGTTTATTATTGTTGAAAATTTGGTTTTGAAACCAAGCCATGTTTCTTCAACCAGTGTACCATTGAGCTCATCTGACCAGTCCAGGCTCTCCAGTTCAAGGTTAAAGGCCTCGCTAGAGTATGAATGAATGAACGAATGACTTTATTTGACAATATAAAAATAAACATGTGACAGAAGAGCACAGTCAGGATATACTGCCAAGGATGAACACAAAAAAGCTCTGAGCTTATTTCCATTGTGGTCCTTGTAGGTTTTGAGGTCTCTAGATGTGACTGTTTTGTGACAGCCAGCCTTTTGTTTTAGCTTTTTGCGGGTACAGAATATCATATAATGATCACTTAACCCACATGCTATAACCCCTTTATAGGAGATCTTGGACTTGTCAGAGGTCAGGATGAGGTCGATGGTCGTCTGATTTGATTCACATACACGTGTGGGTTGGGTGATTAGCTGGCTGAGGCCGTGCAGATCACAAAACCTACTGAAGGCCTTGAAGACGGTTGCTGCTTTACGTAGCATATCTGTGTTCCAGTCCCCAATAAGAATCTTTTCTACGCCCTCCACCCCAGCTAAACACCCATCAAGTGTGTCAAAGAAGCCACTGTGTTCTGGCGGTCTATAGATTGTGCCTACTAGTACTGATTTCGCCCTTTCAAATAAGATTTCAATCCAAACAGTTTCAATTTCGTCATGGTTAAGGTCAGTGCGGTTGATGAATTTGGTATCTTTGTGACTATGCACACAGACACCACCTCCATACTGGTTTCTATCCCTCCTGACTATTGAATAGTTCTCGATTTCAATCTCTGGATCCTGTACAGATGAGTCTAGTTTTGTTTCTGTGAAACACAATATGTTAGCCTTACCGTTCAAAAACAATTGTCTGATTTCAACCAGTTTAGGTCTCAGGCTGTTTGTATTTAACCCTTGTGGCTCCCTAGAACTTCTGACACTCACTGGGCTTAAGAGATTAAATGATCAAAGCCATATAATTTTAACTGTTTACTATTAAAAAGAAAATATTCCCCATGATTAACATTAATAGCCTAATCTCAAGATATCTGTAACAAATTACAAATATTTCCGAATTTTAACCACTTAAATTCGTGTTCGTTTGATACCACTTCCGTTTTTATTGAAAAAAACGGAGAAACAGTCATATTCATCATATTTCTATACATTTTTGATACCACATTACAGCGTGTGTAAACTCGACAAAATCCCTGTGAATAAGAATCTGCCATTATAAAAAAGAAATGTTGACTAATTCGGTCAGAAATAGCGGAGACGCTAAACGTTAGTAAGCGCTGATTATTATTATTATATTCTGCGAGCGAGCATTACTCAATCTCCCGGTATAATTCTGAACACAGATCGCTGTCGGCCGAGTACCAGAGCACTTCCGCGAATGGAGCTCTAGTCACAGTGCCGCATAGAAGCGGGGGCGGTCCTGGGGGGCTCGGTTTTCAGCGTGTGACACGCGATAGGAGAGAGGGTGCGGAAGAGAGGTGGATGATGTGGTTGTTTTGTGTTGAGCGCTCTCTCGCACCCCCCCCACCCCCCCACCCCACCAGCCTGGTGCCCTTTCAGCCACATTCCACAGCATAATCACCGCCTCCTGCCTGCTTAGTGGCCAGCAAAGTGGGCTGTAGAGCAATTGCGCCACCATGTGTTCTAAATCGTTAACAGCATCATGCCTCGAAAGCTTGATCACTGACAGTGTGTAAAGAGATTGCATTTGATAATTCTATCTAGAATTGAACGAATGAGTGCAGATTAAAAAATGCGTTTTAACATGGAAGTGGATCTGATGAAAACGGACGCCAGGCACAAGCGTGTACCCCTATAGCACTAACTTTTGTTTTAGAGCGTTTCAAATCATAATCTTTTGACATAATGAAAATATATGTAAAATGAAGATACTGTCCCAATTCCATGAAATAATAATAAACACAGACACCGCTGTGCTCACACACACACAAAAAAAGTCAAGAAAGTAGAAAACGGTACCAGGGAGCCACAAGGGTTTTTTAAGTTAAATATATGAAGTCCATTTGAGTTGGTTATCTGATTGATGTCGTCAGGTTGAAAGTGTCGTGGAATATAGTATCATGTCATTAGACAGCTTGACTGGTACACTTTGACCATCTATATAATGTGCTCAGATATGGCAGACACTACTGTCTCTTTAAATCTTCTCCCCAGCCTAGCAAGATTGTTTAACATTCCAGCGGCTACGTGTTTCTTTTCCGAGCCATTGAGAAGGTAGAAATCACTGTGGGTCTCGTTTTACTCCGTTTTCACTTCTCTCCACCTCTGATTGTTGTTGATTCATTGATGAATTGAGGTATGAGTCCGTAATCCATATTAGCAGGAGGAGAAAATCTGCACAAAACCTTGTTGTTTTGGTTCTATGGCGATAGCTCTTAGAAATGTGACTGCTCATGGCTGCGCCGGATGTTTTTTTTGTGTAGATTGTGGAGCTCCCCTGTTACTTGGTTTGTCCCTTGTTAATGATGTCACTCATGTGCCGATTTAAGTGTTGGGGCTGTTGTGACCATTTTATTGTTATTCTGTATTTTACTATGTATTTCACTATGTATTGCACTATAAATGCCCATACAAAAGGCTTTAGCAAAGCCGATTTTGCGTGAAACTCCATACAAGGTCAACCTTACAGACTGCAGCAAAACGGTTTTCTTCAGAACACTGGCCCTCAACGATTGTGTTTTCACACAAATACAATGAAGAGAGGCCTCGCACAGAACACTTGTGTAGCGCTCTCTCTTCCACCATGGCTGCCTGTAACTATTGGTAACCACTTTCAAAAGAAAATGGCCAATTTCTGTATGATTGATTGATTGATTGAACATTTTATTAACAGATTGCAGAATGGGTACAATACAGTACGGCTCAATACACACAATTGTTAAGGGGATGCAGACCAGAGAAAGACTTTCGTCTTGTTTACATCAGGGTCCCCCATTTTCAATTCATCATAACATAAATGACATACATGACATACAGATATAGTACTGTTACATCCAGACATTTATGACATACCAGATCTACAAATGTACAGTACTGATTATGAGTACAAAAAGAGTCTGAAAGGAGAGTACACATTTGAGGGGGAAGAAACTGTACATTGGAGGAGGTTGGGTAGGTGGGGTGGGGGTTGCGTAGGTGGGGTGGGGTAACTGGAGGTGGTAGGCGGGGTGGGGGGTACAGTGGTAGAGCAGGTAAAACATTGGAAAAGCATAATATTACTCTTCCACTGTGACTTGTTTATAAGGTCCAGTAATAAAACACCAATGTGTTACATTCTTGTTGATATATTTCTCATACAGTAAATCAACCCATAGCAACTGTGAAAGGCCTCTATTGAGAGGAATGTAAAAAAAATATATATCTTTTTTAAATGTATTATGTTTTTGGTAGATCTTTTATTGTTTTTTTTATACCGGGCAGTCCGGTAGAGAAAGAGAGAGGAAGAATGGGAGATAGACGGCAGAAGACATTCGGCAAGGGAGTCGAACCCGGGACGGCCGTGTTGCACCGCAGCGCTGTACGTGGTGCGCCACCCTGGTGCCCCGAGAGGAATATGTTTTGATAGTAATTGTGCAGAGACACTGAACAACTTGTGAGCTCAACTGTATGGCAACCCCACACGGCACAATCACTTTCAACAGCGCTGCGTATATCAGCTTTAACACTGTGATTTTGGCTGTAAAGGTTAGTGATTAGTGTGCGGTCATTCAAAGACAAAAGTACAATGAAATCATACAGGTGCAGTGATTATTTCTGGCACATGGTAGCCCTGCTCTTCAAAATCGTCCCAATCACTTGTATCTAGTATCAATGTGGCTCTATTCCATTTGTTTTGAAAAGCAAAAGCACTACAAACACAAAGGTGCTAATTCGAGATTTTATAGTTAATTTATCTAAATTAATCACATTTTAAACGCATATCAATATTTGATGCGAAAAGCTAAAAAGAAATGTATACACTTTTTCTCCTCTGTTTTTCTGTGTTTTTCTCCCATCCCAATTTTTGTCGTTATGCCAATTCCCCCCTCCCCTTCCTGGTTGTTGCTCGCATGTGCCCCCCACTGGTCGGTCTAGGGAGCCCTGAAGTCTATCAGATGCTTCCTCCGAGACATAGGAGACAGCCAGCAGCCTCTTTTCACCTGGCAGCGAGGACTCTCATTGGTGAGGTGTAACGTGTGGGAGGTCACACTACCCTCACCATCTCCCTCCCTCACTGTGCAGGCGCCCTGACCGACCTGTAGGAGTCGCTGTTTACAACAACCAGAATACCACCCCACCGGCTTCCCTCCCGCTGACTCTGCCAATTGAGCCAGTATGACGGCCGGCCAAGCCGGAGGCAACGCTGACAGCCGGATTCGATACCAGTGTCTCTCGCGTTGGTGACGAGCGCTTAGACCGCTGCGCCACCCAGCCGCCCGCGAAAAGCTAAATTGTTCAATTCAAATGGATTTTGGTATACGAGTGAATCATTGAATATATATTATACATACGTTTAAGCAGCAAAATCTTGTTTATTAGCTACTACACAGACCAACAGTCAGATCAATGCAATTTTTAACAAAGTGCAGCAATTTTAGGAATAATATATATATATATAGCGCAAAGGACCTTTTCTCTTTTGAAAGGTAACATTCCGAAGTTTCTTACACAATAAAGAAAAATGACTTTGAGTGCTAATGAAATAGAGTAACAGAGGTTTGAACACACTGAAGTAAAAGTTGTGTGTACTCACATTTCTGTTTACTGGTTGCCAGATGCCTGTGTTTAAGTTCCAGCTGAGAGGTAGGAGCTGGAAAACATAACTGTCCCATAGCCTGAAGTCTTATCAGGATACAGGTCCAAAGTTTATAAAAATCCCACAGAAGATTTGTATTTCACAAAGGTTTTTGTAATGTGAGTAACACAATAATTCAGCGTGATTATCCAAAATGGCCGTCCACTGCCTTTATTTCGCCTCTCGAGTCATAACAAAGGACTTCCTCGTCCGAACGGCTTGTCAAATGACACTTACCGGATGTTTCGTCTTCTCGAGAACCGAAGCATGCAATAGGTTGAGTGAGGTGACGAGCGAAAGGCGGCAAATTCTACTTTCCAACAATGTATTGGTTGATCGGCAAAAACGCAGCCCGGAGCCGGCAGACGAGGGCAAAGTGCTGCGACGTGCGATAAAATGCATAATTCTTTTTGACGTGAAATAATTTCTGTAGTTAATTCATCGAAATGAACACGATAAAGTCCCAGCCCTAATTAATTTAATTAAAAGTGGGCTATAGATAACCAGACAGGTTCTGTCTATGCCTAGCTCTCTCATCTAGGATTTTAGACCAATCAATCTATACTGTGCGTCTCTGGACATTTACAGTATAGTTGTTTAGGTGATACTGACTATGTACTAATGTTTGGGCTAAAAGTGGGATACATCTAGCCTTGACATAGCCAGACAATTCTGGGCTATATGAGAGCTACATAGACGCTATTGTGCCATTGAGAAATGGCAATTCAAATTATTTTAGCACAATATATGGACTTCAGTTGTGCATCTTAGACATTTGCAGTTGTTTTTGTGTCAAATATAAATGATGTCATAATGAATTAAACTGCGTGGGCAGTGGTGTATTTTTAGCTGGACATATTCTGGGCTATATGACAGCCGGGCACAGACGCTGTTGTGCTATCGAGAAATGTAGATGATTTTAGCCCACGGAGAGAGAACGTGACCTCCTGCGGGGGGGAATTAGACGGTTGTGTTGACTGAGTGTGTTGACAGGCGGGTTTTTGGGTTAACCCTTTCACTGCCACACGACAGAAGGTTAACCCTTTACGCGGATGCGGAGCTAATGATGATAATGAAGGAGCATCGCCGTCGGTTGTGTGATAGTAAAGGGCTAACCTTCTGTATTGTCACAGTGAAAGGGTTAACCGGCTGTCGTGTGGCAGTGAAAGGGTTAAAAGATGGTTTGTTGTCTTTCGGGAAGCGTCACGACGGAGAAACTTCAGCTTCCTTCTTTGTTTCGTTGTTTTAGTTCCTCAATACAACTTGATGAAGGTCTTGCTTCCTAGATGGACTTCAGTTGTGCATCTTAGATGTTTACAGTCATCTGTGTGATATGTATATATATATATATATATATATATATATATATATATATATATATATATATTATATATATATATATATATATATATATATATGATGGGATAATGAATTAAACTGCTTGGGCTAAAAGTGGTCTGTATTTAGCAGTATGAATGACAGCTGTATCATAGCCGCAATGTTGAAATAGGGTCCATGCAGTGCTCACTGTGTTGCTTGGATCACTATGGGTTACAAGTCCTGCCCCCGAAGGAATTACTACCAAAACAACCCCGCCCACCCAGAGAGAGAGAGAGAGAGAGAGAGAGAGAGAGAGAAGGAGAGAGAGAGAGAGAGAGAGAGAGAGAGAGAGAGAGAGAGAGAGGACAGTTAATACATGAAACTTAGACAGATAAAGAGAGAGAGAGAAGGGAGGGGGGAAGGAAGGGAAACAAAGAGAGAGAGAGAGAGAGAGAGAGAGAGAGAGAGAGAGAGAGAGAGAGAGAGAGAGAGAGAGAGAGAGAGAGAGAGAGAGAGAGAGAGAGAGAGGCAGGGGAAGCGGCAGTGAGAGGAGGCAGCGGGGAGGAAGGAAGGACAGAGACACGTTGACAACAAGCTGGATCCTGTAGACGCTGTCGTACACTAGTGTCATCTGTGGAGGAACAGAGGAACCCAGCCAGAGGAACAGGGGAACCCAGCCAGAGGAACAGAGGAACCCAGCCAGAGGAACAGAGGAACCCAACCAGAGGAACACTACAGGAACAGTGGAACACTACAGAGGAACACTACAGAACAGAGGAACAGAACAGAGGAACACTACAGGAACAGTGGAACACTACAGAGGAACAGAACAGAGGAACACTACAGGAACAGTGGAACACTACAGAGGAACACTACAGAACAGAGGAACAGAACAGAGAAACACTACAGGAACAGTGGAACACTACAGAGGAACAGAACAGAGGAACACTACAGGAACAGTGGAACACTACAGAGGAACACTACAGGAACACTACAGTACATGGGACGACAGCAGCAGAAGGAAGGCTTGGCTCTGCCCCTCAACACCTCGCTCAGCAAGACCCAACAGCTCCTCTGGGTGATGCCTGGAGGGGGGAAGTAGTGGGATCGGACACCCTACCCCCCTCCCCCCCCCCCCCCCTGACTGGACGCACGTGCTTGGTGTGATCAAGACCTCAGCAGGGAGCTCTCAGCTGGATCTGAGCGGTGGTGTGTGTGTGTGTGTGTGTGTGGTGTGTGTGTAGCGTGGTGTGGTGTGTGTAGTGTGGTTTGGTGTGGAGTGTGTGTGTGTGTGTGTGTGTGTGTGTGTGTGTGTGTGTGTGTGTGTGTGTGTGTGTGTGTGTGTGTGTGTGTGTGTGTGAATGTGAGTGAGTGAATGTGGAAGCAACGACCACACCATGAGTATCATTCTAAAGCCGCGCTCTCGCTCTCGCTCTACCAGCTCTCTGAAGAACACAGAAGGAGTATGGTAAATTGATTTCTATTATTACACTACTAATTGATGCCTTATTAGTTGGGCTTTTATGCTGTATACATTGTGTGCGTGTGTTTCCCCTCCAGGGGCCCTCGTAGGTGTGAGGTTTGGCCCGGGGTCTTGGAATGTGGATTGTTCTCTAATTCACCGGGCTCGCCGCCTGCCTCTTCCTCTCCCTTCATTTCTGTCCGTTTCTTTATTAGTTGTCATACAAAAATACAGAATACTTTTATATGAAATGCTTTTTTCTGTTTTGCTCCTGAGAGTGTGCTAGATAAAAATAGATAAAGTATAAAATAGAAAGTCAAAAGTACATAAACAAAGTGTAAACAAAGGTGTTCATCAATATACATATATACAATATACAATACAGAGTAGAAAAAATGAGTACAATACAGTATATACAGTACAATGCAGAACTGGGATCAGGTACAACTTAGGGTAAGGTGCAATGAGGTATGAGTTGTAGTGCAAATCTCTTTACCAATAAATATAAAGTGTGTTAAAGTGTCTAAAGTGGGTGCTGCAGTGAGTTGTTTGTTTAAAGTGAGTGTGTGCGTGTGTACGTGTGTGCAGTGAGTGTAGAGGATGGGTTGTTAAATAGTGTTATTGTCATTGAGCATCCTGATGGCCTGGGGATAGAAGCTCCTTCTAAGTCTCTCTGTGCCGGCCATGAGACTCCGGTATCGCTTGCCTGACCGCAGCTGTTTAAAGAGGCAGTTGTTTGGGTGACTAGAGTCTTTGATTATTCTCTTAGCCTTACCCAATGCACCGCTTGTTATAGATGTCCTGGAGAGTGGGAAGCCCACCTCCAATTGTGCGTTCGGCTGAACGGGCCACTCTCTGTAGTCTGCTACGGTCTTGTGCGGTGCTATTCCCAATCCAGGA
>NC_140179.1:65944851-65952351 GCF_963971535.1 Notolepis coatsorum
ACAGGGACTCAACTCGGACTAGGGTAACGTGGACTCGACTCAGACTAGGGTAACGTGGACTCTGACTCGGACTAGGGTAACGTGGACTCAACTCGGACTAGGGTAACAGGGACTCAACTCGGACTAGGGTAACAGGGACTCAACTCGGACTAGGGTAACAGGGACTCAACTCGGACTAGGGTAACAGGGACTCAACTCGGACTAGGGTAACAGGGACTCAACTCAGACTAGGGTAACGGGGACTCGACTCAGACTAGGGTAACGTGGACTCTGACTCGGACTAGGGTAACAGGGACTCTGACTCGGACTAGGGTAACGGGGACTCGACTCGGACTAGGGTAACAGGGACTCTGACTCGGACTAGGGTAACAGGGACTCTGACTCGGACTAGGGTAACAGGGACTCGACACAGACTAGGGTAACGGGGACTCTGACTCGGACTAGGGTAACAGGGACTCGACTCAGACTAGGGTAACGGGGACTCTGACTCGGACTAGGGTAACAGGGACTCTGACTCGGACTAGGGTAACGGGGACTCGACTCAGACTAGGGTAACAGGGACTCTGACTCGGACTAGGGTAACAGGGACTCGACTCAGACTAGGGTAACGGGGACTCTGACTCGGACTAGGGTAACAGGGACTCGACTCAGACTAGGGTAACGGGGACTCTGACTCGGACTAGGGTAACAGGGACTCTGACTCGGACTAGGGTAACAGGGACTCGACTCGGACTAGGGTAACGGGGACTCTGACTCGGACTAGGGTAACGGGGACTCTGACTCGGACTAGGGTAACAGGGACTCTGACTCGGACTAGGGTAACGGGGACTCTGACTCGGACTAGGGTAACAGGGACTCGACTCGGACTAGGGTAACGGGGACTCTGACTCGGACTAGGGTAACAGGGACTCTGACTCGGACTAGGGTAACGGGGACTCGACTCGGACTAGGGTAACGGGGACTCTGACTCTGACTAGGGTAACAGGGACTCTGACTCGGACTAGGGTAACAGGGACTCAACTCGGACTAGGGTAACAGGGACTCTGACTCGGACTAGGGTAACAGGGACTCGACTCGGACTAGGGTAACGTGGACTCGACTCGGACTAGGGTAACGGGGACTCGACTCGGACTAGGGTAACAGGGACTCGACTCAGACTAGGGTAACAGGGACTCAACTCGGACTAGGGTAACGTGGACTCGACTCAGACTAGGGTAACGTGGACTCTGACTCGGACTAGGGTAACGTGGACTCAACTCGGACTAGGGTAACAGGGACTCAACTCGGACTAGGGTAACAGGGACTCAACTCGGACTAGGGTAACAGGGACTCAACTCGGACTAGGGTAACAGGGACTCAACTCGGACTAGGGTAACAGGGACTCAACTCAGACTAGGGTAACGGGGACTCGACTCAGACTAGGGTAACGTGGACTCTGACTCGGACTAGGGTAACAGGGACTCTGACTCGGACTAGGGTAACGGGGACTCGACTCGGACTAGGGTAACAGGGACTCTGACTCGGACTAGGGTAACAGGGACTCTGACTCGGACTAGGGTAACAGGGACTCGACACAGACTAGGGTAACGGGGACTCTGACTCGGACTAGGGTAACAGGGACTCGACTCAGACTAGGGTAACGGGGACTCTGACTCGGACTAGGGTAACAGGGACTCTGACTCGGACTAGGGTAACGGGGACTCGACTCAGACTAGGGTAACAGGGACTCTGACTCGGACTAGGGTAACAGGGACTCGACTCAGACTAGGGTAACGGGGACTCTGACTCGGACTAGGGTAACAGGGACTCGACTCAGACTAGGGTAACGGGGACTCTGACTCGGACTAGGGTAACAGGGACTCTGACTCGGACTAGGGTAACAGGGACTCGACTCGGACTAGGGTAACGGGGACTCTGACTCGGACTAGGGTAACGGGGACTCTGACTCGGACTAGGGTAACAGGGACTCTGACTCGGACTAGGGTAACGGGGACTCTGACTCGGACTAGGGTAACAGGGACTCAACTCGGACTAGGGTAACAGGGACTCTGACTCGGACTAGGGTAACGGGGACTCGACTCAGACTAGGGTAACAGGGACTCAACTCGGACTAGGGTAACAGGGACTCTGACTCGGACTAGGGTAACAGGGACTCTGACTCGGACTAGGGTAACAGGGACTCAACTCGGACTAGGGTAACAGGGACTCTGACTCGGACTAGGGTAACAGGGACTCAACTCGGACTAGGGTAACGGGGACTCGACTCGGACTAGGGTAACAGGGACTCTGACTCGGACTAGGGTAACAGGGACTCTGACTCGGACTAGGGTAACAGGGACTCAACTCGGACTAGGGTAACGGGGACTCGACTCGGACTAGGGTAACAGGGACTCAACTCGGACTAGGGTAACAGGGACTCGACTCGGACTAGGGTAACAGGGACTCAACTCGGACTAGGGTAACAGGGACTCAACTCGGACTAGGGTAACAGGGACTCAACTCGGACTAGGGTAACAGGGACTCGACTCGGACTAGGGTAACGGGGACTCGACTCGGACTAGGGTAACAGGGACTCAACTCAGACTAGGGTAACAGGGACTCTGACTCGGACTAGGGTAACAGGGACTCTGACTCGGACTAGGGTAACGGGGACTCTGACTCGGACTAGGGTAACAGGGACTCTGACTCAGACTAGGGTAACGGGGACTCGACTCAGACTAGGGTAACAGGGACTCTGACTCAGACTAGGGTAACAGGGACTCTGACTCGGACTAGGGTAACGGGGACTCTGACTCGGACTAGGGTAACAGGGACTCTGACTCGGACTAGGGTAACAGGGACTCTGACTCGGACTAGGGTAACGGGGACTCGACTCAGACTAGGGTAACAGGGACTCGACTCAGACTAGGGTAACGGGGACTCTGACTCGGACTAGGGTAACAGGGACTCGACTCGGACTAGGGTAACAGGGACTCTGACTCGGACTAGGGTAACGGGGACTCTGACTCGGACTAGGGTAACGGGGACTCTGACTCGGACTAGGGTAACGGGGACTCTGACTCGGACTAGGGTAACAGGGACTCTGACTCGGACTAGGGTAACGGGGACTCTGACTCGGACTAGGGTAACGGGGACTCTGACTCGGACTAGGGTAACGGGGACTCTGACTCGGACTAGGGTAACGGGGACTCTGACTCGGACTAGGGTAACAGGGACTCTGACTCAGACTAGGGTAACGGGGACTCGACTCAGACTAGGGTAACAGGGACTCGACTCAGACTAGGGTAACGGGGACTCTGACTCGGACTAGGGTAACAGGGACTCGACTCGGACTAGGGTAACAGGGACTCTGACTCGGACTAGGGTAACGGGGACTCTGACTCGGACTAGGGTAACAGGGACTCAACTCGGACTAGGGTAACAGGGACTCAACTCGGACTAGGGTAACAGGGACTCGACTCGGACTAGGGTAACGGGGACTCGACTCGGACTAGGGTAACAGGGACTCAACTCAGACTAGGGTAACAGGGACTCTGACTCGGACTAGGGTAACAGGGACTCTGACTCGGACTAGGGTAACGGGGACTCTGACTCGGACTAGGGTAACAGGGACTCTGACTCAGACTAGGGTAACGGGGACTCGACTCAGACTAGGGTAACAGGGACTCTGACTCAGACTAGGGTAACAGGGACTCTGACTCGGACTAGGGTAACGGGGACTCTGACTCGGACTAGGGTAACAGGGACTCTGACTCGGACTAGGGTAACAGGGACTCTGACTCGGACTAGGGTAACGGGGACTCGACTCAGACTAGGGTAACAGGGACTCGACTCAGACTAGGGTAACGGGGACTCTGACTCGGACTAGGGTAACAGGGACTCGACTCGGACTAGGGTAACAGGGACTCTGACTCGGACTAGGGTAACGGGGACTCTGACTCGGACTAGGGTAACGGGGACTCTGACTCGGACTAGGGTAACGGGGACTCTGACTCGGACTAGGGTAACGGGGACTCTGACTCGGACTAGGGTAACGGGGACTCTGACTCGGACTAGGGTAACGGGGACTCTGACTCGGACTAGGGTAACAGGGACTCTGACTCAGACTAGGGTAACGGGGACTCGACTCAGACTAGGGTAACAGGGACTCGACTCAGACTAGGGTAACGGGGACTCTGACTCGGACTAGGGTAACAGGGACTCGACTCGGACTAGGGTAACAGGGACTCTGACTCGGACTAGGGTAACGGGGACTCTGACTCGGACTAGGGTAACGGGGACTCTGACTCGGACTAGGGTAACAGGGACTCTGACTCGGACTAGGGTAACGGGGACTCTGACTCGGACTAGGGTAACAGGGACTCTGACTCGGACTAGGGTAACGGGGACTCGACCCGGACTCGACTCAGACATCAGTCTAAGAGTATTTTATGGTCAACATGTCAAATGCAACACTAAGGTTTAATGGCACAAGGATTGAGACTGTACCCGTATTAGTCAAGTCAAGTCATTTATTTATAAAGCATGTTTAAGAACTCAAGAGCCAACCAAAGTGCTGTACAATCGAAGCATAAAATATCATAATACAAATTACAAAAAAGGCACAGCAGGACAAGACAGTACATTCAGAGAATAGGACAACAGTAGGCCAACACACGGATATGGAAGCACAAAGTACAATATAGCACACAGGGGACAGAGGAGCACAAGAAGAGTTACAAGGGGGAGGGGGCAGGATAAAATTACAATGGAGTGTGTGAGTAAAGTATTTCTATTCTATTCTATTCTGAGTTAGGGTGTGGGAGAATCAGGGTTTATTGAAGGCTAGGGAGTAAAAGTGGGTTTTTAGTCTGGCCTTAAATGTCTCCAGCGAGGGGGCAGATCGGATCTCCAGGGTGTTGAGGCTAATGTTAAGCCTTAGTGTTCAGGCTAATGTAATTTAAAACCCTAATAAGAGCCGTCTCAGTGCTGTGATTAGGCCTAAATCCAGATGGAGAGTGATCAAAAAGGCTACACGATTCATTAAGCTGTTTATAAGACATACTATTCTCACTTGTTTTACAGATGAATCACAGGTTAGTAATGGACCTTTAGTCGTTCTAAGCTGCTCTTAATTTAGTAACCGTTTAGTGACCGCAGCACTTTTCAATGCTTTTGGAACAATGCCTGGTGCAAGGGAACTGTTCACTAAGTACCCAGAGGAAGACAGATAGTGTTCACTATGTACCAGAGGAAGACTATAGTGTTCACTATGTACCAGAGGATAGAGCTGCCGGGGTATTGATGTTTTCCTTACCGCACACATTTGCAAAATATTTCCTACCGCCGCGGTTATTACCGCACGCACACAAAAAAAAAAAAAAAAAAATTGAATGCATTTTTTTTTTTGTAGTAGTCTACTCTTTATAGCATATAGCCTGCCTCTAGTCTAAATGTCTATCTTTAGAGGATGACTTTGCAGCATGAATATTGTTTGGGATTCGGCAAGCACGCATTAGTTATTGAAAGTGAAACACGGATTCGAAGTTTCCCCTCTGGTCGTGCGCAGTTCACTCGGTGTCGCGGGCAGGGGTGGTTACCCCTAACCCCCTTGACCCTTTCTTATTATTATTACTATAAAGTTACTACTTTATAATAAAGGCATTCGTTTGGTGGCATTAACATTATATAGTTATACGTTCAATAACATCAGCGTATTTACCGGACCATATCAAGGCAAGCAATACTCTATTCATATCTCAGTTCCTTTCTTTGCTCAGAGCGTGCTGAGTTGTCCCATTCTGCGGTCTGTTAATAAAGTTTTCAATCAGACAAGTGTATAGAACGAAGGGCTTTTATTATAACATTCGTTGCAGACAGTAAAATCATTATGTCTCGTTTAGTACTCCTGAAGAGCGATGGTAGTCCACTCCGGCGGAGAGTTAAAGCTAACGTTATTAGCCGTGTTGTGATGAGCTGACATTCAGGACGTAAAAAACATGTGACGCGTCTCTCTTCTGACCAATCAGTGGTCTGCAATGTTTCACGTGACTTTTCTGGTACCCAATAGGGTCGCTTGGAACCTCGATGGAGGAGTAGGGTATATCTGCAGAGCCGCAAGCCCAACGAGAGGAGGGTAATTTATTATTATTATTATAAAAAACAGCGGTGACGCGGTATTCAGCCTACTCTGCGGTGGCCGTGATGTAACAGCGATACCGCGGTAATGCGGTAATCGCGGCAGCTCTACCAGAGGAAGACAGATAGTGTTCACTATGTACCAGAGGAAGACAGATAGTGTTCACTATGTACCAGAGGAAGACAGATAGTGTTTACTATGTACCAGAGGAAGACAGATAGTGTTCACTATGTACCAGAGGAAGACAGATAGTGTTCACTATGTACCAGAGGAAGACTATAGTGTTCACTATGTACCAGAGGAAGACAGATAGTGTTCACTATGTACCAGAGGAAGACAGATACATACTGTTCACTATGTACCAGAGGAAGACAGATACTGTTCACTATGTACCAGAGGAAGACAGATAGTGTTCACTATGTACCAGAGGAAGACAGATAGTGTTCACTATGTACCAGAGGAAGACAGATAGTGTTCACTATGTACCAGAGGAAGACAGATAGTGTTTACTATGTACCAGAGGAAGACAGATAGTGTTCACTATGTACCAGAGGAAGACAGATAGTGTTCACTATGTACCAGAGGAAGACAGATACTGTTCACTATGTACCAGAGGAAGACAGATAGTGTTTACTATGTACCAGAGGAAGACAGATACGTGCGTGCGTGTGGAGATTGCCCTGGTCTGTAGGAATTGGGACCTCTCTGCAAAGTAAACAGGACCTAATGTTTGCTCACCTACTGGTGTTTGAGTATCATTCGGTGTATGTGGGCTTCGAAATTACTTGAGGGCGCGCAAGAGAGAGAGAGGGAGAGATTGGCCCTGCACCGCTTGTTGTAAATGTCCTGGAGAGTGGGAAGCCCACCTCCAATTGTGCGTTCGGCTGAACAGACCACTCTCTGTAGTCTGGTGCGGTCTTGTGCGGTGCTATTCCCAAACCAGCAGGTGATATTGCCAGTCAGGATGCTCTCTATTGTGCACGAGTAGAAGTTCTTGAGGATCTTCTGACTCACATTGAACTTCCTTAGGCGCCTAAGGAAGTAGAGGCGTTGCCATGCCACAATCATCTCTCTCGTTTTGCTGACGTTCACGGAGCGGCTGTTCTCCTGGCACCACAGCGCCAGGTTCTCTACCTCTCCCAGGTAGGCCCTCTCGTCGTTTGCAGAGATCAGGCCCACCACTACTGAGGACATACTACTAAATACTGCTCTTCTATCTCAATACAAAGAGGTGCGTGGCCTAGACTCTGTATACCTGAGTAGAATCGCACTGATGTGGTGTCAGGGGTCATAGGAGTGGTGGAGTGTTAGAGTCTGGTCTTCGTTAAGAGACATCCCTGGCAGGCTTTAAATAC
This sequence comes from Notolepis coatsorum, assembly GCF_963971535.1. Taxonomy (NCBI): domain Eukaryota; kingdom Metazoa; phylum Chordata; class Actinopteri; order Aulopiformes; family Paralepididae; genus Notolepis; species Notolepis coatsorum. Next base: position 65,952,325 of record NC_140179.1, read on the forward strand.
CTCAGAGGTCAAAGGTTATCTTGCCTC